>NC_044245.1:84962303-85266303 GCF_003957555.1 Calypte anna | reverse complement strand
GAGCTTTTATTTTTACGTTCTTTTATATTTCTTATTTCCTATCTTTTGTTGAATAGCAGTTTTTCACCTCTTTGCCTCTTCTGGATTCTGCTTTCTTCTTTTCAGCATTTTTAATCCCAAATTCTTAATCTTGTGATTTATGCAGCAAAACCAAATGACTGCATCCGCCTCTTGATACATTGTCATGGTCATTTTTCTGTTGTTTTTTGTGGTTCTAGTTAAATACTTGATAAAATTACTTCTCACAAGTCACTTAAAGGCACGATTCTTTTGTGGACCAGCACTGGTGAGGAACAGCAGTTTTTATTGTGCTTCCTAATGACTATCTTTGTCTTAAAACCCCTTTTGTCTCTTTGGACTGAAACACAGGAACCTGGCAAGCTGCTCTGTGTAGGAAGGAGTGGTGCTCTGCTGGCTTTCTCTCCCTGTGGCTTCACTGGTGCCACTGGTGGCCCTGTTTCATTTAGGTTCCCACCTTTCAATAGTAGTTCCAGAGTAGTTGCTTGGTCTCCTCTTCAAAAACATCTTCCTTTGTGGTTTGTGTCCAGCAAAGTGTGTGTCCCCTCTCACACTGGAGCCATAGTGAGGGCAGACCAAAGTCAGCCTCTCCTTATGCTTCACACAGATTTTACATTTCTCTTAAATGGAGCAAAACCTCTTGACAGATCTGAGATGTGGGCTTCTTAAAAGAGTTAGAACCTGACTTCAGTTTTGTGTGTGACAGGGGTGCATGCATGTTTGTGTATACACATGCATCAGAATACAGCTCTGTTGTACTCCTGTATTTATTCATACCTCTGTGTATCTTTTTGTTAAAGATATGGACATTGGTAGTTGGTTACCTGCTGATGGTTTCATTCAAGTGGAATATAAGCACTGAACGATACTTAAAAGCAGTCTCTGTCCCTGTCTGGATTATGCTGCTCTTTCATCTAGGTGAGTAACAAGAAGTTTTTAGTCTAATGTGTCCTCTGGAATTCTGTTGTATTGGAAAGCTACCTGCTTGCTCTTTTTAAGTTTCTATAGTGGAGTCTTAGCTGAGATACAGGCCATTTTATCTGCTCAGTAATTCTGGCTGTGTGTGGCCTAATGAGAGTGTTTAAAGATAGCTTAAAGTCACTGAAGTTAAGAATAGTCACTTGGTTTACTCATTGAGGAACCTGTTCACCTGTTTTTTCTATTCTTCCTTCCCATTAAGGTAGAAAACTTTCCTTTACAATACTTTTCAGTTTCTGCCCAGATTGTTTGTTGCTGATATTGTGCTTTTGCTTGGGTAAATGTAGACTTTATTAATAGCGTAATTTCTCGTGTAAAAAAGTCCTTTGTATCTTTCAGCTTCTGTGGCAGGTTCTTGGAGGATTCCTGTGTTTCTGGTAATAGTTTTTCTGATGACTGTAGGCATGTTACACGAACAGCAGAGTGGAAAGGACTCTTCTGGTAAGGAGAAAATCACTAATTTATTTATTTGTTTGTTGATTTATTGCAAGAATTTAATGTAAGATTTTTTGTATGTTTGTTTCAAAGAGGTTTACGCATGTGAATGCTTTACAGAAAATCATCAGCATGGACTTAAGTTTCTTTTCCATTGCAAAGAAGTGGCTCTCATTATCACATGTGAAGTTTCAAGCATAGAAGAAAGCCTGCAAAATTTAACAACACGGGTTAATTTTGAAAGCAATGAGCAATATAGGTTTAGTAGCTCCTATGATATTGAATATGAGAGAAACAGATATAAACCCATTGAGCAAATTTCTTATATCCAGTCACTCATTTTTAAAATACCAGTTTCTTGAAACTATGGTTTGTGTTTAGACTTTGAGAAAAATAGGTTTTACCTGTTGGAGTCAATTCAGCATAGAAGTAAAAATTGGATGTTCCTTTCTTGTACTAGCTTTATGATTATTTTGGGAAACTTTTTCCTACCTCACTATTTTAGGTTTTTTGAAAGTTGTCATAATCTTGGTTAGTAAAATTGATTATCTGATCTAGAGATTTTTAGATTAATCAGACTGCCATTAACTGTGAATGACTTGATTGGTAGCAAATCATTAGCAAGCAAGGTGCTAAGCAAGTAACTGGTTTCTTGTTTTGGCTCCAGGTGTATTGTAGTACTAAAATTAATAGCACTCATTCCTGTGTGCCTGTATTGACTGCATATAATACATAGTAAAAATTAACAGTGTCTATCCATATAATTTCTGTTGCTTGACAACTTCAGTGGTTGCCAAGCAACAGATACAATATTTTAACAATTAATCTTCTCTATATTTACATACATGTATATATTTTACAGGAGCAGAGCTTCCTGGTCAGATGATTTCCATTGCTGCTTCAACAATTGCCATGGCAATTTCAATGACAGAAGATGAGTCCAATAGTGAACGTTCCTCACAACCCTCAGGTGACTGAATACTCTGTAAGAAAACATTTGAATTTGCTTTCAAGACATGAAGTTGGAAAGAGTTAAGAACAAATTTCAGAACAGCCCCTCTTGTCTTCATCCTTTCAAAAATAGCTCATTTATACTTACCTTATCAAACATTCATATCTGTTACTTTTTAAAACGTTGAGAAAACAATAATATAAAAGCTTTCAAATTATAGTTCACATGACTGTATATTTAGAAGGCCTGACTAGAAGAATTGTTTGGCTTTTTTTCAGAACGAGGGTATTTTTTTCCTGTTTTTTTATTTTTATTTTTTACTTTTCCTAGCCTTCTTTTGATCTGTTAGCATCTGCAAGATATAACTGGATTTCTGGACCAGGTACATACAGACTAGAATAATTTTTGTGTACATCACAGTGAGAAAAAACCACATTGTTCTCTGCTTAACTATGGCGTGCTCAGAGTCTTTCTTATAGTGAGTTTACCTGACATTGTAGCTTGAGTCACGATACCTTCACTTACAATAACACATCTGGAAATCTGTAAAAAATTACTTGAAAATTGCAAAGAATGTGTTGAGATGTCCATCACTGGTTTTGGATCTTACCACCATTTTTCTGTGTAGGCCTTGGATCAAATTAAATACTAGAAAAAGAAGCAATTACGCAGATCTCTGGAAATTGAAAGGTTTCACCCCTTTCCCATAAGTAGATGAAGCAGGTCATTCAGCCTGACAGAATATAATTTCCAAAACTTCAGTCTGAAATTGACTGTGTCTAAAGTTGCTTTTTGCATCCTTTTGGTCATCTTTGTGTGGGTCTTCTGTGTGAATGGTGAGGAAATACTATTTTTGTAGAGCAAGAGTTTTTACCTGTAGGGTTAAGATACTGTTACTCATTTAGTTTACTTCTGCAGTGATTTTTGGATGTTTTATCTTTCTTTGGAAGATTTAATGTAACGTGCATATTTTATGTAGTGTAAGATTTTGAAAGTTTTCATATCTTCAGGCAGGTGGATAGCAGATTTCAGGATGAGATCTTCTTTCTATTCTAGTTATGTTAGTGATTGTCAAGGTTGATTGTCAGTAGCAATAACAATGCTTATATTGTATTAAATCAGTTGCAGAACAATCAATGCTTCATGTTTTTACTGCTCTCTTTATTATTAAAATGGTTAAAAAACAGAAGGGGAAACAAGCTGTATTGATTTTATAGGTTTTTCTGAACACTCATATTTTTCCTTATTTTGTTGCTGAATGTTGTTATTGAGGGGTGAGGAGTTTAAGGATACCACTGTAAGTAGTCTGACTTGTTCTTCCTTGTGTCACAACAATTTTCAGAGTGTAGAGCATATGAGAAGCCTGCAACTTAAGAAGCAGATCCTATTGCAGTATATTGTTCCTTCTTTGTAGGCAAGATTCTGTTGTCTTGTTGGCTCAACATATGGAAGATACTGAAATCTTCAAATGCCACTTACTCTTCCTTCCCTGCCAGCACCCTTTCTTTGGTTTCTCAAAAAAAAAACACCCCCAAAACACCAGCCTTACTTTTCTCTTGAAATTACAGAAAGATGTAGTTACTCATTAAGGGTTACCTTAATCCTATTTTTCCTATCCTATTTTTCTGTAAGACTGTTTCATTAAGAAGAGGAAAATCACTGTTTCATCTAACTCTGAGGCTTTTACTCTGATACCCTGTTCCATAGAGATACAGATAGTTGCCTTCCTGTTTATGCTGCTATTCCTTTTATTTAAGGAGAGGGAGAATAATAATTCAAGAAATAGACTTAGCAGAGAACATACCATGTAAAGAAAAAGAATGTCTTAAGACAGCCTGCAAAAGGGACTTTTAAGGTTGTTTTTATTATATTTAAATAAGTACCATACATTCTGATATTACTAGAATTCCTTTTTGGGTATTATGTTAACCATTTGGGAAAGACTGTCATATTATCTTTTCTTAGAAGATAGGTGTTTTTCAGGTTTCATCTATAAAAATATCCTGAAGCACACTTGATGTGGTTTTACAGAGCCTGAAGTTACTGTAAAACAATATTCTGATACTTCTTTTTTTCCTGTTTGTGTCGACAAGGAACTCATGCCTTGGTTTGCAGAGCATATCTTGCCAACAAAATGTCTTTTTTACATTTGCAAAGTTTTGTGGGTGTTTAGTGTGGCTCAGCTTTATGAACAGGCTTACAATACAGTCATATGAATGGCAGTTCTGATGCCAAGGAGTTTGTCATGAAAAGAATACAGGGTCATTGGCAGTGCCAATTTAGTTTGGCTTGAAGTGCCATGGAACTGCATTCTGAAAAAAGCCTCCTTGTCTTGGGAAGCCCTAGGGGCTTTTAATATTTCTTTTTTTTTGTAATTTCTTTTTAATTCATTCCCCACTCCCCCTATCAGCTTTTTCCCATCTGTGTTTTGCATTCTGTGTACAGTCTGCTTAAGTTAATAGGGAAACTGTAAGAGAATATGGTAGTATAATTGGTACTAGTCTTAGTATTACTGTTGCTATTATTTTAATTAAGGTTTTCTTCATTGCAAGAATATGTTGATCAAGTTTTTCAAAGCAGGAATATTCTTTTTTGTTTTGTTTTCATAAAATGACTCTACTAAGGGCTTTTGGGGCAAAAAGCACCAGATAACTTTAATCTTGAGGCACAGAGTTCAGCATATTAAATTCCTTTGTTTTTTCTGTTTTGGCCTTTAGTACTCCATTTCCTTTGGTAAGTATATGAGTTTCTGCTTGTTGTCATGTGAGTTCTTATATTTATTAATTCTGGAGCAAAAAAAGTAAAAGGATAAGTGTTCACTAAGTTGAATTTATAGGGGAGAATTCTTAGTTAGCAGTGCACTATTTTCAATTTAAATGTGTTCCTTTAATGCATTGTAAGCTAGTTATTTTTATTATCTGCCAAAATCAGAATGAGAAGTATAGGGTAATGATAGACCCTCTATGTCTTAAGACAAAACCACTGTCTTTTCAGGAAAACTTCTGTTTACAGGTAACTTACTCAAAAATTAACTTTTTCTCCAAAATGTAGTTTGTATGATAGGGCCAACCTTCATCCCTTTGAGACCTGGACTGATTAGCCAAGAACCACTCCATCTGATGCTTCTGCTGTGTTCAGCTCCTTGCAGAGTTCATTCTTTAAGGCTGCAGGCTGTAATTCCTTTGAGAATATTCTGAAGTTCCACCAGATATGTTACCATCAACCAGCTGGTATTTCTATCATCATCCCAGTATCTTATCAGTTGAGTGAAACTAGATCTGCCTTATTATATTAGTGTGGTGAGGGAGTGTTTATGAGGGCTCTAAAAAGAATTCCCTTACTTGTAGAACACCAGTGCAGATTTCTACAACAAAAGAAGAGTGTTCATCCACTGTATGAGGCTGCAGAATTTGTCACTTACCACTACTGTACACGTATGACAAATCTGTCTTGTCTTTGTGTACATTCTAGCTGTCGTGCTTCAGGCTAGGAATGGCTTTAGTGACACAATGCAGCTAAAACTGCATGTGTGGGACATGAGTTGTTTGACTGATAGCATGTGGTGTATTGTAATATCATTTTTACAGTTTTTCTTCATGAGAGGAAAGTGGTTGATGCTGATGTGGCACAGGACAAGTGAAAAAAGTTGTTTTCATTGCTTACCTGCTGCAGTATGTACCAATGTAACTAATTGCCTTTTATTCTTCACCAGAGAGTAACTTTTCAGGTTTCCTCGTGTGTGCATTTTTCTGAAGTAATGGTGTGTGGGAAGTGCATGCATTTCACCACCAGCATGCAACCTCAGTAAAAATTAATACTGATTTGCTCAGGAAGAGGTTCTGCATGCAGTGACTGAAGATGCATTTGGTGTCACCCATGATAGTCTTGTACTAGGTAGATGAGCCAGCTAAGAAACTAAGTAAATAAATATGTTCTTTAAATGATAGTTTTAATCTGGGCAGGATATTTTTTGTGAAATGTCTACAGTTTATTTACAAATACTTTAACACATCAGTTCACATCTTAAAATTCAGTTTCATGTTTACTAACTTAGGAATGAATGTATGACAGCTTTTGTTACCCACTAATTTATGCTTGCTATTGCTACTAAAATGTAATTTAGGATCACAGTATGATCCTATTTGGAATGTGAGCATTCAGAAAAACTGTGGTAAGAAATCGGTAAGATACATGCTTCCTCTTCAATGTGTGCTGTATTTTTTTGTTTGTTTAAATGAGCTACAAGCAAACCTAAATTTATTTTTGAATACTTGAAGTGAAATCAAAGATGTGTTTTAAGTCTTCAGAATTTTTTTAGAAGTGAATTACACTTGTTTGTCAGGGTTTTATGGTATTTGATAAAATATATTTGGCTTGTAATTTACCTGCAGCTGCAGGGTAGCTTCTCGAAGACTGTAGCATCTTCTCTCCTCTTCCCAGCACTGCTTGGCATAATGTTGCATGATGTGGGAGAGCTTACACAACCGTGTTCAAGCTTTTCAAAATTCAGATAAGTGCCAAAGCTGTCTCTGTTTTTTAGGGAAATTGAAAAAAAAAACAACCCAAAAAACCCCCACCACGAAACAAAACAACAATCCTCTTACCACAAAAGGGAAAAAAACCCCAAAAAAACAAAAAACAAACACAAACAAGCAAAAAAACAGCCAAAAAAAGAGCTTACATTTGTACTAGGGAGCATATTCTGTTCTGTGGCAGAACATTAATAGAACATTAATGTGATTGTTTCCACTTCTTTGTTTGCATTTGTTTTAGGAGCAGCAGAAGGTGACCAGCCTCCACATGCTTCATCATCTTTTTCCAACACTTCATCCTCTTCTGGGAGCAGACAAAGACCTGAGATTGCATCTTTTCTTAGAAAAAAGAAGACTAGTGATATTTACTTTGTTACACTTGTGTGGGCCATTGTAATTGTCCAGATCTGGCTAAATTTCTGGATCGTGCAGCTACTGCCAGTGCCTTTTGCAGGTAATAATACAATTATTAGAAATGTATGCTAGATGATAACTGCCAATAACCTTTTGGCTTTGTGTTAAATAACATAGAAGGAAAGACCTTCTGCTGGTATGAATTCTAATTTAAAACTTCCTCAAGATTTTTTTTTAAGAAAAGAACATGAAGAATGAAGTAAGGTTCTTGAATATTATTATGTCCTTGATGAATTGTAGCTTCAAATAAGGTTGATGTGCACTTTCTGTTACCATGTGATGCAAGACTGTAAAACTGCTCTGTCTGATGACTGTTATAGTTACCTGGAATAATTTTGTGCCTTATTTTTTCATTACATGAATACTTTTGGTGTAGAATGCTTTGTTTTTTTTCCTTTTGGTGTTTTGTCTGTGATGTTTTTGCATCTACAGATGAAGAATATTGTAGCTTTTATTCAGCACTGAAGTAAAGCTCATGCCAACTTTTAATTTCCACTTAAAATCAGTTGATAGGCTCTGTGAACAAATGATAAGATAAATTTAGTTCTAGTTCTAGCTCTGAGGTTAATTAGCTTTGTTGCTTCACATCTATATACTTCCCTTATTTTACATATTAAACAAGGAGTAGTTACAATAGCCACCTAAAGAGCTTGTTTGAAAATTGAATGCCAGTTTTTCCAGTGCTCTTTTGGGGGGGTGAATAGGGAAGATGGGAACTCTGGAAATATGCATGAGCTACTCTGAATCTGAAAACACTTCCTCCTATCCCCCTACTGTAAAGAAAAGGGTGAGTTTTATCATTTGCTTGGATTTTCTTAAAATTCTAGTTAAAACACTATTTTTCAGCATTTTTAAAATGTATCTAAAACTTAAATGTACTTATTTTCCCTTCTATCAAGTGTGGTGGGTTAGGCCCAGCTAACAGCCAGATACCCAGAGAGCCACTCACTCTTTCCCTGTCTTCCAGTGTGGACTCATCCTTGAACTGCAGACCCTTGGGGAGATACCAGCTCAGGTATCTCCTCATCTTTAGGTTACAGTCTCTTCAAGAGGTGCTTCTGCTCCAGCCAGCTCCTCCACAGGCCATGGTTCCTCTGAGTGGAGTGCCTTCTCCACCATGGGGCCTTCTACTCCCCTAGACTTCTTATCCCCTCTGTTCCCTCTTCTTCTCTGTTCACTTATTCTGCACTCCCTCCTTTTCTCTTTCTCCAGTGTTTTCTTCCCTTTCTCAAGTGTATTTTCACAGAGACACCACGCCATGCCCAGCTCAGCTTTAGCTTGTGGTGGCAATCTCGTAAAGCCAGTTGGAACTGGCACAGGGCTGCCCCATGGAGGCCTCCCCAGTGGCCACCCACCTCCAAAACCTTGTGATTTACACACAATATGTAAAGCTGTTATAAACCATCAGTTGTGCACAGGGAAATCATGAGTGTGGGGCCCATGCTAACAGGTTTGAGGAGCTCTGAACTCTTGAGAAGCATGGTGAAACAAACAGCTTCACATGTTCAAACATACATTTGGTGGTGACACCACAGCAGCAGCTAAAGGGCGATGTGATTGTCTGGAATAAAAGTAGCTGAATAAAGGGTGAGAGAGGGATTTGGGTTTGTTTTTTTTTTTTCCCTCTCAGTGTAGTTGCTATGGAAAAACTGCCCAGTTTTTGCTTATAGAAGCCGAGTTAATTTATTGGAGAGAGAAGTAAAGGATTGAATTAACCATTGTTTAGAAATACCTACTTATGTGGTAGGAAAAATGGGAGCAGTAGTTCTGAAGTTAGGCAGGGAATGACTGTTTTTAAGCTTAAGCCAGGCAAATATAGGTTAAAGTGCACATCTATAACTGAAATGGATGGGTATTCCTGTTGTCAGTCACTACCAGAACTTGTACCAAAATAGAAATAAGTTTTGAGAATATTTGTGGTGTGTTTCCTGTACTCTAGGCCATTAAGGGTCTTTTCTTGGCATATAACTGTATAACTAGATCACCACAAAAATATTATGGAAAGGCAGTATAATGATCAACAGAGACAAATTTAGAATGATGGATGGATCATGTTAAGTTTCAGAAGGTGGAGAATGATAACCTGGATTGTCAAGAGAGGTGGATTTAAAAAAAAAGTAGCGGAAAATAGGAAGACTTGGCAGCAGGTTTCTTTGCAACTTTAAGGACCAAGTTTAAGGACCACTTCTGAGACCTTAAGGGAAATCTTGTTAGTACCTGAAAAAGCCCAGAAAAACTACCTCTAAAACCTTAAATAGAAAAGTGTTCATTTCACCAGACTTCCTCATATTGGTAGGCAACATTCCATGAAGTAGCATTTAGATTATTAGAAGTATTTTGGTGCCTTTCATACTTTTGCATTAAGACTTAATATGCATTTTTACTTTGCTAGATGAGATGCTCTTTTAAAATTGCTTAAAGTGGAGGCTGGAAAAAATATGTTGTATTTATGCTCTAAAATGAAGAGAAGAAAAATCACTTGAATTCAAAAAAACTAAGCAATAAACCAGGTTGTGGAGCACTTGTAGCAATTTCTTCAGTGTCTGGGGCCTGGACTCCTGTTACTGTCTCTTTTCAAGATCTTTCATTTAGTTCCTTGCTTGTCTGTTCCATCGTTTTTAGTTCTGTTTTTGTCTTCATGAAGTTTTCTGCTTCTTGGGAATACTTGGAATTTCTTATTATGCAGCCTTTCTCTTCTTTAATGCATGCATTTCTAGTAGCAGCCCTTCCTTTAGGTTTTTCTTTCTTGCCTCTTTTTAACATAATATTACTTCCAGCTGTGTGATGGGCTGAAGAACCTTCTAGCATCACTTTTCAATGACTACACTCAGTTTCTTTAGGAGACCATAGAATCATAGGATAGTTTTGAGTTGGAAGAGACTTTAAAGATCGGATTAGAATGCCATTTAAAATATAAGTTTGCCGTTTTGCTGAAGAGCAGTTCGTGTATTTAGCATCGCTTGCATTTCTTTACATGAAATTTAATCCCACGTGTTAGGTGCTGGCACTCACACTATTTCTCTGTGTTTGCCACATGACCTTCAGTAGAAAGGTGATTGTTTCTTCGAGAGAGTAAATCCCATGTTTGCCACATGGTGGTGCCAGAGGGTAAGGAAACCAAACGGCTTCGAACAAGTGCTTGAATTACTGGCATCAAGAACTCAACCTATTACACAAGTAACACATAGGCTCGTGGAACTTTCATAAATGTCCTGTGGATATTACACATGTCCGAGGAGAAGCATAATGTGAGTTTTTGAGGATAAGGGAGTCATGTTGACATTTGGCAGTAACTAGTGAATCTAGAAAAAACTAACTTTATTAAAAGCACATTTTAATATAATTATGGGCACTTCATTATCAAGTTTTGCTACAAGTGCAGTATGATTGGGGGAGTGCTACTAATGTTTTCACAGAAAGTGATTTTACTATGTAAGTAGAATTTTTAGTAATGACTAGTTTTTTATCTACATGTGACATTCACTGTTACTGAGTTCTGGATTAAAAAAAATACTTGAGAGAAAATATGGAAATTATGTGATTCTGTTGCTAATAGTTTCATTTTTTTTTCATTTAGAGCTATAGTTTTCAGTATTTGGGGATGCAGTACAGTTCTGTTTAGAGGTTTGTGTATCAGTAGTTCATGGCAGAACTGGGTTGTGAGACATTGCAGTCCCTTATTGCTACATAGAATAATTATGATCCTTTCAGTTGATGAATCTTGTAATGATTTTTTTGTAACTGGTATGTTTGCATCAGTGCTCCAGTAAAATCAGTTGTAATACAAATCTTCATTTGTAATATGAACTAATTAACTTCTGTGTTCTGCTGTTAGATTTTCTAGTGGCTTTGGAAGATGACTTTTCTTCTTTTCAGTGATAAGAAGATAGGCATTTTGAATAGTGTAACATTTTGCTTAATAAAAAAAGAATGCAGCAAATATCTTGCTACTTTTAAAGGTTTGTTAGTTTAAAAGGGAAGTTTTATATGTATCATGTTTCTTGCTTTCACATTCCTGATTGTGATGATTCACAAGCTTTGCACTCAGTAGGTGAGGGATAGAGCAGTGGCATCACAGACCTGAAACCATTAGCCTTACTCAGAAATCTTTGGGCTTTATTTCATGGCAAGTAAACAGACCTGAGCTTTCATTTCTGTATCTGTAGTGCTGGAAATTTCTAGTGTTGTTAAGTAGCCTTTTATTTTAGAGTGGATATACCTCATGAGTGTTGGAGAAGAGCCGTTTGCGGTAGCAAAATGCTGGTTTTGGGGTTGGTTTTTTTGTTTGTTTGTTTGTTTTGTTTGTGTTTTTTATTTGGGCTTGGGGAAAAAGTAGGCAGGCAGAGTTTTGGTTTTTTTAAAAGTTGTGAATATTTTTTCTTTTGTGGGGTCTGGAGGGGCAATATGGACTTTTCTGAAGCTTTGTGTTGTCTTCAAGCCAAGATAAAAAGCTGATCTCAGAGTGTTTTTAATGTTTAAAAGCAAGATAAATCTGTAGCTGTATTTCATTAGAAATGAATGCTGCTTTACTCTGAAACTCCACGTGGTCTGCTGTCAGTTCTTAAAGTAAACATACAGCTTTAATAGTACAGAAGGCACAGAACTCAAGAATTCAGGCTAAAAAAATTCTTTTATGTCTAAAGTACTGGTAAATTTGGAATGTAATATTGTGTAAAGCTGTGATAAATCCACTTACTGGAATCATAGAACAGCATCCTCATATCCCAGGCCTTGCTCATATCTCAGCTGCTTCATTCTGCAGTGTGCAGGTACCTTTCTTCTACTGCCATCTAAATTCCATGTGGACAAGAATGGGTATAAAATAATGGATTAGTTTTAAAACTACTTGAAAATTCTGCAAATGATCTATAATGGGAAATAAGACTGAAGAATCTTTTCATCCATTCTTTCAGAATGGAGTAGATGTGTGGTCTTGTGGTAGTCCCCTGCAATCTCTAATGCTTTTATTTCCTTCTTGTGGTTACAGTTTGGGCACTTAAAAAACTCGTGGTTCATTTTGGAGTTTTGAACTTCATGGCAAACCATTGCAGAAGTTGGTGGCAACTCGCTGAAAAATTTATGAAGGAACGTCAGGAAGCACTTGCTCCACGGCCCATCAGAGGGCTTGGAAGAGTCATGCTAAAGCTTGACAGTAAGGTATTTCTACTTACTTCCTTAAGCAGCCTGAGAGTTTGTTTTATTCTCTGTTCACTGTATGCTGAGATGCTTCAATTCTAAAGTAAATGTCTGTCACTAATGGACATGTCTCTCATGTAAAACTTTATCTGTTTTATGGTGTATTTTATACCATGTCTCTTCTGTCACAGTTGGCACTTAAATACACATTTAAAGTCCAGTAAATGATTACATGCAAAGTTTGACAGAAGTCACTTTTTAAATGTTGAGTTAGCTAAAGATACCTTATCTGAGTAAGGCAAACTTCTCATGGTTCAGTCTCCTTACCTGATTACAAAGGTTTGGAAATTAAACTTAACAAGCCTTAATCTTCAGGATGAACCACTCCTGCTTCTGAATTAAAAGCTTAGTTTATAAAGCAACACATTTTATTCTATAGGTAGGACCCAAACTAGTCTGAAGATACTTGTTTATGCTAAGTAGAAGGATAGGTGTTGAACAGTGGCAAGGTGGTACAGAAGGGAAGCTTTCTTCTGTAAGAGAAGAAAAATGTGGGATATTGTATTTGGAAAGGGCTACAGAATAAGGCTTTTGTGCTCTGCTCTCTTCTCCCCCACTCAGAAAGCATCCACTTTTGTGGAGTTGGAAAGCTCCATAAAACTTAGAGGTTCCTTCATTCAGAATTCTGAGTTTTGAGTTAACCTGACAGATTATTTTGTGTGTAATAGCTATGTAATAGTGTGTAGAAATATGCTTCTTGTACCTGGGTTGTTGAAGTATTCTCTGCCATAGAAAAAGCAGTTACTGCAGAGTTTCGTAACTGAAGAGCTGAACCTTTTAAGTGCAGTTCTCAGAGCATCTGTACCTCAGCAGATCCATCTGTGGTTTATAGTTCTGAATTCCTTAAGCCCAGATAGGGCTTAAGTTAAACATATGTCAGAAGGTCAACAAAAGTGGTAAAATGGCAGTAGGAAATAACTAACAGTTTCACAGGGTTCATAAAGGAAGAATCTGAAAAAGGAAAAAATCTTTCAGAACACAGCTGTGAGAAAGATAAAATGGGTTTCCAAAGATAAGAGAAAGGATTAACTTGCTTGGATCAGAGCTGACATTGTACAAAGCTTTTCATGAAAAGCTTTTGTTTTGTAAGAAGACTCTTTAGACACTACTGCATGTACCACCTTTTATGAGTTGTCAATTTTAGCATCCTTGCATTGCGTAACTGTATGATGCTGTATCCTTCCCAATTCCACTAAGTCTTTTCTCCTTAAATAAGGTAGGGCTTTTGCCATAATGTGCAGCAGAACTTCCCACTCTCCAGCTTAAATTTAAGGTCAGTTTATATTCATGTTGTTCTTGTCTAAGCAAAAGAACAGTGCTGGCACAATTCGTTTCTCTGTGCTGTGTGTACTGAAGCAGTTCAAACTCTTCTAGCCTTTATAAGAAAGCTACTTGATACTCCCCATGATTCTGTTGTCCTCTTTTGTGCCTATTCTATTTACAGTTCATCTGGCTTTTATAATTGGTGGCTGGAATTATATGTGGTCTTCCAGTGCTTGTCACACTAATGCTTTTGAATACTCTGTGCATTGTAGGATCACGGATGAATCTTAAAGATAAGAGAGCAGCAATTGGGCAGCAATTCCATGGATATTGGCAATTGTGATTTTGAGGGGACAGGGAAAGGAGAGGATTGAAAATTATATTCTTGCATGTTTTTAGAAAGGATAGATGAGCTGCATTTAAATTTAATCACCGAACACTTTGGCTTTAGTAGGTGCTATTGAAGAGGAAATATAAATATGCAAACACAAGAGAAATTCAGAGAGTAAATTGTTAACAGCTAAGTTTTTACATGTGTGTGTGAGAAACCAAGATTGAAGGATTATTTCTTTTGCAGCTAGATGTTTAATTTCTTAAATATTTTATTTTTACTTTCTTTTCTTGGGAGCTGAAACTGCTTAGGGGGGATATTTTTTGTTTTCTTTTGTTTTTGTTTCATTCTGGTATTGAGTCAATTGGAACCTGAATCTCAGCATCAGCATATGTTGGGGTTCTTAGCTGAGTACAACCAGCCATTGGCAAGGTCTGTTTCACACAAATACAATGTATTACTAGTTCTATCTAAAATGGTATGACCTGTTAGGAAAATTCCAGTTTTGAGTAAAAGGTAGTGAGAAAGAAGAGGACATCTTAGAATGATATGTCTTTTTATGGCAAATGACATTTAGGAGACTGGTGTAGATGATCTGGAAAAAAATCCACTGAGAAATTATGCAAGAGTATTATTCATGCTTACGAATAATTAAGCTTTACTGATTATGTCTGTTTCTTAAATGAAAGCAATAAGAAAATAACATCTTTCTCACTTCTCATCAACCTCTGGTTATCTTGGAAGTGCAGACAAATTTGAATGGAAGAGAAGTTCTGATCAAGAGGAAGGAAAGTGGGGCATTTCTCTTCATTTTCTTTATAAACAGTAGGTAAAGCTGTGCCTCTATGTGCAGGCCTGGTTTAAATGTGGACTATGGAAATAAAGTGTCCCTAAGTGTATTCTTCAGTCCCTGGTGGCACAGTTACCCCATGGAGCCAACAGATGCAGCAGTTCAGATTCAAGAGACTTCCTCTAGAGGAGGTTGGACGAGATGATCTCTGGAGGTCACTTCCAACCCCTAACATTCTGTGATTCCTGGGGGAAAGAGTAGGAAGATAGGATGTCATCTTAACAGATATGGTATCAGATATGTTTTTGTCAGCAGTCAAGAACTAGTAATTTGCTTCACTGCTAATTTTAAGAGACTGCTATCTTTTAAAATGAGACTATAATTTTGATTAGAGTTTGCAAGGGAGTTCAGCAACATTGGCAGTTGCTCAGCTGCATGCATTAGACTTTTATGAATTAGGATGTGCTAGCATTTTGAATGAATGCTTTCTGGGAGACTTCAGTTATATGCTTTTTTTTCTAGTTATAGAGTACTAGAATTTTATATATGGAGGACTGTAATAATTGGGAAAAGTCAAGGTTTGATTCTTCTGGTTTAGAACCTACCTAAAGCAAACACAGAAAACGTGCAGAATCTCTACCACTGCATATGTTATTCTCATAGAAACATAGTTTTTTAAAAAATGCTGGGAAAATGGCTGTAGCCTTAATAATTTTGAATGACTTGAAGATTAGAGTTAAGCCATAGTCTCTTTTTATATGTAGATTGAATGCATTTGTAGAACTAATTAAATATCAGTATTAGTAAGACAGTTGGCAGGTAGAGTGTCCCAGATACTGTCTTAAATATTAACAATAAAATAATTATTTCTCACATATAATGTTATTTCCTAGTTAGCGTATTTATAGTCCAGTTCCAAGAGGCTGAAATTTTAGAAAAAATACCAGAGACTTCTTTTCACATTTTACTACAATCTCAGGCTAGTAGAGCTCTAGCTTTTGTTTTATTGGAGTTGCAAGGTGGAAAAGTAGAGCCATGAGATCTGTGGCTTTTTTTCCCCAAATTAACATATTGTATAGTGGCTTTCAATTTGCAGAAGAGAAACTGAAGGCAAGAGAATGTTGTTGAATCAGTAAACAAGTTTACCTTTTTTCAGTAATAAATTATTCTTCAGGTAAGAGGTAAAATAGAAACAAATTTCAGAGTGTCAATTTGAGGCTTTTGAAGCACTGTCACTGCTTTCTATTACTGTAATACTTCTCATGCTAGTAAAAATGGGTACTTTGTGACATATTTCACTTTTATGTTTCCTGACGTTCACGTTTCTTTGTAAATCTGCTTCTAGCTTCTGATGTCACTTAAATAGCATTCTGAGATTTTAAAAAATTGAAATGTTCTTTCATTGGGAACTAATATAATTTCTGGCAGCTGGTGGAAATACTCGGTTTATTGAGCACTCAGTGATCTTGTTTTTGGGGAGAAACACTTAATCTTAAGTCCACACAGATGAATAATAGTATTAAAGTTTTTAACTGTTGTGATTATGCTGCTGATTGCTAATGGTTAGAATTAAGAGTTGAGTCCTACATAAACTATATCCTAAAATGGATGTATTGAGCAGTGTAGGTGAGAACTAGTAAGGAAAAATAACTGTAGTACAAAAAAACCGAATTTAACTGTTGTAGAGCCTTCGTACAACCAGTAAAATCAAATGAAATCCATAAGTTTATTTGATTTATGACTTGCTATTGCATGTTTCAGATTGAATTACTTACTTGGTGTGCCATGGTATGTCAATGTTGTAATATGCATGTGGTATTCAAAATAATATACAAAATATATTTTTGCGTCAATAAAACTCAACTCAACTGTAGTTGACACAATAGGAGTGTTTTGAAATACACAGGAAACTGCCTGAGTGGGAGTATTAATGCAATGAACAAATACCTGATATTAAGTTTTGGTGTTTCAGTGAAGTGCTTTTCTTGGAGAACTTTTACAAGTCCTGCTCTCAAATGTTAGCTACTAGTGCAATTGAACTGGAATTGCCTAGATTATACAGATAGATCTGCTAATATCATTAAAGTTGTTCTTGTTATATCCCTCTTTGTTTCAAAAAGTGCATGTTAATAGTAAAATCTAGATCCTTGTGTTAGATGTTATGATCTTTTCTTCCTATTGCAATTTACTGTTGTGTCTGGAACAATTTCATTTTCGTTCTGTGGATGACTTTGCCTGCCTCTCATTGCATTTTTTTCCCTCTCTATTACTGCATTTTTCAATAATTTTCCACTGTGTTCTTTGTCTTTTTTTCCCCTTTTCTTCCATCTCCCTCTGCCACTGACAAGCTGTGGCACTGGCTTAATAAGAAGGTAAAGAAACATAAAAATTGTGATTCCAACTAATGGATTCTGTGCTATTGGGGAGTTGCTTTTTGCAGCATGAACTCTCTATAACATGCCTTGCTTCTTAGTTTTCTCTCCCAAGTGTCTCATTTCCAGCTCATGATATAAGCTACTGAAGGTCATATAGTCCTACCTGATCTCATCTTCTACTAAAACAAGTGCACATAGTTAAAATGTTTTGTACAGCAGAATATTGCATTAGCCTTTCAAGTTGTAGTTTGATTTAGTGGCACTTGAAAATCAGTTATCTCCACCTGGCCTCCAGTAGTATGCATTGCAAAACCAGTTATCTTCTCTAACTGAATTAACATGGAGCTGCTGAGGGTGAAGCACAGTGGTAAAGCTGTGAACCTAAGTACTTGCAGGTAGTGCACTGACTGAAGGCAGTTCATCTTTTACATTCATACATGGTCTGTAAACCCAGTGGAATTCAGTACAGCAGGGGGGAAATGAGAAGACCCCTGGTCTCAGAGCTGCTGAACCTAGCAGTAGACTTAAGGGAAGTGAGTAGAAAAAAAAAAATTAAAAAAATATAATAAAACCAATTTTTATGAATGTGTATGATATGTTTTGTAAGACATGTACTCCTCAGTTCCCATGGTTCATCTTAGTCAGGTAGGGATAACTACTCTTCTTCGGGGAATTGTCATCCCAGTAGAAGTGAGAACAGAACTGATTTAGCCCATGTCCAGCCCTATGAGTGACTGAAACCTGGAGAACTTCTCAGAGCAGTGATACCTTTCTGAGACTGGGGTTAGTGCCATTGCTTCAGACAAGACAGAGCTGGACAGGAATGCCTGTAGCATGTGTACATTTGCAGCACCCGAGTTCTAAAGGTGCACATGTATGTGATAAAATAGATGAAAACAAAGTAATGAGTGAAGGAGAAAAAAAATCATCTGGAAATGGGTTATGCTTCCAGCAGCAACTTTTATCCTCACTTTCCACTGCAGCAGGAGAGTCAGAATGGTTACTATGGTTTTATCTGCAGCAACCTATCCTTTCCATTCAGTAGCTGTCATGGTAGAAACAATAGATTTGCCTTCCATATTGTGAAAAGCACCAGAAATACTGACATTTGGAATGCTGCTGAAAACAAGCAGAACAGTAGAGCGTGCAGGCCATGGGGGCACTGGCACAATTCTCTAAAAAGTTCTTGGAAGCAACAAAATGGGACTGCACATCTGGCATCTGCTGTGAGTGGTAAACGGGGAATAATGGTGCATATAGCATCCAGGCAGAGCACCTATAATGAATTTGGGAAGTATGATCTTCAGTACTTATCAGTGAATTCAGGGGTTACACGATGGGGGGCTTTCTGTGTTTCTGAATAGGAGAGTGGAGGTGCTTGCTTCATGGGTCAGTTGCAATTGTTCACTGAGGGGAAATTTTGAATGTTCTTTGCCCTTGAATGTAGTTTTGTTGTTTTAAAAATTACATTTTTATTTCCTGATTTGGAAATGTTTGTTTTATGAGTGACTTATGATTAGTAGAGATGTGCAACCATTGCCCTTCATAAACTGTTTGGCTGGGTAATGGTTTGTTAACAGAGTTCAAGTGAATAGCTGAGTTCAGTGAACCATAGGTGTTAAGTCTCAACTACTTTTTTCTGGCTCTGAGTTTGTCATTTGCACGTTTGAAAATGCATGAATGTAGATCAATTTCTTCCTTAAAATTGCTATATTGCAAAAGTAATATCCTGTAATTGCTTTTAAGTCTAAAATGTCTTAATTTTATTTTTAATTTAGAGATTTGTATTTACTGAACAAAACCCTGTGAATATATTTTCTTAACAGGAGTGTTTGTTATTTTCCTGGGAGGTCTTTCTGAAAACTGCTGTTTTGATTCATAATTTCATAAGAAGAGAGGTTACATGCAGTGCTGATTTCTGTGCATGATGAAGTAGAATAATATTATAATAAAGATGAGGGAAAAAAAAAAAGGAAAAATATGATGCAAACTGTATCAGCTTCTCATCTTCTTGAGGGTTTGTTTTGTTAGTTTGTTTGTTGGGGGTTATTTTATATTGGTTTGGGGTTTGGGGTTTTTTTTGTGTGTGTGTGTTAATTATTACATTTAAAAAAAAAAACAAACCAAAAACTCTACCAGAGGCTAAAAAATGAGATTTGTAAGATAGAGCACTGGATGCAGTTAAAAGGTTACTTTCTTTGAACCTTTCTCCTTTTTGCCTGTCTTTGAAGGGAAATAGTTTTGAGAACACCAATTCAGAACCAGAATTTTCTGATAATCCACAAAGAAACTAAAAATACCACCTAGAGATGGCAGCGTTCAAAATTTGAATTGATTATCACTGCCTACTGATAAACCTTTTTTCCTTCCTCTTCTAAGAGCTTTTATCAAAGAGCTGCTTGAAACATTTATCTGGTTTGGTTGGGTTTGGGTTTTTTTTTGTTGTTTTATTTATTTAATAAATAGAGTATAATCACAGTTTAATATGATATATATTGCCCAAAATATAGAATAGGTTCAGTTGGGCTATTATTTTTTATTCTTTATAACTTTATCTATTGCAGGAGTCTTTAGAAAGAAATGCTGAATTATGCTGTTTCTGTTGGAGAGACATGGGCATGAATAGATTTGAGACCTTACCTAGGATGTTCTCTTTTCTTAATTAACTACTCACCTGACTCATTTCAATATAAGTATGAGATGTGTCCTGACTTAGTCTGCCCCTTGTTCTTACCAGATGATATTAATAAGATATCCTTAAGTAATAACTGAACTAAAGGGATATGTCAACATGTCTGAGAAGTGTCTTGTAAAAAAATCCTGATAGATAGTGAAGCTGTTCAAATAAAAGAAAAAACCTCAAACAGCAACAGTCCTGTTGGTAATTTCATGTACATTTAATTGGAAGTTCAACAGATGACTGGGTATGCTTCATTGTGTGGTTAATCCAGTAGATAAAACCTATTAGAAAAACTAATGTTCTGATAGTTATGCAGTTTGATACATGTGAAAATATGAATTCATAAATTATGTATCTTACTGCATAGTATGGACAGCATGTCTATGTAGTAGGATTCATAACTGTTAAGCATGAGCTGGAGTTCTGTTACAGCTCAGTGTAATACACTTGGTGTGATCACCCAGAAGTTGAAAGCAGGGAGAACTTGGAAATTATTGAGAGGCATTTTAACTGAATGCACCTCTACAGGTTGGTTTGTTTGTTTGGGTTTTTTTCTGTGGTGAGCTAAATCTAAAAAACCTTTCAAAAGTTGATACTTTTCACTTCAAAACTATGACAATTAGGAATCATTTTCTGTAGACAGTCTGTCACAAATCCCTGACATTTCTGTTTGGTTTTACAAGTGTGACCTTCTGTAGCTTAGGAGCCTGGCTTTCCTCTACCTTTGCATAATTTTGGGTGTTGTGGCAGCATCAGCTTCCTGCTGTTGACTAACATTTAGATTAGAAGCTTGGAACTGAATTTAAAGCTTCATGACCTCTGGCTAATGACGAGTATTTAGTCAGTGTTTGTCTTTGTGTGCATGCCCATGGTTTACAGGAAAGCTGTAAAGGGAGGTCTGACAGGGTTGGGGGTAAAAATGTAATTTGGACCTGATTCAGTGGTAAGTACAAGCCCAGAGGGATTTAACAGCCCAGCTTTACCTGCAGTAACACCTGTGCATTATTTAAGCTTGAGTGTGCAAAGTGAGTGCTTCCCAAGGAAGTATGGTGGGTAACTGTAGAGGAAGGAAGGGAAGTTCAGTAGCAAGCATATTGAAATTGAGGGAGTAAACATGACCCTTAATGGATGTTGTGCATCTACTTTTACTTCTACAATACTCAGTGCAGTTCAGCCTTCTCCTGGATTTGTCTGTACTAGTTGTATAACTTGGATTTCCTTAAGACTTGTGGTGAGAAAGGTAACTGCAGGACCTGCAGGCATACCAGAGGGGGCTTTCATCTAGCTTGCTTGGCTTACCCAAGTAAATAAACACACAAGATGGGCTTGGATGGCTGAGGCTGCTGCCTGTACTGTTGCAACATCAGTGCTGCCATTACTTGACTAACCAGATTAAAGGTAGTTAAGGCTTTACATGTGCTGTATCCACACCTCAATGGCAGTGTAGGCACACTCCAACCCACGGGCAGCAGTGTCAAGGGAAGATCTGCTTTGGTCATGTTCCAGTTTAGAGAAGGTCCTCATTCTCATCTTTTGGAGCTTCATCTTCCAGTAGTTGCTACCATGGTGAAACACCTAAAGCATCCAGCATCAGCTGTACTGAGATTTCACCTACTGGATACCCCTCATACAGTCACAGAGGCCAACATTTTTGGAAATCTGTGACAGTGCCACCTGTTTCTTGGATTCAGCAAGTCTGATTAAGGTGCTATATATAAGACTAACTAATGGGTTTCTGTGATCACTACCTTAGAAAGTGAACAGCAATTAGTTTGAACTTAAGAAAAAACAAGGGCAGCTTTTACTTTAGTAGCTTCATTTTGAAGCCCGTACTACAAAATTTTGGTCCCCTGGCCATCCAGTGTTTTCTAGTGATAATTTTTATTTCTGACCTTTAAAAGAGGGGCTTTTATTTCATGCCTCTCTTGCATAATCCTTAGATGCCTGTGAGGCTTGAAAGGGCACAGAAAATCCTGTTTTCAGTCCTATTGCCAAAGAGGTAACAGCCCCATGTAGTGGCTCCCCAGAGATTTTCAGAAAGCTTCAGTACTGCTGCAGGCAGGTAAACTCCCTCCAGCCCTGGCAAGGCATTTCTGATGGCTGAAATATTTTGGCACTGCTAAAAAATATTAAAAATACCTGGGAACAAAGATTTTGCAGATTCTTTTCAGTTTCTCTAAATTCTTTTCTGCAGGTCATAATATAGTGCAGATTTTGCTACAAAAACTTGCTGGCTTAGCACTTATTTCTTTTAAAAGGATTTTGCTTTATTCCAGTTCTCTTCATCATTCTGAACAACAGTTTCTGAAATGCTGAATATAATCCTTGTGTTAATTTAGATCAAACAGGGACCTGGTTGTACAAGAACTTGAAAAATAATTGCTTAATGTATGTTGTCTGCTCAGATGCTACAGGCTGAGTACAAAAAAAGAATCCTTACTTTTTTTTCAGGTGTTAGAACCTCAGTATTAACTAACTAAATCAGCACATAGCAATTTGCAGAATTTTGTTGTTCCAGGGCAAAATTTACATGTAGGGTTAGGGTAAATAACAAAGAAAGAACTAATGTGAACCATGAGCAAGCATATTGGTAGGTTTTTAAGATCTCTACCTAAAATGTGCCAACCTAATCACTGAGATACAACTTGTACTCACTTGGAATTACTTTCATCTTCTGCACGTTGGCTTTGACCTCAGTTCTCTTAAAACACAAATTTTATGACTGTACTTCTGCTGCTGCATTTTCCTGCAGTAATGCCAGATGGAGTCAAAATAGCCTTGGTATTTGAACCACAGAAACCAGAAAAATTTATTCAGTCATACTCACATGGGCTTTCACAGGTTTTTATGTAAACAGTCAATTTGTGTATGAGATAAAGCTCAGTTCACATTATTATTGAACACTTTGCAAAGTCACAAGGCTGGGCAGTTGTATTGTTTTAAATGACACGATCAGAATTTCTCTAATCTTAAGCAGTATCATTATTTGTTTCTGGACTTGTACAGAATGAGTCTTTCCATAAACCAGCAGAACAAAGCACATGCCTGTTTACTTTATCAGTAGGTTTAGCTGATGCATGTTTAATGCTGAGCATCCTTCAAAGAGTAAAACTGGATAGAAATAGTCAGTACTGAATAATTTGCCTGAAACACAAGAATGCAGAAAACCTCCAGCCCCATTTCACTTTAGAAGCTGATAAGCAGCTGTAAAAATCTGGTTGCTTGCAGAAATACCTTATTTGTTGTTTAGGTGGCTGTTAGCTATTCAGCTTTTACCATTATGGTTGTACTTAACAGCATAGCTTGATAGCTTCCAAGTCCTGTGCAGATGCTATATGTAAGTTTCCAAGTTGCTGAAAAACAAGAAACTAAGGCAAGTATCTAGGTTCATAGCTGACACGAATGCTAGCTTCTCTAGATTTAGTAAGTAACCTGATTTATTGCTTGCTTTTCAGAGAGCTTGCTGTGTCTTGTGGTAATGTGTAAATGTTGTTTGCAAAATCACATGTCATACCATGGCCTTAATCATGCTAACATTGCTTGTTAATTGTTCATCTTCAAGCTTGGACATAAATGCTGTTTGAATAGAGCCTGATTCTGCACTCTTGAGTGTAAATTAAGATAACAATACTGTTATATAGCATTGTTTTCATTAAAGATTGATTTACATGCTATGATTTGTTTTTTCTTTTTTTTCTGCACAGATGATCATCTGGTTGGAGAAAATGCTAGATAAAATAATCAGCATTTTCATAATATTTTTGCTAGTGATAGGAACCCTTCTTCTAGCCCTGCTCCTTACTGCAAAGGTACAGTGTGCTAAGGAAAGTAATTGTAGAGCTCATTTTAAATGCTGAAAGATTTTAATACAAAATTGTGTAGCTTTTTTTTTTTTTCCTTTAGCAACTCAGTGACTTGTATTTGAGCTTGTTACCACTTGAATATAAAAATTCCTATATTTATTTAAATGCATATGTTTATTTACATATATGAGAACTTATATATGAACATTTGGAAATATGAGATTTATTCTAATAAAAGAATTCCTAGATTCTCTATTACAAAACCAGATTTGTTTTGCATCCTGTTACACTTCTTGTCAATGTCAAGAGCCACTTAGAATTTTTTCTTTTCAATTTACCTTGCATCAGAAACATCTGCAAAATTCTTAAGGTGTATTTGCCAATTTGTTAGTGTAATTGCCTGCAATAACCTCCTGGTATCCTGTTTTGAGTGTAAATGTGCTGAGATTCTTGACCAAATATACTCTAAAAATTGATTTTTGTGTTGTGATTTGGCTTTTTCTCACCAGAAGAGGTCACTCATGTACTTTCTTTTATTTTTCTTTTTTATTATTATTATTTTACTTTTAAAAACTTTTTTTTAAATGGAGCTATATTCATATTTGAAACAGTTAATGGAGTTTGAATGGTTGACTTGAATTCACTTACAGAACAAAAATCAGTGAATTCTGATGTCAATCTCCTTTTTCCAAAATGTAGGCTTATATCATGTCGACTACTTACAGTTGAAAGCTTTGAAAGTTGTGCAAATATACCTGTCTAAACCTTCCTTATATTCATAAAAGAAAAATTAAGATATTTATAAGAGCTGTCTTTTATGATCCTTATGGAAGAATTAATTTGGTGAAGAACTTCATAGCATGGTTGGTCATGTTAGAGCTGAGCATTTATTAATTTTTCTACTGCTTTGATCCATGGCTTAGAAAGCTGTATCTGAATTGTGCTTTGTATTTTTTAGTACTTTTCTTGGCAGCACTACTGTATTGTTAGAATTTTTCTTACATTGATGAGATAATAGCAAATGGAAATTTAAATCTTACCGGTCACATAGTATGTGACCAGAGTTGTCATTCAGGCTGATAATTATTTTATCAATTGCTTTTTTTGGGCTAATGGCGCTTCATTCTTTGTAATGAGTTGTCTGTGTTGGAGGAGTTACTCTCTCAATGTACATGTACAAACTGGTCACCACCCCCCTGAAAAAAAAAAAAGGAAAAAAAAAGAAGCCTCTCTGAATGTAGGTAGAATTCTAGTTTCCATTGCATAATATTTCTTCTCTTTATATTTAATTTAGGTACATCAAGAGAGTGTTCACTTGATTCAAGTCACAAGCAGCTTGATCAATGAGACAGTAGCCAGTCACCCAGAATGGGCAAAGTAAGAATGCTGAAGTTAAGTGAATACTATAGGGTGGATGAACAAGCTTCCAGGTGCTCTTATGCATAGTTTTTAACGTAAAAAAATCCCCTAGGTGAGCAGAAATGAGAGTGACTGTTGCAGGGAGATTTAAAAGCTAAACACTGACAGCAGTAGTGCTTATGCATTACTCTAGGGAACTGCCAACGTGGTATCTCACTTGATGACTGATTGGACTTTGGTGGAGAAGGACAGCTGTATAAACTTCTCTAGTTACAGTTTTGGAGAAATACTGGCATAGCGCAGATAAAAAAAGAGGTGAAAATTCTTTTGGCCTTTACCTGTTAAAAAAAAAGCAGGTAAGAAAAGCAAAGCAAATGAAGAAAAGCAAAGAGTGTTCTCTGTAGCAGGCTGGGAGATGAGAGCTGAAAAACTTGTTCAGTGTGGAGAGCTGATTACAAAATGCCTTTGAAGGAATATTTGTCACAGAAAATGTTCTTGGGATGAACCGAGAAATGAGAGTGGAAAGAGTGGGAGATGGGGAGAGAGCTTTGTATGAATCAGTTGGGAAGGGTTATTCCTAAGAGTAGATGTGTGTAGTGTATGCACTGGGAAGTTTGTAAGATACGGTCTATGTAATGATTAAAGCAAATGCCAAGGCAAATACTAAGGAGGAGAGAAGATTTTGAGAAATTTCTAGAGAAGAACAAGGGCACAGTGGTGAGCAAAGAGGTAATTGCATGAACAGCAGAGGGGCAATAGGTAAGACTGAATTTTTTATGTAGGGGAGGATGTTGTAGTTTGCTTTCCTTCCACTTCAGATAAACAGACATTGACTAAAGGCGAAGTCCAGGCACTTACCAGAAGAAAAGAATTTCTCATGAACAAGAATGGTAGACTTTTTTTCAAGGGCACTTTCTAAACAAAAGCCATGATGATTTAACAAGTTTTAAAGTGCAAGCTACGTTATAAGAGTGAAAGAAATTTTCAAAAGCAGAACTAAAATGATGCAGTCAATAAATGCTATAGTAATATGCACTTTAGCTATACTTAAGTAATTACAATGAAGAGAAAACACTTAAAAATATGTTTATTTCTTCATGGCCTCTCTTGTGTTGTCTGGCTTTCCATTTTGCTGTAAGATGGAATGAGCTAAGTAGGATTAATGACAACCAAAATTTGATTGTCAGAAGCTTATTCATTCAGTATCAGATGAGTAATTAGAAGGATTTAGCAAAAAATCTTCTATCCAATCTTTGCATCCAAATTGGAAACATACAAAACACTATCTTTTAATTAATTAGGAGTAATTGCACCTCTTGTCAAATCCATCAAGCTCCACCAGCCTTCAGAACCTGATGCTCACGGTATGCTTGGTGGTGAGTGAAATGTCTTGAAATTCAATGAAGAAGATTTCTAAAGGGTTATACAGACATAAAAGCCTCCGTGTTCATCTTCAGTCAGGTGAACAAATACAGCAGTTTCATTTCCTGAATACTTTCTTATTTTGGAAGGGCTCCAACATGTGCCATTGAATCAAGATGTAGAAAGAAAGTTCAAGGAGAGAATGTGTGCTCTGTATTCACAAGTGTTAGAATGCTGGCAACTCGGTAGGACCCTTGCTTGAAAGCGATTAAATCTGAGAGCTTGCTGGGGACTTGGAAATAACAGGTGCCCAATCCTATTGCTTCATCTGGTCACTTTTTCAGGGAAACTGCATTAACAATTTACATTCAATTTGCAAGTCAGAAGATTGTCTTTGCAACTTGATGAGACTGCTTCGTAGTATATTCAGACAACCAGAACACTTTCAAAGAATATAATGTGAATACCACATATCCATATTGAAGAGCAGATCTCTTTTGAAAAAGTTAAGATACCAATTTAACCACGGTTTCAGGAGCCTTGGGTAATTCCAAATGCAGTGATGTGCCCTAGGTTTAGTTGTGCTTTACTTACAGAAAGTCTGTTCCTTGATAGGTGGAAGGAAATACAGTCTAATTATAGTAAGTTTGTATGTATTTAACCGCTAGTTGTTGTTTCAAAATGTTAACTTGTAACAAAAATGTTACTTGTAGTAATGTAACATTGTACCTGTGTTTTAGGTATAAGAAAATGTATGAAATAATGTAGCAGTTAACTCTCTTTTCCTTCTTTAAAAATACCTAGTTGGCTCCCAGAAGCTCAGGTCATTCAGAAGGCTCTCAATTCAGCAGCTAATAATGTATACCAGTATGGCCGAGAATGGATTACACATAAGGTAAGAGTGAGCTCCCTCACTTTTTTTAATGTTTTAATTTTTTATATTTTGTGACATTAAAAATAAATGTTTAAAGGTTTTCAGTGAGTCTTTTCTGTGTGAGTAATCGTTCTGTTGATAGATCTATTCTTTCCACTGTATTTTGTGAGTTGAAGGAAGAGTGTGAGTGATTTCAGTAGTCTTTTCTGCTCAGTAGTCTTTTCTGCTCAGGTGACTGAAAAATCTGTCATCATTTTAGTAAGATCACCAGTGAAAATGCATCAAATAAAGATGAGTAATTGTTTTCATCTGGCTTTAGCTGTCCAGTTGTAGGCAGTGTAGACTGTTCCTTTTTCTCCCCACCAGTGTTGTAACTTATAGGTGGGCTGTGTATGGTAGATTGGATTTTTTTTTTAAAATCATAGTTTAACTTTCTTCAACAGAATTTACAAAGATTCTTATTTATATGTTTTGATATCTAGCGTACGTCTCAAATTACTTTAAATATTTACTTTAAACAAAATCAAGGATTTTTGCATTGAGCATTTTAGAGAGTTACTGTTTTTCAAGTGCAGAAAGAAGTCATCAGCTTAGTGCAGCAGAATTTTTTTTTACAGATACAAATCTTCATGTTGTGAACCAGGTTTTCTGAAGTATGTGTTCCATGTTGATACTTCAGCTTTTCTAATAATTTGGCTTTAAGCAATGCCTTTGCTGACAATGTTATTCATCTGGCTTGAAGTTCACCAGTAAATGCCAGCTTCATTCTGTCCTGTATAATAAAAGATTTCTATTTGTTTTAGCTCCATAAGATCTTAGGAGAAAAAGTGAATAACACCGCTGTGATTGAAAAGCAAGTGCTAGAGCTCTGGGACAGGCTTTATCACTCTTGGTTTGTGAAGGTAGGTAACTTATTCATATGGTATTTAAATACAGTATCATTTAATGCTTTGAGGTAATTATGCTAAGTATGCATTTCTGAGAAATGCTGAGTAAAGGTCTCAGTAAAAAAAGTTTTTAAAAATTGAGAGTATAAAGTAGATCAGTCTACAGTTACAGTTTGAGTGCAGCCAGAACTGTGTCCTTAAGTAGTTGTGTTATTATGTATGCAGTTTAATTTATGCTTTGCTCACTTTTTATACTCAGTATTTCACAGTTTAGAGCTTTCAGGTGAATTTTTCTGGTCTCATGGGATTAGGAAAAGAAAGCAGGTATTGTGCATGATTTATCTAACTTTTATTATTTAATTTGAAATTTTGAGAAAGTAATTATCCTTTCACTAGGTTTCCGACCATGCATTTTTACTGGCTGTACTAGCCTCCCTATAATGGATTCTGCACACTGAATCCTGAAAAGGTCATGAGAATTAAATAATTTTCATGCTTCCAGTGTTGTTTGCCTTTCACAGGAAAAAAGCAAGCAATTTATCAGTCATGGTGCAATGGAAGTATCAAAATTCAGAAGTCATACCCCTGAAATACTTTTCTATATTTAAATAATTGCAATGACAGTTCATCTACATTTTTCTTTATGCAGTCATTTTTATAGTACCTCTAAAGTTCCAAAAAGATCTCTGTATTAAAAGAAGTAACAGAGTTTCAGTATAGTAGTCAAAATAGGGGGGGGGGGAAGAACCAGTGTCTTTTTCTGACAAGATGATGTAGAGGAGCATGTGGAGAGATAAAATGGCACTGTTGAGGAATACAGGACGACTGAGGAGAAATGAAAGCTGTATTTACAATACATTTTGCTGGCCATAAGTACTTGGGAGTATTCAGTGTTAAATGCTCGACCAAGAAAATTGCCTGCTTTTGATACAGTTATACTGACAAAGCTGCAGCTTTTACTGATACAACCTGTGTGTCAGAGGATCCCTCACACTGTATTGTTCAGCAGGGCTCTGTGTCACTACGTGTGCTGTGGTAATTTTTCTGCTGCAGTATGCAGCACAGGTTGTGTCAGTGTTCATTGCAGCTGTTATTGGAGGGAATGAGGCTTGCTTCTTGTAAATGCTGTTCTGATGGTGTAAGAAATAGCTTTCCTGGCAACCAGAATGGAAGAAAGCTGCATAAATGCACTGATGGTCACTGCCTATATTCTTTGAATTCTGTTCCCCTGGCTGATGTTTCATACTAGAGACCCTATGTTATTGGCATGTGGGCTGAAACTGGTTATCTGTGGGCTGCAGGTAGCTCCTCTGGAGCCTTTCTTTCTAATCTTGCCCCTTCTGTGGCACTCCATATCCACATAAATGTCTCATCTGAGTTCTTTTCATCTGGATGCTTCTTTCTATAGCATTGCAGTAGCCTTGCATTGTCCTTTGGTGTATCTGAAAACTGGTAAGCTAGGTGATAGTGCAGTGTGGAGGACATCTGCACCAGATCAAACTCTCTCCATACAGCTTTCAAGCTCCCCACCATCTCAGTTGTATTAACATAATAATTGCACCTCATTTTGAGACCAACATAGTGTTGCTGTAGTCTGTAGGTGACTGAAGAACCTGGACTCAGGTGATACTCTTCCATGAAAGCTGTAGAACTGAGGAAGAATTGCCAGCAAAATGTGAATTGAACCAATAACTGTTGTTTTCTGAGAAGATTGGTAGATGGCAAATGCTGCGTATTTTTAAAGGTTCTGGAGGTGATGTTTGAGATCAGTTACCATTGCATTTGTGTACTCAGTGAGGTAAAATACTAACAGACTAATGAAACACCTGGAAGATGATGGCATCACTCAGCAATCAAGGTCTTTTTCAAGAATAAGGTGCTACAACAATGTAGCTGCTGAATAATGGAGAACTTGAAATTTGTATTAATGACAGTGCTACAAAATTTGCAAATGATACCTAATTTTGCTAGTTAATGGTGAGAGTTGTCTTTGAAAATCGTATTGAGATTTTTGACTACTCAGATGTTTCTGCTCTAAATTAACTACCAGCTCAGAAGAAAGTTCTGTGTTGCTTAATGTTAAATAATGTTTTTAATTGTGCATCGTGAAGCATAGCAATGCATCTAGGGAGAACTGATAGTAAAGAGGAAATGTAATGCTCTTGAGTAAATCAATACAGGGAATTCACTTGGAGTACTACTTGCCATGTATTAAAAAAAAAATAAATATATATATATTATTATTTTGAATGCAGGCTGGTAAGATTAAAGATTTTTGCAAAATTCTACCAGAAGCAGTGGAATGCTTATATAAACATCAGAGCTGAGAGCTTGAGCCCTCTCTTGCTATTAAAGATTAGGATGTGACCTCCTGCGGTCAATGGGTTTGTTTAGACTTGCTTACAGCAGAATTTTGGCATCCTTCTCTGAGACACTTGTAACAGTTCTAGACTAAGTCAAGTAGTGTCATGCTGGTGATCAGGTGTGATTCAGTTGGAAAACAGTCAACTTCATACTTCAACTTCATAATTGGGGTGAGGCCACTTAAGGAATTAGCTGTTGTGTTCTTGGCCATTTCTTGTCTTGCTATGTTGAAATTACAAAGCTGTGTAGTCAGAATAAATCCTCCTTGCTTCCAGTTTAGCTTTTGCATGACTGAACATCACCATTGGAGATGTAGACACTAATTGTGAAAAAACTACTTGTTTTGGCTACTGCTTGTATTTTAATTTGTGGGTGGTGCTAAGAAAATTGTATGTTGCAAACAGTAAATTATGTTGGCACTAAATGAAATCATTACCTCTTTCTTGTGTGCTTTCATAAAGAGCAAGCTAATGTTTAACTGAGGTGAATCTGTACATTATACAGAACTGTAATTATATCGGATAATTAATATGGTATTCTGTAAGTTTTTAATTTTTCCAGTGTGCAGAGTACTTCAGGTATTGCTGAGAATGCCAGATAAAGAATTTCCAAGTCTTTAGATGTATGTTGGATCAGTTCCTCATTAAGAAAACACTAGTCTGTGAGTTTCTCGTATCAGTAAATGATTCAAATGTCTGGTTTCTTTTTGTGTTTGTCTCTCTTTTTAAGAACGTAACCCATTCTGGAAGACACAAAGGACACAAAGGGCACATAAACCGTCAGAACAGCTGGCTTGGTGACATTCTGGACTGGCAAGATGTTGCATCATTTGTTCATGATAACATTGAAACGTTTCTTTCGGTGTGTATATTTTGCCCTTATTACCAGATTGATCTCCTCTTTAACTGATAACTATTCCTTCTTGGACTTCCACTAAGGTTGTGGGTTCAGGTACATGGAAAATCATGGAAACACTGTTAGTATTACTTAAAATTACCTAAGCAATTATTGTAAGCCTGTTAGGATATAACCATGCTACAAGAAGAACTGATTGTGATGAAGAAGCCCTCCTCATTTCAGCATCTTCATTAACATTAGCTTGACAGACTTCTCCTAGAGAGAGATTGTTACAGTGGGATTACCTGTGTCACCTGCAAGCTAGTTTAAAATGCTTTATATAATGAAGTCTTGTCTTTATAAGAAAGAGACCAATTTGTCCAGGTTATAATTGAGGAACCTATTGAGGTTGCGAAAACAAAATATATGACTTTTTGTTTTGTAGTTTTACTATTTTTTTCCTTCAAATTATTATTCACTGAGTTGAAAGCAGCTTATTTTTTCTCTTCCTTTATGAAAGCTCTGTGGAAAATTAAATGAATATTTTACACTGTGTGAATTTCTAAATTAATGCACTGGGCCTTTCACCTTGTGAAGAGTAAAAGAAAAAGCACTGAAAGTGATCCAAGCTGAAGCATGTACATTTCTCTAAACAATTATAAGTTTGAAATGCTTAATATATAGAGTCAGTCCCTGCTATAGTTCATATTTGACTTGACCTGTTGTCATAGACTAGAAGCTTCTTTAGAGTTTTATTTATCCATTTTTGAAGAATATTATCTATACCTAACTTGCAGCACATTTCTGTGGATGCAATTAAAGCTGGTATTTTCCTGGAGGCAGTTCTTAGTTTAGACTGATCAGCGTGTGTTTTATCTATCCTCCCTCAGCAGCTGCTTAAGTGGTTCTGGTTTCCACCTCAGAAGATGTGAATATAGAAAAAGTTGGGAAAAACTTTTTATTGCAGTGAACTGATATTTTCTTCAGATAATGAATAGTGAAATTTGCTTAATATTTTTTCAGTGTGACTGTGAATGCTTGAGGCAGAGTTAAAAAAATGGACAACGCATCACCATTTAAAATCAGTATGGAGTTTCCTTTTAGGCAGAGGGACAGGAGGGGAAACTACATGATACTTGCTAGCCATGTCATTTAGAGCATTGCTGCACAGTGCTCAGAAACCACAATGATAAGTGTGGCTCAGTAACCTAAATAGGCTAGAATAATGCATAAAATATTTTAAAATAAATATGTAAAACTGAAATACATTGTTATTAAAATTTTACCTAGCTGGCATGTGTTACTTGTAAAATCTGGTTCAGAAGTTCAGGATAAAAACTGCCAGCAGTTGACTTGCTTTCCTGTTTATTTCCATTACCTTATTACTCAGCAGCAGCAGGGAAACACCTGCCCTTTTTCTCCATACACTCAGGTCATCAATGATACACTGTAAACCACTCAGCATAGTGTATAGCTCTAAATCCTGATTTTACATCCTTTCTGGACAGCATTTTCTTTGCTGGTTTGCTCATCCAGAATGTATTGCATAAATATTATTCACACTGATACTTCAAATTAGAATTGATGAAAATCTGATTTCTGTGGTTGTTTAGGTTATTATGATGAGAACAAGAATAGTTTATAGTTCAGTCTGATGTTTCTAACCAAGTTGCTTACACGTGTGTTGGGATACAATGGAAGCTTACTGTGTTAGGGATTTATGTTTTTATCAGAGTTTGAAAATCATCTTGGTATTTTGAAGAACAATTAGTTATTAGAATGGTATGCTAAATTGGGAAGGATTGTTATTTTAAAATATATGGGTGCTTTTGAAGGGTTTTTTTTCTCTTTTGAATGTAATATGCTTGTGTTTGGGGTTATTTTTTTGCCTTTTTTTTTTTTCTGTGGCTGTTCAGATAAAAATTTTTTGTAGTTAAGTGTGTTGTTTATGGTTGGGGCAGGTTAAAGATAATTCAAACTGTAGGGTGGTACTGCATTTGGACACTTGTAATCCATGCTAACCTGCAATTCTTAAGAATATAGCAAGAGAGGGTGTAGTCCTAAAACTGCTTTGACAGTTTTTTAAAAACCCAGACCATTTCCTAGAATTACAGAAGTGTTTTGGCTGGAAAAGACCTTTAAGATCATAAAGTCCAACTGCTAACCTAGTACACTGCCATTCCACCACTAAACCATGTCCCTATGTGTCTTTTAAATACCTTCAAGGTGGCATCTCAATCCCACCCCTGGGCAGGCTGTGCCAGTGCCTGACAACCTTTTCAGTGAAGAAACTTTTCCTAATAACCAATCTAAACCTCCCCTGTTACAACTTGAGGTTATTGGTCTTGTCATATCACTTCTTACTTGGGAAAAGAGATCAACACCTACCTTGCTACAGCCTCCTTTCAGGTAGTTGTAAAGAAGAGTGCTTAGGTCTCCCCTGAGCCTCCTTTTCCCCATGCTCAACAACCCCAGTTCCTTCAGCAGCTTCTCGTAAGATTTGAGATTTGTTCTCCAAACCCTTCACCAGCTTCATTGCCTTCTCTGGACTCGCTCAGAACCTCAGTGCCCTTCTTGTACTGAGGGGCCATTTAAAGACAGTCAGGTAGCTGTAAAGAAGTGTGTGTTGATATGCAGCTAGAGTGAGATTTCCTCCATTTTTGGAAAGGATAAACTAAGATTACACTACTTGCACATAATAAATACTTACGCATAGCTTGAGGCTAGAGTTTATCATAGTATAACTGCCTTGCCTAGCCTCTTGGCTTAGTGAAATGTTTCAGAATAGTATGGATTATTCTCTGAAAACACAGCTATTTGACAGTGTCACACTACAGTCACAAGGAGATAAGCTCCTTTCCATTGATGGAAATCATAGGAAATGTTAATCCTCTTTAGTAAGAGGAGCATTTGCTGTAAGAAAAATGTTAAAAGAAGACAGATGTGTTTCAGTTCAGGCTTTTCCTATAGTGGAAGAAACTTTAATATTAAAGAGTTGAAAGCATGTAATTATATCACTGGCATAGCTGTGCTGGAGAATTACTGGCATTCATTTAATTTGTAACAATATGCATTGATTCAGTACTTCAACTGTGAGTATCAGATAAAGCACAGAAGGCTTTGGTACTCCTCTCAAAATGTGGTTTTCATTAGAGAGTTACTAAGCTCGTTTGATGTACACAGACCTTTATTTAAAAATATTTCACTATATAAACATCTAAATTGCCTGAACATTTAATACGAAGATAAGATTTTCCAAATCAGTGGTTTGTATTTTTCTAAATGCTTTGGTGTTGGCAGCATGACTGCCTTTCAGCTTCTGAATTTTCCAGTATTCTTTAGAAGCAGTAGTATTATAAACTAGTTTATCCAGTTATATGTGTCTGAAGTAAGGTTCTTGGTTTGGGGAAAGAACTAGAGTGGATGCTCACTTATGCCTTGAATTTTGCACCTCATGCTCAATTCTAAGGTAGTTTTTCAGGTGAATGAAATATGCAATACAGAGCTAGATTATTAAGACTTAATTTCTGAAAAATAAAAAAGCCTCATTCATCTCCCACTCTCCTGCTTTTCCATTCATATTCTTTTCCTCCATGTCGTAAAGACTTGAAACCTTGAAAAAGTAAATTGCTGCTGGCTAAATTTGTGAATGATCACTCAGAAGTCCCTTGATGGTAAACGAGACATTGCTAATGTCTCCTTAAATTGATCTTTTTGCTTCTTGCAGAAGAATATTCATCATTCCAACAGCATCTGGTCACTCATTCAGAGATTTCCCAGGCAGGAAGACAAAAGACCTTCCATTAAGATGTACACAGCAAGCTTCAGCTCAGTTAGATTTCTCTATCTGTGCCTTCAGTGTGACTGATCTCTGTGTTCCAAATCAAGTCAGGCTGACACAGTTTCAGTTTCTCAAATATTTCACTGAGTAACCATATATCCTCATGTTTTCTCTGACCCTGAGAAGTTCTTCAGGTATACTCCAAAGTTTAGAGGTAATACAGTCCATTCTTTGGTAGTAATCTAACTACTGTGCATGGATTTTTTTCTACTAAGGTAAATGTTTAGAGATTTAATATTCTCTTAGTCATAATGGGTGTTTATCAGGGTATGTGAAATTAATCCTGGTGCATATTTTTAGAAAAGGAGTTGATTTTTTTTTTTTTTACAAGCAGAAAGTCAATAACATGATGCTGCTCTTTTCTGCTGCTCTTTTGTCTCCCATTTCATGTAAAGGTCCAGTAAGGATGTTCTTTCAAAAATAAAATCTTGAGCCTGGAAGGGGTTCCCCCAGAACTTTGAGTAAACATGTATTTTGAAATGAGCTTTTCATTGGAGCCAGAAGGCTTGGATCTGGTGAACACTGTATTCTTCTTCACAAAGTCCATTGCTTGTCTTTTCACTTAAAGGTTTATTGACTTGCTCCATTGCTGTAATTTTTGAGTTGCCAGGATAACATATCTTCCTGAACAAAAAAATAATTTAAGTGTATAGGGGGACGATTTTTTTCCCTAACACCTCTTTATGTCCAGTTTTATTCTCTTTGTGATTCTGTTACTGAATTCTAAAATCAAATTATGTACCTGTATTTACCTGGGTTCCAGAAGTTTGCTGACTTGAAGTTCTCAGCAAATAATTTGTTTAAGTCAGGTGCCTTTTAAACCTTGCTTTCAGATATTAGGCAGTTTTAAGTGACAAATAAGATAGCTTAGATGGTTAAGAACATTGAAGTGCAATTTTGATTTCTTGCCTGCTATAGATTGGAAAGGCACAGCTACTGATGCTGATGGTAACACATCATGACGTGCTGCAGAAGTGACCCTTGAAATCCGTACAGCTTCATAGCTCTTAAAAACTGATCTGTTAAGGCTACTTACAAAGCAGTGTTGTGGGAACAGAGGTGGCTTTTTCAGTTATTTAATAACAGTGATACTAAATAATTGCATAAATAGTCTAGTGCTGTGGAGAACTGGTCTGAGCTGACAAGGGGTTTGGGATTTTTTATGCATAGTAACTGAGTTCAGTAACTCAGTTGTGGTATGCTCTGGGAATCAAATGGCATTATGAACCCTTAGGGGCAGGTGCATGTAATTTGTTTTTCTGACTTAGTGAAGTATCGGAGAACTTTCTGATACAGTATTTAGTAATGATTAATGTCTGTGTCTGTCCTCTCATCCTAGTGATGAGCAGCATGTGTCTTGAAATCTTCATGGGATGTGCACATAAAGAGGAACTTACTCATTTAGCTGTAGATGACTCCTAAAAGATGAACTATTGATTTCGTAATACATACTGAAGATGAGTGAAAGGCACTATCTGCACCTACTCTAAAGCAAATACTAAAGATAACTAGTTCAACAGTGCCAATCAATGACTCCACTTAAAAGGAATGTGCTTCTGGGAGAACCTTTCCAAAAATAGAATCAGAATCATCATGGTTGGAAAGGACCTTCAAGATCATAGAGTCCAACCATCAGTCTTACAACACCTTAACCACTAAATCAACTCCTGAAGTGCCACATCTATGATTTCTTTTTAATACCTTCAGGAATGGCAACTCTACCAGCCCCCTGGGCAACCTATTACAATGCTTCACCACTCTTTCATTGAAGAAATTCTTCCTAATATCTGATCTGAACCTCCCATGGTGCAACATTGTCTCTCATCCTATCACTAGTCACTAGGGAGAAGAGGCCAACACCTGCCTCACTACAGCCTCCTTTCAGGTAGTTGTAGAGAACAGTAAGGTCTTCCCTCAACCTCATCCTCTGGGCTGAACAGCCCCAGCTCCTGCAGCCTCTCCTTTTAAGACCTATTCTCCAGGCTCCAAAATATGGGTTGAACCACCTGATAACTGCATTCGAACTAACTACACTTATATAGAATCATAGAATCATAGAATCATAGAATTGGCTGGGTTGGAAGGGTCCTCAGAGATCATCGAGTCCAACCCTTGAACCACCGTTGCGGTTGCTAGACCATGGCACTGAGTGCCACATCCAGTCTTTTTTTAAATATCTCCAGGGACGGAGAATCCACCACTTCAGTGGGCAGCCCATTCCAATGACGGATCACTCTTTCCGTAAAGAAATTCTTTCTAATATCTAACCTAAACTTCCCCTGGCACAACTTAAGTCCATGCCCTCTTGTCTTGTTGAAAGTCGTTTGGTAAAAGAGCCCAACCCCCACCTGGCTACACCCTCCTTTCAGGTAGTTGTAGAGAGCGATGAGGTCTCCCCTGAGCTGCCTCTTCTTTAGGCTGAACAACCCCAGTTCTCTCAGCCTCTCCTCGTAGGGTCTATGCTCGAGTCCCTTCACCAGCCTGGTTGCCCTCCTTTGGACCTGCTCCAGGACCTCGATATCCTTCCTGAACTGGGGGGCCCAGAACTGGACACAGTACTCAAGGTGTGGCCTCACGAGGGCTGAGTACAGATACTCCTGATCATCAGCTCCTTAGCTAAATCTTAACGCTTGTTTAAAGTGTTAAATACAACCTATGCTGGAGGAACGTTCTTTTTTGAAGGAAACTTTTCCAGCCCCTACCAGATCTATAGTGTCTTGTAGCAGATGGAACAAGCCCCTCTTCTTGTGAACCACTCACCAGTACCAATGCAACTGATGTCCTGTGAGTGAGTGTGTGGGAGGCAATTAATGACAGATATGATTAGCTATCATTAGAAGACTGATAAATCAGGCCTGTTTTAATCTTTAAAACAAAATTTTACTAGGCCAGCTTTCGTTAACAACACACTTCATGTTAGTGAGTTTGTTTTCTTGTCTATTAATTGTTACTGTTATGTATTCAAATGGCCAGTTCTTAAGTGTCATATCCTATGTGACTGCCATTGCAGTGATGCTGTGTAGTTGGCACTACTCGCCACTGTCCTTCATGGCTGAAATGGACATCTTCATCCCTCAAATTAAGGAGCTTGTCCTTTTACAGACTGTTTTTTGTTTCTGAGCAACTCTCACCCCTTGAGCTCTGCTCTGGACTGCGTGCTGGGTGATGCTTGGAGCCATTACTTTCCTGGGTCATGACAAGTGCCTTACCCTGTTTGCATGTCTGGGTTCCTCTCCCTGCTTCTTTTATTGCTAATGCTTTTTCTTAATGCAAAAGTGTTTTTTTTTCTTAGCTCTTAAGGTTGTGTCTCTTCAATACCATCTTCCTCAGTGAATTTCTCCTGTTTCAGGGGGCTTCATTTTCAACCCGTGTCCCTATTTTCAAGGCCTTTCTTTGATTAAACTCCAGATCATAACAGGAGACCCAGGGAACCAAGCTACTGTTTACACTCCAGTTTCTAGTAACAAGCTTAATTAAACACCTGGGATCAGGGCCTTGCAGTTTGCATATAATTTATGGTCTGTTATTACCAATGGCAGTACTATTACTGAAAGCTGTCTGAAAGACTTTTGCTTTAGCTAGATGGTTCCCTCTAAAAAATTGGTCTCCTGTGTTTACAGTCTTCATAGTCTAATGTACATTTAATGAAGTCACCTGGTGCCTGCAGGAATTTACACCACTGCTGCAACCTCAGAATGAATTCTTACTCCATGGGAGAAGGAAAGGGACAGGTGCCAGTGGGAGAACCTTTTTCACCAGAATGTCCACTTCCAACCTCACTTAAGTTCTTGAGAGACTAGTAAAAACTGTTCAAAAGATGAGTCTTAAAATTCATAATTCCCATTAAATAGTAAGAATGGACTAAGTAGACCTTTCTGGTTTTGCTATCTGTTGTAAATCCCTGTCACTTCCCCCCGTACTTACTCCCTCCCAAATTTATGCTTAATAAATTATATTCTATATATTTTAGTTGGTTCCAGAGGACAGGTGATCACGTCTGCTCTACAAATGCCAACTAGTGAGGGTTTTTTTGTTTTGGGTTTTTATTTTTTTATTTGTTAATTGATTAAGATCTTAAACCAGGAGTAACTGTTACTAGTTTTGAAGTCTTCATTTGCAACCTTGAAACTGGACAAGGGCTTTAGAGTCAGAGCTTTTACAGTTTTGCCAGTTATATTAGTTAGCCTGAAAGAAAGTGTTTTTTTGTCTGTAACCTTGCTTCTTTTGTATGTTGAATCACTTTGGCTAATACATTCTTACTGTATTCCTTCTGAATGAAATATTTGTTATGAAACTACTGTGCATTGCGTTTAGGATGGGTGCAGTGCCATGCTTTTATGTCCTTACCATCTCATGAAGTTGCTACCCTGTTCAGATTGATGTCTTCATCCATACATAAACTAACTTGGTTGTAGTGGGTATTCTGTATTTAAAGGCATGTCTCAAAACTACTCATGTAGCTACTAAACAATCAGTTCCCTAAGCCAGTACAAAATTAATACATTGTTTAGCATTATTTGATCTGTTGTCCATAATTGTTTCCCTAACTGATGCATCCCTACTCAGAATCACAACTTGAGTAGTTGTCTGCAGATATTATAAAATTTTTTTATCTCATTAAAATAAAACAGTTTTAAAACAAATTTTTTAAAGTAGTAATTCTATTATTTGATTTGAAGCAGTCTTTAGATTTATTTCTACCTCATGATGTTATTCCCTGTTCTTCATGTTTTAGCATCTGTGCATTTGAAAAGATGACTTTTTTTTTCCCCAAACAAGATCTGATGGTGATGCTAATCACAATAATAAGTGTCATTGCATCCAGATTTCTTGCAGTTTTACAGAAATAATTTGGAGCATTGAGAGAAAAATTCTAAAACCTTATAACCATTTACCAAGAAACTTGTCTCTGGCAAAGTAGATGCTTTCACTTGATATGATCTGCTGTAATTTAGAAGTGAGGGAAGATGATGTTTTTTGAAAAATGTCTTCTTAGTATGGCTTGATGGAGTTGAATCACTCTGTAAGCAGTTCTTTGTTGTAGCTGATATGATCCTGACTTTGTCCTTGCTTCCCACTCCTTTTCCAGATCCTGGAGTCTCTCTGGATAGTGATGAGTCGCAATGTGAGCCTCTTGTTTACTACAGTGACAACATTAGTGACAATTCTCTTCCATAGTGGGACAGCTCTTCTCAATTTTGTGCTTTCAGTGGTAAGTAGGATGTCATGGTCTCTTTTACTGGAGGAACCTAATTGTACGTGTTGTAACGATGAAAAATCAAACTTCAAGCATGGAAAACATCTTCCAAACTTACCTAACACCAAAACTCTCTAACATTTCCTAACTTGCAAATCAGTTGCTTGAGGGGCATTCTAGGCAAAGGGCAAGATGTGTGGATAACTTCCACATTGAGGACCTGACAGTCTTCCTCTTGGTCTGTTCATGGGGAACTTTTTGTGGTCTTGAACCTGCTGAGCTGTAACTACATAACTATTGAAATCTCATGGCATGGCCTTATAAGCATATCCTGCAACAAGCCAGTGGTCTCTGAAGAGGCAAAAATTGTTACAGGGAAATGTCAGCAAAAATATTTATTGCACAAGGATTACTTTGTCCCCTTTTTTAAATGTTGGTTGTTTTTTTGGCTTTTGTGTTTGGTTTATTGTTGATTGTTTGTTTGTTTGTTGTGTTTTAATTTAACTTCTGTGAGCTCTCTTAATTGCTGAATGTTTCCTGAGCAGAGTTAATTTTCTTATTAATGTTATTGCCCACAACAAGTAGTATTCTTTGATGCCTTTTTATTAAACGTGCTCTCTTTAAAAGATATATTGCTTTTTTGTGTGTTATGCAAACTAGATGTTTATAATTTCTTTTGTTTCTCAATGCTACAGCTGTGTGGACTAATTTGTAATGGTAGACCTAGCTTTTTAACTTCTGTCTTCTCATTTGCTGTGATAATAGTTAATTAAAATAAAAATCTCCTAAAATAATCTGTAATAGGTGGAAGAGAGCTCAATGCTTGTGATCATACTGATCACAGACAGTAGGCTGGGACTTCTTCCTGTTTTAGCAAAAGAAAGACTGATCCTGGAAGCATAACTGAAATTCATGTCCTGGTTCTTAGTTCAGGATAAAAAACATTTGTTAGAATGCAGAGTATTTCTCCAGTTTGACTTTATTGCCTTTGTTGATGCTTGCTCAGGTGAGAGGTATTTGTAGACAAAGTTGCAAAATTGAAGTAATGTTTAACAGCATTCCAAAGCAACTGCATAGTGGGTTTTTTATGTTTAAGGAAGAACAGTTCACATTAAGACTTAATTAAATGGCCTGAATTAATTAATTGAATTAAATGGTCTTAATTTGGAGAAAATTACTACCACCTAATTGTGTTGTTCTCTAGCTATCCTTCAGATAGTGAAGAAAAGATTACATGGCAATACTTAATTTTTTTTTCCTTAGTCCACAGCTTCACCATTGATGACATGTTGAAAATGATGTCTTAGAAGACACTTGGTCTATCCCCTATCAAAGTAGAGTATTTAACGTTTTGGGCTGTAGAACAAATTCTACAGCAAGAAACAGCAGTCCATAAATGGTTTAATAATGTACAACTCTTAATATTTTGGAGAGTTCCTCTTCATAGTTATCAGCAGGATCTTGAATTGCTGCTTAGGAAGCAATCTGGGTAATGTTTGAAATCTCAGCCTGTAAGAGAGGTCCGAAGACTTTCAGACTCTCCTTTTCTGCTGAGTGTGCTATTGAGGCTATTCTACTTGTCTGAAAAGTCAATAAGCCACTTGATGATAAATTATTATATTCCGTGACTACTGCTTCTTTCTGCATATCTGGACCCATAGAGCTAAAGCAAATATGTTAAATTTCCCAGAATGCCAATAATCTAATACTCAGTTGTTTTTAAGGTGTTGTGGTTCTCCCTTAATAGAAAGTGCATCTTCTCTTAGTAGAAATTTAGTTAGGTTTTATTTTTTCCCTAGCCTGTAGTTTAGTTTAACACCATTTTGTTCCATTGCTCTTCATCCCTAGCTGTCATTTTAGCTTGTACAGTTCAGGTGGGTATTTATATGTTGGTATGCTGCTACTCCTTAGGAAAGCAAGATTCTTCTGTGAACACGGGGGAAAAAAACAGTTTTTCCAGTCAGTACGGGTGCTGTGTGTGTTGCCACCTGAAGTAATCCCAACCTTTTACTCATAGCCTGCCTGAAGTCAGCCCTCTGTGTTTCTCAAACCACAGGGAATTAAGCTTTGTCTGCTTGCTGCAGTTAATGTGATCATTCCCTGGGTACCAAATTCATTTTAAAAGGCAACATCTTCAGAAGTTAACTGAGGATATCCTAATAAAATCTAGTAGAGCTGTTTTTCACTTTGCTTTTTGTGGTGTCAGATACTGTAGCAGATACTATACCTGCAGCAATATGCTGCTTTCTGTGTTGAAAACTGCATGCAAGAAGGATCTGTAGCTGGATCCCAGTGGAAGGGAGACAAAACCACCACCTGAATGCCTACTTCAGAACAGAGACTTCTGTAGAGAAATCAGGAAACATTACAGTAGCTTAAGTGAAGTAGTATTTTACAAAGTATTTTCTACAAAGTAGAAAAATAACCATATTTGCAGCAATTCAGGGGATACAAAAATCTGATTCAGCTTTTAAGACTTATTTCAAACTGTAACAAAACCATAACTGATATTGGCATTGGATTATTTCCTGTTAAAGCAAGGCCTAGTTCAGTTGTTTTTTATAGGATGTCAAAAATTAATAACAGTATGCTGCTTAAACATGCTGATGTAATGACTTGCTTTAGTTGATAGGTTGGTTTATCACCTAAGGCAGAAGCTTCACACCTGAGAAGATGGAATACAGCCTAGACCTACGTGTGGTATTTTGGAGAGGGGTCATAGTAGCTGAACAGAAGGGTGTGACTTCCAGGTGAAAGGCTGGTAAAGTGGGGGGAAGGGGTAGTAATATTTAACTAAATATAAAGAAATTAGGAACAGAAGCAAATGGATTGGAATACTGCATTTTTTGCAGTCTACATTTTTTTTTAAATCATATTCAGAAAGAGTTCAGGAAAAGGGGGTGAGGTGTCTACAGACTGGGTAAAATGCCTTAAAGTAAGAGACAGAGGTCAGACTGTTTGACTTATCAGAAGATTAAGATGTGATTTATTCTAGCATACAAGTAGGCAGGAAGTAAGGAAGGTGAAATATTTCTTTTTAAACTTGGGAAGAAGGAAAAGATCTAAGGCTTGTAGATGAAGGAAATGGAAGCGATAGTTCACCCTTAGAGCATATAGAGTGGATTTTCCTTATCCAAGGTATTCTGTTTCAAGCTGGACACATTTCTGTGGTGTATGTGTGGCCAAAGAAGTTGCTGAGCACACTAACAGGAAAACAGTGGACTGTAACATACAGGAAGCTAACACAATCTGATTCTATCTTTTTGGTCTTTAAACTGAAAACAACTAAAGTGTCATCACTTCTGCTGAGGCTCATCTTCAAACTCTGAGAAGGAATACTTAGTTAGGATTGCCAGCCTAATAAATATTATGAATATTCTGCTTGTGAGATTTTGTTTATTCATATCTGATATTCAGCTGTGTAAGGATTCTTGAGACACTCAGATTTATCTGATAGGTTTTGGTTTCATTTTTAGTTTTGTTTTAGGAATAGGTGTTACTACTCAGCAATTCTTTGATCTGATAAACATGCTGGAAAAAACCCGCATGATCTAGTGATGACTTCAGGAAGAGGCCTCACAGAGCTAGAAGTTGCATCATGTTTAGTTAGCTCTTCCTGATTTTTGTGGAGTAAGGAGGGAGAAAATAAATTCTTCTAGCTCTGTGTGTTTCTCTAAATCCACGCCTGTGAAAGTTCAATATCTGAAGCACATCTGAGTACCACAGCTCTGGAAAGTATGGCATTTTAATTTAGAACTCCAATTTATTTTGCAGGTGATTTTTCTGACCACACTGTTCTACCTGTTGAGTTCCAGTGATGAGTACTACAAGCCAGTAAAGTGGGTGATAAGCCTGACACCTTTGTCTCAGCCAGGTCCCTCCTCAAATATAGTTGGCCAGTCTGTGGAAGAAGCAATAAGGTATGTTGCTGATTTCTTGCCCTTTCTGTAAAATTAGTTTTTAAACTTGATGTTAAACTACAAATACTTACCAACTACAGCAGCTTATGTTTCAAGGCAAGTTGGAAACCTAGGAGTGATGATTTTTTTTTTTTTCCCCATTGATTGCTAAGAAAAGCAATTTGTTTGGACTTGGCTAAAAAGAATTACAGGTCTGTGCTGTAGTTAGTGCTAGTATTTTATATAACTGATAGACCCATAACATCCCTAGTCCATCAGGAAGCAGTGTGTTTGCAGCTACATTGGTACTAACAGCTACTGCAGCTCAAGTAGGAGCAGGTTCATACAGCTAAACAGTTGAAATGGAGGACCTGACATCTGTACTATACACATTTCAGAGTTATTTAATTTGAACTATTTTTAGCCTCATCTTGGAGACTAAGTACCCATTTGCAGCTGAAGTATGTTAGATATGCTCCTGGACTGCATCTTCTAGTCCAGTTTCATTTGAGAGAAAATAATTTCCTGATCTGCTGGAACCATTTACACCAAAGGTAACAACAGGGGAGCACTCTCCTTATCCTGCTTAAAGCATTTCTGTAGTGCACTTCTGGAGTGCATTTGCAGTGTTTATGCTTAGTTACCACTCCTATGTGTCACCTCTAAACTACTGCAGTAATTGAAGGAGGATTTTTTTGTGTGTTTTTCAATATAGCTCACTCAGATGTCACAATAAGGCAATTTTTAGGGTGGTATAGTAATGTAGTTCATTGATCACAGATGAAGCTTTCTGTCAGCTTTCACGTTAGCAGCTTAAAGCACTAATATGTTGGTAATGTCATAAATAGATTTTAAAGTATTGGAAGTCATAGCTCACTTTTTAAAAAAAGTTGATGGACTGAGCAAAGTCAACTCCAAATTTTATGCAGTCATTGTCCCTTACACCACTGCTTTACATGTCATGTGCTTACATACATGGATAGACTTTAAACTGGCAGTGTATTAAAACTGCTTTCCAAACTCATTGCAAAATATTTGACATTATTAGATGTACTTTACAAGTGAGTTCTGTTATCTTTTGTTCAATTCAGCTGTTCTGGGTACATTTTAACAATGGGGAGGTTGTATCATGCATAAGATCTTGAACAACTATAACTTCTGTAGGCATTTGAAATGAAGAGTCAATCCAGGTGTAGAAAGCAACAAACCTGGACTTCTGTCATAAGTGACTTGCCCTTCTCTTGAGCGACAACTTTTAAGTTTTTATTGACCACATGGTTAATGCCTTAATTCTATCTTTTCTGAAGAACTCAGGCAGATTTAGAAACTGAAACTTGTGGCACAAATTATTCTTTTTAGCTGTAGGTGTAGGGAAAGTATGTCAAAAATAAAATGCTTCTCCAGGCATGGGCACTCTGCAAGAAGGAAATGTAATTCATAGTTTATTAGTCTGTGACAAAGGTAACCCAAGAGACTTGTCACAGTTTAGAATGGTGGAAAGAAAGAAAATAGTGTTTGAGGAGGCACAGGAAAATGCATAGGAAAGAGCCAGCATGCATCAGTTACTGCGAATATGATGATAAAAAGCCAGTGCATAGAGCATATGGAATGTGAAACTGCTGGTCATATATGAGAGCTCAGATTGTGTGTTCACTAAGGTAGCCTCAATCAGCAATTCAAATCGTTTGCTTAGAGTAGCCTGTACCTGGTGCCTTATTTTAATTCTTTGGAATGCTTTTTCTGAGATTTTCAGAACTTCTTGCTCTAATTATTTCTGCAGTTGAGCCTCTAAGAAGTTCATAGAGTTTGTCTTCAGTTAAGTAGGACTTTCCCCATGTGAACCCATGTTGGCTGTGACCCATGACTCATTCTCTCTCACATTTTTTTCAATTACTCCCAGATTGACCTCCATAATTTTACTTAGCACTGAAGCAAGACTCATAATTTGAAAGTAAGAAATTCTGGAATTCAGTACCTTGGTTATGATAATTTTACTCCATAAAAAAACCCTATTATTTAATTCCTGGTACTATAGCCTAAAAAATGCTGAGTGCAAGACACCACCAAAGCACAGATGTGGCCATGGAAAAAGAAAAGTTTCCAAGAAACCTCCTACTCAAAGACAGTGACTGGGAGAGGTCATGGGAGTGCAGACACAGTTGCCAGGGTGCCAAAGAAGAGAAGATGAAAGCATTTTTATTCTTTAGTTGTTTTTAATGTCCAGTAATAAAGCTGAAACAGGCTGGGCTGCTGATAAGAGAGAAGGTCAGGTGTTCCTGCAATGCTATTGAAGCCATATCATGTGAGGGAGCCTGAGTGTCTGGAGTGCTGCCAGGTGCTGAGGGTGCAAGGAGCAGCTTTGTGCTGCCCAAAACCAAGCTGGGCTCCAGAGACAAGAGCTGCATGGCCTCAAACAGAAAAGTGTGGTTGATTGCACTCATGGAATGAGGTGTTTTATAGTTCTTCCTCTTCTGCTGCTGCTTCCTTCACCTGTGCTGCAACAGCTGGATGGAGGCCAGGCCCTCTCCTTCACTCTCACCCTGGGCGTGATGCACAAGAGATGGAACATTTTGGCCAGGGCTGGTGGTGGGGGTTGGAAAAGAAGGGTCTGTGAAGGCCTTGGAAATGAACAAGGGAACTGTTTATTGGTGGGAGAGGTTGCAGGGGAGCCCATAGGAAGCCCAAAGATGTTCCTCCTCCTCTGCTGCTTACCCTTCTCCAGGCCCCTGGGGGGTGGCTGCCGGAACCGTCTGTGTGCTGCCCCACGGCAAGGTGGGTGGCCCGGCCCCTCGCTGCTCTGGCTCCTGGCAGGCAGGCAGGCAGCAGCCGGTGCTCCACAGCCTTCCCTGCTGGGCACAGAGACAGGAGCTGCAGGGCCTGGCACAGAGACACCAGGGCACTTTCACTCACAGCTGGAGGGGTCCTCCTCTTCCTTCTCCTCCTCTGCTGCCTCCCCTTCCTCCTCCTGGAAGGTGCCTTTCTCCTCTGGTTCGAGGGTGAACTGTGGGTCAGGTGTGGTGGCTCCTGCTTTTATAGGGCAGGAGACCATTGCGATGTCAGCTGTGGCTGAGGTGTGGCCAAATCTGGTGGGTTTGGACATGGGGTGTCCATGGCCTGGAAGATGCCCAAATGTGGGAAAAGGAGGTCCAGGGGCTGAGCACCCCTTTCCTGGGGCTCCCTCTCACCTGCCGTGTTGCTTGGCCAAGAGGAAGCCCAACCAGCCTGCACAGGGTCTCTTAGCTCTCTGGAAAGAACTGCTGATGGTCAAGTGTTGCATAATTCAGCCTTTCTAGGCTCGTCCCTAGACAATGAGGCAACGGAAAAGGCAAGGGCTTCTTTCGTGCTTGTTTGGTCTTCCTGATGTTGCAGATAAGATTTTTTTTTTTTTTTTTTTTTGTAAGCCAGGCATTTATGTTTTCGTAGATGTCTGCCTTTAATGGAGTTTCCCAGTTCCTACAGTGAAGTCCTGCCAGACAACAATCCTCTAGAAGGGAATTAAGAGTGTTTGGGCAATAGAGCAAAAGCATTTTTTTAAACTGATCATAAACTAGTTTTTCCAATTTGAGTTACTTTAATGATGATACTCTCTTATCTTTCTTAAGTGTGCATTTGTGTGTACTTTGTTTCCATATACCACCATTGCTTTTCCTGATGGGTTGCATCTTGGGGAAGATCTGTGAGGAAGATCTTGGGGAGATCTGTGATGATTCTGTATAAAACATTTTTAAAACCTGTGAGGAAGGTCACTATCAGTGTCATGTTTTCTGACTGATATAAGATGTAATGGTGTTTCTTCAAAAAAAGAAACTCATTAAAAATTCACAATCCCAAATTCTTTGGTGGAATTTTTTGAACCACTATCAGCAAATTAAATGGGAAATAAAAATTTAGGAAAATGGTAATTATCCCTAATAGTGCTAATGCCCCAGTAGCAGAATATCTTCTGTCTCCAATAGTTTTGGTCTTTCTAGATAAACCTAGTTGGTTTATCTTTTTTTTTCCTTTATTTTTCACACAAATTTGCATCTTTCTCACTGCATTTTATACTTTCTTGGTGTGCCCACGCTTCATTATTATTTTTCTTCTTCTTCACAAATGTTCCATTTGTCTTTTGACCTTCTTCATGTCTTTTTTTTTTTAATTTTTTTCCCATTCTCTGTATTACATAAGTCAGCAGCAGCACAAAAATGTGATGAATTCTGAAGGTATTATTGCATCTTCATTGTGTACAAGAGCCTCCCTTGAATAATGGTGTTGTTTAGTAGCCTGTATAGTAAACACATGAGTTTCTTTCACTTGAACTACTGAAGGTCAGCTACAGAAACCAGCAGAGAAAGGGAAATAGGGAAGGAACTGGTGAGTCTGGCAGAAGGGTTATGCCAGAGTAGATTGAGCTACAGGAATTATTTTGGCAGCACTTCTCAGTCAGAAAGATCACTTGCTTTAGAAATGTGAGAATCTAGGACTGGTTTACTGCATTTAGATAATTTTATTTCTCAGTACTTGTTAGTGAAAATTTTCATTGTAATGATATTAATAATGTAGTATTTTGAGGTCTGAGGGGAAATAATGATCTCTGCATATCACTGTGAGATTTGCTTTGTTCAGAAAAGATCCTGTAAAATTAAGTTAGTCAGTATGACACCTACGTCACTGCAGAATTAGGAAAATTATATCATTAACCCCTGAAATAGGGAGATGGTGCTCTTTTTTGTTTGTTTGTTTTTCCCCTCCCACCCTGAATGGATGAATCAATAGTTCTCCAACTCGCAGGTCTCCAAAGTAGTAGCATGCACACCTTTGCCTGAACCATTTTCCTTTCCCTGAGCAGCATGTCGTTCTCTTCCTGAATGCACCATACCCTTCTTCCCTGAAGCTCCCATTCTGCTTGCTCTGGTGGAGATATTGCACATTACTAAGTTGCATGTTGTCACGGCCTCAGTGCAATTTAGTGTGTGCGATACTTTCACATGAGTGCATGCACACGGGTATGGCTGTGGCTTAAAAGTTACTGCAGCTTTCGATTTCGGTGGGGCCTGATCACTTTGTGAAATGGTCTTGAACCCAGATGGGTATTTTGAGTGATGCCTTGAGACCTGTGTTAGTGGAAGTTTGTTCTGTAATGCCAGGAAGATGAGTATTGCTTGTTTTCAGTCTGAGAAGGGTTATCATTGTTGGCTTCATTTTCTTCATTGGACACGTACACCTCAAATTTGATGAGATTTTTTCATTGGTTATGTAAAAGTTACATAAAATATTAGGTGCTTCTAAAGATCATATCCTTTTCATATCCTTAGTTAAATTTTCCCATAAAGTTAAAAAGAAATCTGAAATGAAGAAAACCTACAGTGCCTTGATGGCTGAAATAAGTTCTTACTGGGTTTTCAACTTTCATGTCCTGATATTTAAAGAGATGCAAAATGAGCTACCATGCAAACAAACAAACAAATCCCAGCTGTTTAAGCATCTAGCTGGTTTGCTGTGACATACTGACAATAATGATGGAGAAAATGAGATGGTGATACAATTCCCACAGAAAACAATAATCTTCCAGCATGTCAAGCTAATGCTTAGAAAAAGCAAAATGTGTGATCTTGTTTATTTACTGCAACATTAATAATGTCTTTCAGATTAATTTTTCAAAGACAAATCTTAACTGTTTATGTTTTGACTGAATTTTGCATGCAATGTATGTTCTCTACTAGCAGGAATATCTACTGCAGAAATCTCATTCATCACAGGAATGCACCTAACAGCACCTTACTGCAATTTTATAAGCTCTACTTATAGTGTATGTTATGACATGGGAAGAGAATTTAAAATTATTCTGTCCTAATAATTTCCTAGTCTAAAAATGTGAGCAACAGATACTTTTTTTTGGTTTTTTTTGTTTAAAATCACACAAAGGAAAGCTTCAGTTGAGTTACTGGAAAAAAAAACTAGAATGTATTGTACGACTCTAGAAGAGATGCTGCAATGTTGCAGTACGTTTGCAAAATCAAACTAGCAGTAGCTATAACCTGAGTAATATTTATTTACTGATTGGTTTAGTAGCAACAACTGCATGACTTGCTCATACCAGTAGTTGTTAATATTCTCCTATATGCAAAAAAAATTTAAAAATAAATATGTCTTTACTTATATTTCCTTTGCTTTTATATCAAAAAGAGCTGTTCTTACTAAACACAGCTGTCTATATATTGCTTTACAGACCCATAATCATTTCAGAAAATAATTGACTTGCTCATGCTTAATCTCTCTTCTTTTTCCAAATTTACCTGAAACTATGGAACAACGTTCATGAATGTACACACATAATTTGGGTCAAGCAAGTCACAAAAGCTGTAGGAGTTTTGAGTTACTACCTCCAATCTGTGAGATTACTTAAAAGCATAGTCTGATATAAAACATTTGTTCTCTGCACTGTGCAGAGTGGTATAGTATATTTTCAAACACATGGATGGGTTATTGAGGGCATCCTTGGTTTATATCAGGCAGTTCCAGTACTCTGCCATTTGCTTCTTTCATATTCCAGATGGCACATTCTGTGTGTTCTAACAGCAGCGTCTCTTGGTGTATTTTTGTAATTTGTTTTCTGTGACTGTCCAATTTGTTTAAGACTGATGCTATCTGTAAACATTTAAAGGCTGTGGGTTATTGTGTGTGTGTATGCATAAACAGATTTGCATGCAATCTTCAAGAACAATGTAACTACATTGACTCTTAGATACTAATCTAATTAATTACTACTATTAATAATATAGTTACATGTTGCACTTACACAACTGTGTATATGTGCTGCTTTTTTTACAACACCAACTTTTTTAAACAATTACTTGGATGCCAGACCATACCATCTTTATTTGATTGAAAGTTTAGTTGGTATGTGACATAGACTGTTATCTGTAAAAACAGATGCTTGCATCTGGAATTCAGCTCAGCCAGGTAGTTTTTCTCTTTGCTTCTAAGGCAGGCCTCATAGCTAACTTGAAGGGATGCAAAGACATGGGTTGTGGAAAGAATCATTGATTATATAGGAAAGAGATCTTCTATCAGGCATTAACAACAATAAAAATATGCTATGAGAACTATTATTGATGTTATATACTTGCAATATGTAATAATTCATTATGTGTGTATTTAATGCTAATGTACATTTAATGGTTAATGTACATCATATTAGAACCTTGGTTACATTTCTGTTATTTAAAAAGCAATTTCATTGTAATGTAAGAAGAAAGCATGAAGGCTGATAGAGAATTTCACACTTCAAAGACTTAACATCACAGTTTTAATTTTCTGAGTTTTTAATCATCTGAGGTCAGATTATAAGGTCCATCCATTATTTATTCTCTCCACCAGCATAAGCAGGCAAAATACCCTTTTCTCGATGCTTGTGATCAGTAATTTTATAATAGAATCATAGAATCATTTTGGTTGGAAAAGGACCTTTAGATCATTAAGTCCAACCATTAACCTAGCACGCTGCCAAGTCCACTACTAAGCCATGCCCCTAAGCACCACCTCTTCTGAATAAATCCAAGGACAGTGACAAGCCCTGTTCCAATGCTTGAGAACTCCTTCTGTGAAGACATTTTTCCTAATGTCCAATCCAAACCTCTCCAGTCACAACCTGAGGCCATTTCCTCTTTTTCTGTCACTTGTTACTTGGGAGAACACCCACCTCACTACCAACTCCTTTCAGGTGGTTTTAGAGGTCTCCCCTCAGCCCCTTTTTCCCCAGTTCCTTCAGCTGCTTCTCATCAGACTTGTTCACCAGACCCTTCACCAGCTTTGCTGCCCTTCTCTGGACATGCTCCAGAACCTCAATGTCTTTCTCTTAGTGTGGGTGGGGGGTCCAAAACTGAACACAGTAGTCAAAAGCGTAGCCTCACCAGTGCCGTGTACAGGGAGACATCCCTAATCCTGCTGGCCACACTTTTTCTGATACAAGCCAGGATGCTGCTGGCCTTCAAGGCTACCTGGGCACACTGCTGGCTGACATCCATCTGGCTATTGATCAACACTCCCAGGTCCTTTTCTGCTGGACAGCTTTTCAGCCACTCTTCACTAAGCCTTGTAGCTGTGCCTTGGGTTGTTGGGACTCAAGTGGTTGTTGGGACCCAGCCCTTGCCCTTGTGGAACCATGCAGCTGCCCTTGGCCCAGCCTGCCCGGATCCCTTTGTAGAGGCTTCCTGCCCTCCGGCAGATCAACACTGCTCCCCTGCTTGGTGTCATCTGCAAGCTTACTGAAGGTGCATTCTATCCCCTCATCCAGATCATTGATAGAGGTGTGAAAGAGAACTAGCCCCAGTATTGAGCCCTGAACAGACTGGGAGTTTCTCAACACAAGAATGCAATGGATCTCAAGCTTTATTGAGTCCAGTAAGCTGTTGTCTTCGTAGATGAGCTTTTGAAACTAAAATGGGGATCTAAAAGTGTCCTATCCTTAAAAGTGATGTGGAGAACAGTAAATGTTCATTGTACATTGCCAGTGTGTGCCGGCTGCTGAGAAAGCTCGAGTAAGGTCAAAGGGAAGACTGGCTGTACAGCTTAAGAGCAAAGTGACAATGTCATAGGAAATGAGAAACTATTCTTTGGAAAACTCAAGTTTTACTTAAATGAAAAAACCAGAAAGTTCATAAACTTTGGCAGATAGAAACAGACCAGAAAGGAACAGGGGGGGGGAGAGAGAGAGTTTGCTCCATTTGCTCAAAGCTCCAGCAGAAGCAGGAAGCACTCAGGAGGATTAAGGGATGACAAGGAGTACTCAGAAACAAGAAGTCTGCTGCAGGCTGTTGCAGAGGGGGGTGTAAATTGATGCTGTGTTGTTCTTTCCCATTAAAGTAAGCAGATGGAGTCACATTGTAAAACATTTCTCATGGGTGAGCTGCAGCAGAGTATCTCAGAAATTACAGTGACCGTAGAAGAGGTTGTAGAAGAAAAAAGACAAAAATAGCAATAGCAAATGAATGAGAGTGGGTGATACTAACTCACCAAAGGAAACTCAAGGGCAAAATTTAAAAGAAAAAAAAAGAAAAAACGTTCCAGAAAGTACAGACAGGCAAGCTAGATATTAGTAGTGTGCAGGCAGGAACTAATGTTAAGGACATACTAGCAACTGGTGAACATGATTTAGTTGCAAAGAAACAATGGAGTTTTCCTAGAGAGAAGTTTGGTCTTTTTATGTTTTTTGAAGTGATCAGCAAACAAAACCACTAGTAAGTTGATATGGCTGTGTTCTGCTGAAGTTTTTCAAAGGCTTTTTACAGCATCTCTTTACAAAGACTTTCAAGGAAATTAAGTCATTTTCTTAAGCAGTTTTCTGCGTGGATAAACACTTGGAAGAGAGGGCAAGAATAAGGGATAGTGTTGAGACAGTGACCTCTACTGTCCTGTCTGCTCATAACTGTCCTGGGAAAGAAGAGAAGGACACCTCATTGATACTGCAGAACTATTTGAGCTAGTAAGGATGAGTACTGATTTTGGAGTTACAGCAGTACTGTAGACAAAGTCAGAAGACAGCAATATCTTTGTAGGAAAATGACTGATGAAAGGACTGCACAGGGTGAAAAGAAGTCCTAACTTCACATATGACTGATGGCCTTTGTGCTGTTACCAGTCATAGTAACCAGCAACAGACATAGACAACAGGAACTCAGAACAGTACTCTCATTGTATGAATTTGCCAATACCCTGAATTATTGGTGCTATGCTGTTTCTGCATCTTGGAAAACTAGAAAGGGCAGTAAGGCTGATTAGAGGAATGCATGTATGGTGGCAGTTTCTGTATGAAGAATGACTGAGCTCATTTGGACTCTGGCCTGGAAGGAGGGTGTTAACACAGCTGAGGTTTGCAAAATCAGAAACAGTATGAAAACTGTATGATGACTGGGGCTGGACTGCTCACAGTCTCTTCCCACGTAAAATCTTGGGATCATCAAGAAGCAAGCAGGAAGTTTCAAAACATAAGTGTACTGGTTCATGTGACAGACAGTAGACAGTGGGAAAGGTCTAGCCAAAAAATGTTGGGGTTGCAGCAGCTTGTAGAATCAGACAGGGCTAAGAATAAATACTGAGATTTACTAAATACACAGCCTGCTCTGGGTTCATTATACCCCCTGAGGTGGAAACAGAGGCTGGAAAAATGTTCAGGGGACAGTTAAACGTGTTTGTCTTAATTCTTTTGTTCATTTAGTGTCTGCTTCTGACCTCTGCTGGAGGTGGAATGCTGGCTGGACAGGCCTGCTCTGAACTAGTTTGGCTTTTTTTGTTATGTTCAAAGATGTTTAGAATGTTTAGAATAGTTGGGCGTTGCACATAGTAAGCATTGTGGTTCTGTTCTTGAAAAAAATCTGAAGTGTTAGAAGTAGTTGATTCAGAAATAACTAATGCTTTCAAATATACTTCTCAAAAGACTAATATTAAGTTTACAAACTATGGATAAGCACACTCAAATATTAATTCAAAATTATTTGAAGTATCCTAAAGTAATAATCAGATACAAAATTTCTTGCGAGTTCGACTATATGTCAATTGTTATTTTTCAGAGAATACGTGTATTTGGCTGTTAGAGAAGGAATCCTGTTTGCTGCTGTGTCCTTGGGGCTAGTTCTCACTGCTTCAAAGTGTGAAGTTCGGATACAGTCACAGGAGACCTGTCCTGCCTAATGTCCTACATTACCAGATGTAATATCTGAATCAGTTACACCACGTTAAGGACCTATGTTTTGTTCAAGGCTGTACCACTTCATCTGACTAATGTCATTACTTGCCTCCAGATGTTGAAGCTTTTATTTCTCTTTGTTTAATGATTCTTAAGGATAAATTAATTTCAGCAACAACAGTTGAAATCTTGTTACAGAGTTGACTCTGAAAAGCATCTGTGTATTTCTCTTGATCCTGAGATCACTGTCAAGAAACACTTCCCGCCACTTCTGCATTATTCATTGCCAGAATGTATCCTGGTGCTCTTTTTTCATATGTAATTTTAAACTGAAAAATAATGAGAGTCTTTTTTATTCCTAAAAGAACAGAACCCTTCGAGAGTTGAAGGACAGCTTAAGAGCTTTTTTTGCAAAAGAACTTCTTTCAGTCATTTTATTCTTCAGTGTTCTCCCACTGATCCCTTGAAATCTGGGGGATCATTGTAGGGGAATAATATTTTGGTCCTTTTTAAGGTAATGGCTGTCCTCTGATTTTCAGTGCTAGCTTGACTTCTGCAAGATATCTTGGTGGTGTCTGAAAGCAGATAATTACTTATTTGAAGTTATGGGGACACTAGTTGTTCTAGCTGGGATAGGAGCACTTTGGCACACAGAAGAGTTCCTGCCCTGCAGTGGTGAGCGTGCTGGTGTAACGCAGCTATTTGTGCCACTCCTTTTTGAGTTGTATGGGTACAGAGAGCTGAGCTAGTTAGTTTAAACCATCCACCAATTATTAGCTGAATTAATGATAAAAACTGCCAATGCACTTAAAAGAGACCATGCTGGCAGGTAGACAGAGGAAGGGAGTCTGAGGCAGAAATGAATGCTTGAGAAAGAGGAGCGAGAGGGCTCTTTTCTTGTGGCAGTTCTGGGTTAACTTCATCTGAAATAAATTGTGAAGCTCCAAAAAAAAAAAAAAAAAAAAAAAAAAAAGAGTAGCTGGAGTTTCTTGTAGCATCATTTTGAAATAGTAAATTCTGCAAACAGGATAATTTTTCAACAAAGATATAGCTCAATCCTTCTAATGTCTAATTAGATAATACAGGGACATACCAAACATCAGTGGTGTAAAGAGGATGACAAATGAGTGAGATTTACTTTTTTTACTACTATTTTTTGCTTCAGGTGTTTGTTATAAAAATTGCATTTTAATTGGATTGTAAACTATTGTACAGTTTGTAGCATATTTTGTGAAGTATTTAGGGAAATGCTAATTTAGGGAAATGCTAATTTTTGCAACTGCTTCTAAAGATTAAAAAAAGTCACTTTTGTATAGTTTTGACTCTTACACCCATTCAGTGGCCAGGGTCAATATACTTCCATTACTAATTTAGTAATCAATAATTTAGTAATCTGTCTCTGAATTAATATATGCTTGCTCGGATATTTCTGAAAACTCCAGTTCTCATAATTTCAGCCCATTATGCTCTTCTTTCATTCAGTGCTCTGGGAATAAGAGATCTAGAAAATAAAATTAGCTATGAAGTAAAAAAAAAATAGAATGCTCTGAGTTGAAGCTTGAGGTATGTTCTGCATCCCAGGAGTCATCACTTTTCTGTCTCTTTCCTATGAAATGAAGTTTTTGCAACATTAGCTTGAAATTTTTGGAATGTCACCATGTCATTCATGATGAACAAACCTTACCTGGAGGTTCCGTGAAATGATTCTGAATTCTAGTGGACATACATTTAATGTAACATAAAATGTGAAGCTGTAGAATTTCATGGCAAATGAGTGAAAGAGAAAAAAAATCCACTAATACTCACAAAACCCATAAAATGAAATGGTGGTACTTTCCCTTATGAAATCAACAAGAAAATTCTCTAGCATTTCAGTGAAGTAGAAAGAACTGTAGCAGAATAGTACTTTGGCCAACTATGCAAAAACATTTGACAATTTGACAGAAGTTTCTTCATTTTTAATCTGAATAATATGAAGCATGACCCATATTCTTTGATTTTTTATAATTTTTTTTAAATTATACATGCATTTGAAAGCTCAGCAAAATAGAATATGTATGTCTAAATATGCCTTACACCAGATTGCCATGAAGTGCTCATAAATTACAAATTTGCAAATGATGGCTTTTGCAGGTAAAGTAGTTCATCCAGGCATGGAGCCAAGTGAGACGTAAACAGCAACTGGCTTTTCTGATTTCTGTAACATGCAATTACTCTTGTATATATAAAAGGAACGTACACCAGTAACATATTAAGAGGTGAAATTAATTTACTCTGGTAATTTCTCCAGGAAGGTCTGCATTTTACAGATGGTAAGAAATTAATTCAGTGTTTGCACTAGCACACCACATCATCTTTAAGAACTGGCATGACAGAAGCAGTGCAGGTGAAGCATACTGTTGATGAAGATGCTGGTTAGTGTTTTCAGCATTATTTTTTTGGCTGCCTTAACCATGAAGTCAAATAGATATAAATTCACAGAGAATTTAAGTTATGATTCTTAGTTCTTCTGACAGAAGTAAGAAACAGGAGTCTTCAAAGACTGTCATTCTCCTGGGCCACACTTGCCATCAAGTAGGTTTCCCAGTGTATTTGTCTGACTAGTTGAGGCAGACACAAAGAAAAGTGAAGGACATAAGGAGAATGAAAGTAGTTACAGCCTCTTCTCACTTTCTGCTTGACTGCTGGCAGCTTCTCAGCCTCTCAGCACTGCATGATGGCTTTTCCCTTAAGCTTATTAGTCATGTGTGCTAGATGCAAGGAGCTAGAGAGATGCTATACTGTTCTACAGTCTTTTTGAGGTATATGGTATTTTGTTCTTGAGATGTATTATGTATTAACTTGCAGTTGATGTGTGAGGTTTATTATGCACTTAAAACTTCCAGTGGGTGAGTTTGAAATAAGGTAACTTTAATTCAGCAGTCATTTGGGCATCTATGTGTGCCATTAAGAGGGAAAGGAGGGCAAAGATATGCAAAAAAGGCCCATGGAAGTAATAATGAGGATTGTGTCCACACTGTGAGCATCTTGGAATTCTTGCTGGTAATTTGGAAGAAAAGATTCTATGTAATAGTTCAATAGCAAAGAAAGTAGTTTTGTTTTTTTTCTAGAAACTTCTTTATCAACTCAACAGAGGAAAGAAACCATGCTTTTAGAGGCTTTAGTTCTGGAAGGAACTGTTTTCTGTTCAAGCCGTGCTCCTCTTTGAAGTGTAGTGAAAGCCTTTCCACTGGAGCCATCTGGCTCCATTATTTCTATTGCATGTCTTGCTGTCCTGTCAGCCCTCCCGATAAGAGTTCCCAAAACTGCAGAGCTTGTAAGAAGTGTAACTAAAACCAAGAAAAGTAAGCCAGGAAGTTACGATCAGCAAACTTTGCATTTATATTTGCTAAGAAGGTGTATGTGCCACCAGTTCTGCAATGATGGAACCATAGAACAGTTCCAAGGAACTCAGATTTGGTTACTTAAATCCAAGCTAAGAATAGTGGCTTCAGGAAACTTCTTGCCTTTCTCATATAAGGGTGAAAAACTGGCATAACGCAATGGTGAGATATACCAGTCTTAGAGTATCCTTTTCATAGAATCATAGAATCCTAGGGGTTGGAAGGGACCTCGAAAGATCATCTAGTCCAACCCCCCCTAAGGCACAGTTTTCAGTTCAGTTCTGGGATACTACGCTTGTGTCAGTGCAGTGGTGCTGTAGCACTTAGCTGCTTGTTTGCTGTCTCATGAACCTGGGGTCACGCTTAAGAGAGGAGAACTTTGTTTTGTGGCCTGCATGTGTGGGACATAGATTCAGCAGGACTAATTTAGATTACTTGATGTTGTTTGCTTTTATTAATGTAGCCTAGGAAGCAACCTAAAAGCTAGGAATAGAAAGCTCTTGAGGCTAAAATCCTATCATGAATATGAGTGCTTTATCCAGAAAGCTATGTAAGTAGCAGTAGAGTTTAAGCAGCTTGCTACACTTTGCAAGCCACTGTTTTAGTCTGATGATGATGAATAGGTATAGAAATTTAAGTAGATAAAAGAAAATTAATAAACAGGTAAAAGTGGAAAAGGGCAAAGAGAAAGTAGTTTGTGTAGAATGGTACTGTTTCCTGATAGATAAAAGGTTATCTCTGATAAAGGATGTGGTCTGATGATTGAGCAGTTTCTTTCAAGGAGTTTAGTGAACAATGAAGAACAGTCTGGGGTTTTTGTGTCTAAATGCCTTACATGACAGGTGTGATGGATGCATATTCCTTTCATATGGAACAAATGCATAAATGGTTCAGCGTTATGTTTTGAGTTGTGTGCCACAGTTTTAGCAGTCTCTGTGGTCAAAAAAATTAGAAGACAGAATTTGCTATTCCCTGCAAAGGGGAGATAAAAGGAGAATAAAGACGAGAGACTTAAAGTTGGAAATAAAAAACACTGGGAACAGATTTACTAGAACAGGGGAAATGCAGTAACAATACATAATAAAGAATAAAAATACAAACATACACAACCCTATCTCGATGCTGTCAGGGATAGGTGGCTGAGGGCCCCTTGGAGCAGAGCCGCCTCAGGAGAGGGCTCCACGGCTCTTCCCAGCACCCGATGGATGCGGATTCTGAAGAGCAGGGGCAGAGCTGGGGGTGAAGGAGCGCAGGGGAACGAAGCGAGGAGCGGGCGATAGAGAGGGGGCTGCGGCCTGCCCGAGCTTGAGAGAGGATGGGCGGGGAAGGGGAGGGAATGGACCCCGCTGGGTTCCGCCTTTCTTGGATCCTTCAAGGTCTTAAGCTCATCGTTAGGTCCTCCTTCTCATAACTATATAGTTCCTCAAACTATGACGGCAGTGTTATTTGTAGCACAGATGGCTTTGCAGTTGCTCAAAGCAGCTGGCATTTCTTTATAGTTACCGGAATGCATTTGCCAATAAAACTTAAGAGAGTTGTTTCTTGTGATTGTTTTAGAGGTGTATTTGATGCTTCCCTCAAAATGGCTGGGTTCTATGGACTCTACACTTGGCTGACTCACACTATATTTGGAATTAACATCGTTTTCATACCATCAGGTAAGTATTTAAACAGTCACAATCTATCTGTAGATGATATTACATATTTATTTTACAAGATCAATCGTATTCAATGTTGCTGCTAAGATTAGTATTGAAATTATTTTAGAGAACATTAATCCAGAAGCTGGCAACTATTTGAGTTGCATAGGCCATCTTAATATGGTTGATTTGTGCAAATGTCTTAAGAAAGTTTCTGATTACAGGATTGACTGCTTTTTTATCGTAACACCCAAGTTTGTTGATGAATTCATTATGTGGTATGAACTTAATAAGTATCTAGCTATTGTTTTCTTTATTTCCTGTTCAATAATAACCTCATTTTTATTTCCTGTTCATTGTTCAGGACTCCACTATGAAAAGAGCATAACAAGTTTAATAATTTAATGCTATACATTGTGGTTCCAAAGAACTTCTTAGCATTGATTGATTCTTCCAAGTTTAATTTAAACTACAATAGATCTAATTATTCTGTGACAACAGTACAGCTTTTCACAGCTCTCATTCTCAGAATCTTTAGGCATAACTATGCACCTATGTAGTGCTGCTGAAAACTGATTCCAGGAGTGTTTCATGATGGCCATGGGCAGGGCGCAGAGAAGTTCCTGATGGCTGCCTTACCTCTAAGCCTTCCCTTTTTCTGGTTTCACAGCACATCTCTGCCAGCTATTTTATTTCTCATGTCTGTTTCTTTTGCTGGATCTAATTCTTTCTCCCTTCTGTTCAGTCCAAGACTTTCCAGGTTTTAGCTTCATTCTGTCTGTCTGGGCTTTTGCTTTTTTCATTGTTGACAGCTGCTAATTTTTTCAAGATGCCTACATGCAGGAAGATGTGGTATCATGCAAATGCACCAAAGAGACATGCTTCTTATTGTTAGTACTGTTGCCTGACTGTATTACCAACCCCTGGTTTTCTGCTATTCTTTTAATCTTAGCTTTAAAAATAGCTAAACAGTTTTCTTTGAAAAATCTTCCCTGTTTGTTTTTTGCCTAACTTCCATTAACAGTTGTAGTAGTAGTACATTAACAGTAGTTAATTTTTTTTAAGTGTTGTACCTTCATATATGAGGGAACAAAAGGGGAAGCCATAAAGCAACAAAAATCAAATCAATAAAAAATCAAATTATAGGAAATGGCTGTATTATAAAGTGCCATATACCTTAAGAGCATTGGTTGTCATTAGACCTACTAAGAAAATAGTATTTCTTTTTCTTTTGGCTGCATGCAAAGTCTTAAAAGTTTTTGCTTTCTGTTCAATGAGACCAAAAAAAAAAAAGAAAAAAAAAAAGTTCTGTGCAGTAAATTCTAATGACAGCAGTACTGCATCACTTTACGTTACAACAGGTAGTTGCATATACATCAGAAGGGTGCATATCTGTGTGTTCATGTGTTCATACAGAAATACAAAAGTCACGGATTTTATATTGGACTGTTTTCTCATAGTATTATCTGCATTATTATGGCTGACTGCAACAGATCCAGTAAGTTATGAGACCTGTGCTTGTATACTTTCTTGCACACAGCTGATGATTTGTAGTTATGTAAAAGTTCGAAATGGACATGATGTGGTATAACTGAATTTTTCTGAATTGGTGCCTCTTTTGGAAGTAACTCTTTATGACTGACAGCTGGGGAAGCTTTTCTCTATGGGAAATAGTGTAGATTTCTTTTTTTCATAAACCAGCATTAAAAACACCAAGAGCCTTAATGTGACACTTTTTCAGTGCCGTATTTACAACAGCTGATAGAAGATGGGCAACCAGTGTGGTAAAAGTGTCACAGTTTAAATATGTGTGAAATACATTCCTCTGGTCTTTTTCTCACCTCTGCCTCTGTGTGCTCTAGCATTAGCAGCAATCCTTGGAGCAGTGCCATTTCTGGGGACATACTGGGCAGCCATTCCTGCAGTCCTGGATTTGTGGCTTGTGCAAGGACAGGGATGCAAAGCCATTTTGCTCCTGGTTTTTCACCTCTTGCCAACCTATTTTGTAGATACAGCAATTTATTCAGATATATCAGGGTAAGTACATTAAAGATTTTTTTAAAGTTGCTATTGTATAAATGCTAAACAATCATGAATGCCTTTAATTAAACTTGCTTTTCTTCAACCATGTGGAACAGTACCTTCAGTAGGTGTAGTGATAGTCCTACAGAGCTGGCAAAGATATGAACTGTCAAGTTTCTTATGTGCAGGATGTGTTCACAGCCCTGTAAAAGATACATGGAAGGTTGCACTCCTCTAGTCACTGCCTCTGTCTTGATCATCACAGACAATCCTAGTAAATTGTTTTAATTGGGAACTTCTGGGGCTGTTCAGCCTGAAGAAGAGGCGGCTCAGGGGAGACCTCATCACTCTCTACAACTCCCTGAAAGGAGGGTGTAGCCAGGTGGGGGTTGGTCTCTTTTGCCAGACGACTTTCAACAAGACAAGAGGGCATGGTCTTAAGTTGTGCCAGGGGAAGTTTAGGTTGGACATTAGAAAGAATTTCTTTACGGAGAGGGTGATCAGACATTGGAATGGGCTGCCCAGGGAAGTAGTGGATTCTCCGTCCCTGGAGATATTTAAAAAGAGACTGGATGTGGCACTCAGTGCCATGGTCTGGCAACCGCAATGGTGGTTCAAGGGTTGGACTTGATGATCTCTGATGTCCCTTCCAACCCAGCCAATTCTATGATTCTATGATTCTATGATTCATGGTCCAGACTTAGATATTGGTACTAGTCTCTCATTTTTGCTAATTTTTATTATAGTGGAGTTAATGTAGAATAATAGCATTAAATGTTTCAGTTCTCTGTTTACTTATAAATTAATATTTTTGTTCACCAAGTACTCTGTTCAATTACTCTGAACAGAAAGAGCCTAATTATAATACACACAAAAATAACAGTAATTTTCATAGACTGTGGAAGTATTTATTTTGCATGCAGTAAAGCTAACAGGTTGAAGTATAATCACATCATGAAAATTTTTTTCCAAAAATTAATTGTGGATAAAGTTGAAGCTAGTAACTATTTAACCAGCCTGCTTATCAGAATACGTTTTTAACTGTACGGTATGCAGGCTCTGTTTACTATCCAGAAAATACATGTAGCAGGAATAGATTTTCTGATGGTATAGCAAAATTTTATTCTTCTCATTAAACAGAATAGTAAGCATTATGCTGTCTTGCAAATTAGATTAAATTTATTTGAAATAACTATAATTAGGTTTTGGAAGGTTTTCCAAATGCATTGCTTTCATGCTGTAGTCATGTTTCCATATGGTTAATTTAGTAAACTAGCCAGAAGAAATTTAAGATGATGCAAATGCTTCTGGGGAAACAACCAAACAAAAAACTGAAAAAAAAAACCCAAACCCAAAAACAATATTTGAAGGTTTTAAAGGTCTAGAAATTAAGTGTGTCTACTGTTGGAGAAACATAAAACTTGCAGGGCCAAGTCTGTCCCCTTGGAAAGCATTCTGGCCCTACCAGTAGGTTAAGTTTGATCTTGGTAAGACATCGAGGTGTGTATGATGTAAGAGATTATGTTTCATGGTCTTATTCCACACACAATTGGGGTGAAGGCAAACACTGCCAGTGAGGTGGGTGGAAGTCAGACCATGGCAGAAACCTGGCAGAAACGGCAGGAGCTGTTTTAAGCTGTTTTTTTCAACAGTAGCTTTTCTTATGTAATACCACATTACTGTCATTATTTTAGCTATAACAATTAAGCCCCATGAGCAGGTTTGTGTAAATGCTGTTGATATGATTCATGTTCTGCATCCCAACTGAATCACGGAAAAGAAAACTGAAATTGCTTACTTGCTGCCATAAGAGCTCTTATCAAGAGATCCATTAGCCGCAACTTTTCTGTAAATATTAATATGCTCATAAAAATCTTTTGGTTTTCATCTGAAAATGCTAAAAGCTCACAATAACAAACATTCAGTCTGAGAGGTTATTTTGTAGCAAAATGAGAGGGCATGAATGTTCATTTAAAGAATATATGCTAACTGTTCTTTAGTAGATGCAAGTTGCTACCATCGTGTAAATTAATTTCTTTGCTCAGGGTGCTCATACTCCATGTTGCTAGTTTTCTTAAAATTTAATAATTTGTGACCATAAAGCATGAATATTCTTCATAATCAATCATCTTTTGCTTATCAGAACAGAAATGTTTTTGCCATTGGTTTGTTGTTCAGACATTCTTCAGCAGATGTCTATGAAGTAGCTGTTCTATCGTTAATATTACCAGCATTGTGTGATATGGAATGCTGTTTGATCTGTTGTGCAAGTGCAATGCAGAACACAGCTTGGAATATTTGTGCATTCATTCAGGCAGCAACTTATGGTGTAAATATGGGTATCTATAAATAACTGTGTCATTTTGTTAAGCTTAATTAAAAATTATTATTTCATAATTGATAGTATTGTTGTTTATTTAATTTTATTCTGCTTGTGCCATAATTCCAGAGGTGGGCATCCTTACCTGACAGGTCTTGCAGTAGCTGGTGGAGCATATTACTTGGGACTGGAAGGAGCCATCATAGGACCAATTCTACTTTGTATACTTGTGGTTGCTTCCAACATATATAGTGCCATGTTGGTGAGTCCAACAAATTCAATACCCACTCCCTCACAAGCAGCATGGCCATTACAAATGCACCGGTAAGTTGTCTTAAGAGGCATGCATTGTGTTTTTACATGGATCAGTGTATGTGTGGATAGGTATAGAGAGCATGTTCATGGGTTCCAAATATGAGTGTACAGACATACCTGCATGCATATTGAAGTATTTGGGGAAGATTTAGTTATAATATATTCTAGAAATCAAAAATATGATAAAGTAAAATACTCACTGGAACCTGTAAACTTGAAATGTTTGTTTAATACCTCTCAGCTTTGTACTGAAGGGTCTTTTAGAAAATTCCCTGATAATACCTCTGTATCTATAATTTATATGTTGCCATTGTGCTAGGAGATAATTGAACATCCTTTTGTCTGTGTAAAACTATGTTCGTTAGTATCAGTCACTGTTCATTGTTCTTCAGAGGCCTGCCTTGAAATACTGCATTTTTATGTGTTACTGTATAATACAGTAAAATATAAAGAAACATACCTGAATTTAAAAAATGAGGTAACATTACATGGCACTATTCCATTAAAAGTATAGTCTTGATTAATCTCTTTGTTGAAGTTACCCAGTATGGAATATAGTAATGTACCTTTGCACTGTACAATTAAGGAATGGGAGGAATAAACTCCTAATTGAATACTTCATTAGAGCTGGAAATCGCATTGTGAAGTTATTAATGGCAGTAGCCATTTAAATGTCTCTACTGTCTTGTTCAATTACATAGGTTAGCTCATTACAGATATATCTAAAAGAGGATTCTCTGCTTGTCAGAAATAATCCTTTGCTTCATTCACATGAATAATGTTGTCATCTTTCATATGGGTACTTATATAAAAACCACTAATTGGACCTGTCTGTATTCTCTGACTTGTACAAGTTATGTTCCAAGACTTCTGTATAGGCTGTAAATAGAGCTTCCCACAGTACACACAATCTGCATGTGTTTTTCCTGTTTCTTTTGCAGGAAACTGGATGTTTGTAATCATTCAACAAACTTAAGCCTTACTTTTTTTTTTTTTTCTTCTCTCCCATGCCCCTCAGGTCATCTAGAGAGAGCCCTGAGGAGATAAAATTGGCTGCAGACTGATGCAGGTGCTGTGCTGCACCTATTGAACATGAGAGAATTGCTGTCTTCTATCCTGAGTTCACAACAGCCGTGGCCTCCCGTCTCTTCCAGCTGTGCCTAGGGCCAGCTCACTGGGAAGCATAGTTTGAGTTTTAGGAGAAACCACTTCTCAAACATCTGCTGGCCTTACATAATTGTGCACTTTGCCTCTTCGAGAGAGAATGCTGACTTCCCGTGGCTTTGCATTCTGAGACAGACTTCAGCTGCCTTGTTGAAGACCTTGAAGGCATTTTGTCTTTCCAAAAAGAGTGGTTAAGTGGACAGATACATCCACTGGAGTAATTATCTGCTGAAATGACTAACTTGGGTTTTATTTATTGGGTTGTGTCATTAAATGGTAGTAGGTTTAAAGGAAGCTAATTCCAAAATATTTTTTTTAATTAATCTGGGGGCAAAAATGATGGAAACCACTCATTGTTAAATGAAAGTAGAATATAGTTATTTGTTGCTCCTGAAAGTATTTCTTTAGAGGCTTTGACCATTGTCTGTAACTAATAATAACAAATATTATCCTCCTAAAAACCACTTCATGTTGTTGGAGAATGGTATTCCTAATAGCTTCCTGAAATGAGGATATATGCAATTTGTTAAATTTCAGTTTTCCTCATATTGAAATAAGAGGACTTGTTTAAATAGTTCAGATCTTGCCCTCATGTGAAATCTGGTAGTGTTTTGCTGTTCCCCCACCATCTCAGTGGAGTCATCTTGTCAACGAAATTTCATCAATGGCCATAAGTGTTCTTCAGAAACAAGTAATGTACAACTGTTACATGTATTTACAGTAAAAGGAAGAAGTTAAGTGAAGATTGGTGGATAGCTTTCAAATGCTATGGCTGAGTTCAGTTGACTTTTCAGACAAATGAAAGTTTATTTGTAATGAGGGAGGGGAAAGAGCATGAATTTTGTTTTAGTTTAGCATCTTTTTTTTCCCCCTGTAAGTCTCTAGCCAAATATACAATAAAATACAAGATATATCTTGTATATTAAGATATATCGTAGTAATAAACAGAGTTCTTAAGTCCCTGAAATAGTGTGTTGCTTAGGTCATAACATCAAACTGCTCTAGTCCTTCTCTTCCATACATAACTTTGCCTAAATTGCCATTTTTATGACAATTAAGGCCTTTTGTATTGATTGTTAAAATATTTTGACAAAATGGATCTTTGAGGGAATCCTTTTTATAAATGATACAGAGTTTCTGGCAGGAAATTCATACTTGAACAGCTTTCCCATGAATACAGTGAGGCCGTAGGTACAAAGTAGCAGATACACATGCTTAACCAAAGAACCACCTTTCATTTTCTAGTAACTTCTCTTAAATTTATTTCAGAGTTTAGCTGATAATGAGTTATGCAAAATACAGGCATGCCTTGCATTTATTGTTGACAGTAATGAAATTGTTGGAACAAAAATCTGTCCTAACCTAGGGATAACATTATCAAAGATTGTGTACAAACAGCTCTCAGTTACTTAAATGTCGGTTTTACTTTAATTATGGAAGTTCTGATAGATTTGGAATTCTCCTTTTGCCATGGTGTTACATATATTTTTACATTCTAAAACTACATTGTCATAAGAAGTGTTTGGAAAGTTCCCTGATAGTTACTTACTAAGCAAGAATGTCTTGGCATAGGTTTTTGCAGTAAGCAAGCTGCCTATTAAGATATATACACCTACTTCTCAGATTCTCAAAATAAGCTGCTGCAGTTTATGGAGGGTTTCAAGCTTGCTGGTTTTGCACTTGAAAACTCACAGATGTGTGTTTGGAGGACAGACTCAGGCTTAATACAGTGGTTTGACTCAAGTTCATTGCAATACAGAAATATCCCATCTAATATTTTAAATTCTGGAAGACCCATGCGTCAGTTCTGGAAGGATGTATTGCTTGAATAAAGCAACTGTCATGTGTTTTGTGGAACATGTAAAATCTTAAATGAAACACATTTTTTTAATTGTTACTGGTTAAGGTGGAGGATGGCAAGAACCTGAAGCTGTTCCTGAGTATTCCTGCAATGTTCTAACCAACTTGAATGAGACCATGATACTTGGGAAACTTTTTTACTGAATTACTTTTTTTTAGTTCAGAATTGTGCACTGAAATGTTGTGTTCTCATTATAGCTCCTTGTAGACAGCAGTTAAAGATTACTAGCAAGAGATGAGCTTCTTTAATGTATTTCCAGTTTTCCATTGCTCCTTTTTACTTACTGATGAAGACAGAGCTATTGTCCATGTTTTCTATCTTAGTTATTTCTGAGATAATATTTTTCTCAATGTAGTCATTTTAAACAGTCATTGTAAAACATTCTTTTGTTTAAGTTTTCCTCGTCCCCCTTCACCCAACTGCCTTAGATCAAAGAAGGTTCTCTGCTGTGAAGATTGAAATGGTATTTCAGACACAGTTATCTTTAATAATGGCAAATCAGTAAAATCAGATGAGATTATGTGTTGTTATTTTTCATCTGTTCCTTTCCCAACATGAAGAGAAATTCTAGAGAATTCCTACCTTATGTAGTGGTGTGAGGCTTCGTATTGATGTTTCCCACTCCAATTCAAGACTTACTATGTACCACCCTTGTACATTCTTCCTCAGTAAATGTAACTTAAGGAACTCCTGGTTCATGCCATGCCTGATTGAAGAACGAGTTGTGTGGTTCAGTCGTAGTAAATTAACAGAACACTGCCAAAAAGAAATTTTTAAAAAAACCCACAAAATCCAGCAATCCCTTCTTAGAATATGAAATAGTCACTGAATTTTGTTATGTTTAAAAAAAAGAAAAAAAAAACAAAACAGAACCCCTTATGAAAAGTGTACCTTGATTATTTGGGGGTTGGTTTTAGTGTCTTATTTTATCAGTAGAAATAGAAAAACTTGTCCTTAAATCGTTACCAATCCATATTCTTTTCTGAAAAGACCTAGTCTTTTTAAGATCAGTTTAGTTTAGATCAACCTCACGTTAATGTGAAAACAACCACATTGGTCATTTTGACTTCTGGTAACTAAAAAACAAGCAGCAGCTCCCTAAGATAAGCTTTTAGGTGGCCAGTTTAAAAAAAAAAACAAACCAAATGAAGTTGGGGAAACTCCTCACACCCCCTTTTCTGTAGTGGCATTAAATTACCATTTTCCTAGGAGAGACCATCTTTTTTGTAATGCTTATAGGCAAGAAGTTGATAGTCTTTAGCTTAATTGTAAACAGTCATTCCAGGAGCAGATATTTACTTGTATTTAGTACGTTTAGTACTCAGTTTGAACAAAACCAGTTTAGAGCTCAGAAGGAGTGCTTTTAGCAAACCATGACATGTGGTATCATGGTATTGTAGAAGTACAAATGTGCCAGGTTTTGAAATTCCGTTCTAGCAAGTCATGCTTGTTGCAGTGCCAAAGGAATAGTGGTAGGTGGTTTTTTGCACTAAGTTAGCCCTTCCTCCCCTTCCTGTACCATAGCAGAGCTAGCAGAAGTGAGTATGTGCCAGTTTATAGCCCAGCATGTTAACTACAGGTGACTGTAAATACTGGCTTCATTGAATACATGAAGCAACAAACTGCAATAGCCAGAATTTCATTTTGCCAGCCTTACCAAAGTATGGTAACGTTCAGCCCAGGTGCATGGTTACTGTCTGGGAGCAATAATGACTTCTTTTGAAAGGCTGCTTTAAAAGACAAAAAAAAGTTTAACATTGTAGTCATACATAGAATATACATTTTCCACAAATTAAGTTGGTAAATATGTATCTAAGAACGGAGACAACGGATATTTCCTTGTGCAATTTGTAGCTCATCTAGTGTACGTTTAGGCTTGTCTGATTTCAAAGACTAAATAGTTTTTCTTCAAAATTTTGAGAGGCACTGGTGTTTAATTTATCAGTGATTATTCGATAAGGGAATCCATAAACTGTTCAAATAAAATAAGAAAAAAAAGCACTGCATAGGGAAAATTTGATGCTGTCTCCAGTATTATATACACATTTTGGGTATCACTGTAACTTCTGAAAAAGATGTATGCCTGCAATGTTAAACACAGTTTCTCAGGCTGCAAATACAAAAGTGGATAAAATTGTTCCCTAGTAAAAGCAGCAATAGAATTGCTGTGCTGCTAATCCCCAATACTGGTGACAGAATACTGCAAAGAGTGCTGCCTTTCCTACAAATTTAATATAATAAGGATGGGGAAATACCATTGTTCTACTGAGACTCCATAGGTTGTGTCAGTGTTAGAAGATGCTCCCACAATTGCCTTTATTCAAATACTGCATTCAAACTATATTGGCTGAAGTTTGTTACTGCAGGTAGTGCCACCTTTATGGTTCCTACCTTTAGAGACAGCTATGATTTTCTTCAGAAGTTGCTGAAAGAAGTTAGTATTCATTATACTTAATAATCGAGGTAGCATTCTTCTAGACATGCAGTTGTTTGCCTTGAAGTTTGCAATTTAAAAAGAGAAATACTTACAGTGATAACTGGCATCTCTTAAATGCATGAATCTTTATAAACTCTATCTTGGCTTATATTTCAAAGAATTTCTTATAATTTCTTATACTTTTTGGTGACGCATACTTTAGCAATTCCTGTCTTGTTTTTATTTCTACAAAACTAAAATTGCCTAAAACTCTTAACAAATGTTAGTGAGGGCTTGATCTTTAACCTGATCCTACTTACTTTTAGGAAAATACCTAATGCTTTCTGGTAAAATTCTCAAAAATTGCTTTCAAGTTACAAAATTGGAAATAATATTTTAAAAAATCACAGTGTGGAAAACGAACTTCGTATTTTGAAACCAGAAATAAAGCCACAAGTTATGAGTATATTCTGGGAGCCTACATAGGGTTTGTAAATATATATGTTGATATGCAGCAGTATCTGTCTTGTACAGACTTTAACTGAAATTTTGTCCTATCTTTTTTTAAATGATATATGAAAACAAAATAGTTCCTGTATATAGTGTAAACAAGCAAAATTTTTTAGAATTAATGTTTACTTGATAAATGTCATGGAAGTGCTAAGCAAATACTGACTGGTAGGGTGACAAGAACTGTTTTGTTGGACTTATTATAAAATTGGGAAAAGCTGCTCTTCTGTCTAGTAATCTATTGCTAGAAGATTACTGTTTCTGAAAGTATTTGCACACATCTACTAGAAAGCTGCCAAAAGTAATAGGTCACAAAAAATGTCCTCAGTTTCCGCTTCTCTTAACCTCTTCCACACCTCATCTGGTATGTTGTTTTCAGTCTGGTTTCATACATGAGAGTCTTGCCTCATCATCTTTTGGGACTGATTCCAGGACCTGAAGGGCATCCTGTAAATGTCTGTACTGAAGTAGCATGCCCAATTCAGGCAGGAATTTCTTATCAGCAATTAAATGCATCCTTGATGTGCTCTGCATATGGATGGACTTGAACAAACATAATTAATTTTGTATTGAATTAGAGATTATTCTTTGAACATGTAGTAATACCAAAGCTATGTTTGAATTAGAGGCAGGGCATATTTGATTGCAGCAGGATGCATTTGCAAGGTAATAATGGCAGTGACTGTTTCAGTATCTGGGTTATGCATCAGAATTTTCATCCTGATGGTTTTAAAGTAAAAATATTGATTTCTCACTTTTTGCCACTTGACTACTGTGTGCCATGATCCAGTGAGAACCTAAAGTCAAAGTAACTTTTCATGGTATTGGTGTAGAGTAAATTTAAAAGGCATCACAAAGTTAAAAAATAGCCACAAAACAGAAATTCATTAAGCTTAAGAACTGACATCCAGGCCATAAGATTGGAGAAACAAAATGTAAATTTTTGGCCTGTTTCCTGACAGTCTCAGCACAAAACTGAAGCTTCTTTGAAAAGTATCAGTAAAAAATATTTTTGAGTTGTTTATAACTTACTGGCTGTGTAGGACAATGTTTTGTCATCATTGGTATGTTCTGCAAGCATACAGTTTATTCACATTACCTTTAAAAATTTCTATGCTTTGGTGCTGGTTGGAAAACAACTTTTTATGGTAATAGTTAGGTGTTTACCTATATATATATAAATATATATACAAATATATATATATATATGATAACCAGTGTTTGGTGTTTTGGTTGGAAGACTAGGGAAGGTATTTTTTTTCCATTTGATTAATTTTACCAAACCAAATCCAAATAAATTTTTTACATTGGGTCCCAACACTTGCTAGACCCCACTCATACCTAACATCAGATCTTTTGCATTATGGCATGTGGGTTATTCTAAAGCATGCATTCATCCAGAATTTTGGGGGATTTGGAGCAATAATTTCTCTTGTCTGTTGACACAGATTGTATCTGTAAATGTACACGTGATACATCCTGCAGAATGGAACTGTGTTCAAAATGGTTATAATTTGTTCTGGTATGGTACCTGAGTTTGCATGTATAACACTGAAAATACAACCCCTATGACTGTGTCAGAACAAAATGTGTGAGTTGAGATTGGGAAGTAACTTGTGTAGACTGCAGAGGTATTTAAATAATTTTGATTGTATGCACCAGTCCTCTTCCTTAAAAAAAAGAAAAGGAAAAAAAAGGAAAAAAAAAAAAAAAGAAAAAAAAAAAAAAAGAAAAAGCTTTTTCTAACAGGTTTAAGAAGCTTTTCTCTTAATATTGTATTCACACTGCAGTCCTTTGTAAGCACAGAATGGTTAATATATTTTGAAATAAAATTATGATAATGTAAAAAAACCTGAGTTTGACTTGAATGATGAGATCTTTGGAATGAGCCAGAAAGGAGGCCATTAATCTGGTGAAGTAAGTGGTTTGCTGGAGATGAAGTACAGATGGGGCAGTAGATCTGCAGTCCATGAGCGTAATTCCTCTCAGAGAAGCCATACTTTCTACATTTTCCATAGGGTAAAGAAGGAAGGCCATGTGCCTCAACAGTAACTTTGGTTCAGCTGGCAACATATTACATTGCATGCAGTAATGCAACCATACATTCAAACCCTCCAAAAGTCTGAGTTCAGTACCTGTAGGTAATTTGGGTTACTCCCATTATGGCTTATACTCTGAAATGGAAATGATTGTTTAGTGTCCAAGCATAATTTTAGATCCTTCTATTGATGATAAAGCAAAAGTGATTACATTTTCTCTGCATGACTGCTCAAACCTTCTAAAAAGAGATGTGGTTGATACTCCATCCCTATTGCTGTTCTGTGTCCAGACTCATCACCTTGAAGTAATTCATATAGCACAGGCAGTTTTAGAATCATAGCATTGTTTTGATTGGAAAAGATCTTTAAGATCATCAAGTCCAACCATTAACATAGCACACTGCCAAGTCCACCACTAAACCATGTCTCTAAGCAAATGTCTTTTAAATAACTCCAAGGATGGTGACTCAACAACATCCTGGGCAGCCTGTTACACAGCCTGACAACCATTTTGGTGAAGAAATTTTTCCTACTACCCAATCTAAACTCCCCCAGCACAACTTGAGGCTATTTCCTCTTGTCCTGTCACTTGTTATTTAGGAGAAATGACCATCCCTGCTCTTGCTCCATCCTCCTTTCAGATGGTTGCAAAGAGTGATAAGGTCTCTCCCCTCAGCCTCCTTTCCTCCAGCCTGAACAATCCCTGTTGCCTCATCTGCACCTCCTAAGAATTGTGCTCTAGCTCCTTCAGAAGCTTTGCTGCCCTCCTCTGGAGACATGTCCTTGTAGTGAGTGGCTTACTGAAAAGTAATTGTTGGTAAGATTTTTATTTTTTTTAAATGAACATTAAATTCTTTTAATTGCAGTCTTCTGGCATCACCACTTGTAAGTATAGCAATTGGCATTTTGAGGAAAAAAACCAGACATTCCTGTACACCTAGCTGACCTGAATCCAAACACACAAGGAGTAACAAAGAAAATATTATGAGGAATTAAAGCAGTTTAGAAAAACACAGATGTGTGTCTCGCTTGTGTTCATGCTGCAAGTGAAATATGCAATGTAATTCTAATCTATCAAGTGTAAAAAAAAATTGAGCTTCCATAGGAAACATTGTTTCTTGTTACCTTTTACTGAAGGATTTTTAAATCCTTTGACATAGCTTTGTATCAAACATTAAATAGCTTGCTTCTACTGTCCCAAATCAGAAACTCAGTGCAGGATCTCATAAAACAGGACAAAAGGGTTGAATAATATTGATAATTAAAGGGTTGCTTCATTGTTTTTTTCCAGGTTGGGTGCTTTCTGCAGTTTTTTGTGACGATAGGGATATCAGACCTGCAGTGAGAACACTATGATGCTCCAAGAGGACTACGTGGCATAGCACTCTGTTATAAGATTTTGCTTTTTAAAAAAAAAAACAAACAACACAAACAAACAAAAACCCAACAGTGTACAATTCACAAGGTATGAATCATGAATTCACAAGGTATCTAATCATAGATATGATTTTATCAAAGGAAATAGTTGTGTAGATTCCTGTCAAATAAAGGTCCTAAAAGGAAAAAAATCATTTTAGCCCAAGGTGTTCCAGAACTTTTTCTCATTTAAGAGAGTTCAATTCTAGTAATTTAAATTACAGCAGGTAAAAAAAAAAAATCACAGCTTCCTGCTCTGATGTCTTGATTAAAATCCTAAAACCAAAATATACTCCCACCAGGAGGCAGCAATGTGAGATTTCCTTTAGACAAATTATTTATTTCTTTTTTATTAATGCTCTACAGAATTTTTCAAAGAAATTCTGTCCAGTGAAGGCCAAGGCTGATGGCTTCCATCAAATTCTGGTTTTGCTGCAAACTTTCAAGAACTGAGACAGTGGCAGGGGAATTCAGAAGCTTAAACACTGGGAAGGAACATCAAGTATTTCTTGTATGCTTCCCAGTATGACAAGTAATAAGTTATCTCTTTGCTTTACAAAATACAGTTAGTAGATAGTTGTGGCTAGACTGTCACCGATGTGCTATTGCAGTCATTTGAGCAGTGCTTACAGTACTCTCATTTTTCCATACCTCCTGACAAAACATAGGCTGCCTCAATAGTGTAAAACCAATTTATTTGTGGAGATTTAAATGAAATATTTTTTTTTTTGTCTCACAGATAAAATAACTTTTATTTTCTCTATGGAGTATTGCCAGTGATTGAAAATTGATGAAGTCCTACATGTTTTCCCAGCTGTATTTATCCAAGGAAGTGTCCACCTTATTTATGCCCATGGGTTCCTTGTCAAACTACAGAAATTGCAATTAATTTGCTTCTCTGCCTGCCATCAAGACTTCCATTACAGGCATTATAAAGCAGTTGTTGTCTCCTATGTGAGCAAATGAGTGTCTTGTCATGACAAAATTTCCAATATATTTAATGCTTTGGTCAGAATGAACTACCTTGAACTGAAAGTAATGACAGTGTCCGAAAGAAGTGACAACGAAGGTGAATTACATACAAATACATCAATATGGAACCCCCAGCACCCCTGAGCTGGTGATTACTCCCGACCAGGAAAGTCCCGCACCAGACTCAGGAGCAGATGGGAGCACCCGAGTCCAAGGTCCCAGAACAGCCTGGAACAGCCAAGCGGGTCCTACCTGCGGAGGCAGCAGCAGGTGACCTGTCTCACTGAAGGATGCTCTTCTCAGGTGAGGAAACAAGATGCGAGAAAAAAGAAACAAAAACCAAAGACGCAAACAAACAGACCCCACCCCAGCCATAGAAGCCCCGGGCCGGGCTCCCTCAGGAGCCATTTCACACTGAGCGCCACGGGCAGGAGCGCTGTGATTGGCCCCTTGGGGTCACCTGACCCGCCCGCCCCTCTCCACAGGCACAGCCGCCCTCCAGTGACCATCAAACGCCGCTTGCCCTGAGGGGCAGCACGTGCGGCGGCCGATGGTGGGGCTGTGCGGGGCCATCTTGAGGCAGGGGCTGAGGGAAGAAGGGTCCTGGAGAGGTGAGGCTGCGTGTGGGGTGAGGGCATGGGCCTGCCTCATGTCCTCTCTCTTTTTCCTTGTGGCCTTGTGAAATGGAAGCAGCCCGTGGGAAGTGTCCATACCACTCCTGGACCGGTTCTGGATTTGTCTTTTGGCACAGCCAACAGCTTCGTTTAATGTTCACGACAGTTCTAAGCTGTTGAATATCCCTTGTTGCCCAGTGATGGTTGCATTTTACAGCTGCCTTTCCCCACTGAAGAGGCTCAAAAGCAGTCACGGCTCTGCTGATTGTCCTGGCAGTGCTGGCGCATCAGGGTTTTATTAACTCTGTCAGACTCATTTTGACCATTGATGGCGTTAATTACCTATCGGGTTTCATTCCTATTTTCCTTTCCAGGCAACTTTCTTTTTTCCCCAAGTACAAGATACTAGCAAGCAAGGGAAGCTGTTTTTTGTGTGTTGGTATACATTCATGCAGAGACACAGAATGGAGTAATGGGCTAAGTAAAGGTCAGATCTGGAAAGGGAGCTGAGGCTTATATGCCCAATATCACAATTGCTATGATGAGCTACTGAGTTAATTGCAATCCTTGAGGCAGCTGAAGTTTGTATCTGTATGCCTAAATTTGGGCTGTTGCCTCAACAGACAGTTAATTGCCATTGTATTATAAAATGCAGCCAATACCGGCATTATATATGGGGATTTTTTTTTCCCTTTGTAAAGGAGCCTGGTGGCTTAACTATTCATAAGGGATGCAAGTCAGTTTACTGCTTCTGAGAGCAGCCTGTCTGGAAGAGGATCCTAACACTTGGTTTTGCCTCTCTGATGGCAACATCATTTAAAGTAAGTGAACTTATACCTAGGCTAGAAACTGATGCTCACTCTGATATAATTGCTAGTTAAATATTCAGTGTCTAACTGAACACCATCAGATGAGAAGGAAACAGCCTTCTCAGCTCTAGATGGAAGAAGCTTTGAGGAGGAAAGAGTAATGTTTTTTGTCTCTTTAGACAGAGTATTTCACTTTCTTACATAGGTGTTCAGACCCATAACAGTTCAGTAAAAAGGGGCTGGATACAACCTTCTTTTTTTCGGATGTTGCATAAGAAAGGAGACCTGTTGCTCTCCACCAGAAATGTTCTTTTAGGAGAAGGTCCCTAAGCCAAAGAGTGCTCCCCAAGTAGTTGGGGAACTGTTGCTTAAGCAATAGGGAGAATGGATGCAAAATATACCCTTGGCATAAATGTCCAGTAGATAATGCTCAGACTATGTCTGTCTGTATGCATTGGAGGAGAATGTAAGAAAAAAGCCAGAATGGTGTGAGTGAATTATTTAGGGGTTATTCATTCAACTTGCCATTTCCAGAACATCCACTTGGTAGGTTCCAGAACAGTCATGATAGCATGGGCTGTGTAGGATACTCCCTTTTCAGCAGTAGGTCTCTTTTCATGGGAGACTAAACTTATCTCACAGATGGGTTAGAGTGCACAGTTAGAAATTAAATTCCTAATGAAGATCTACTTGGCAGATTACATAACAGAAAGTTGTCAAGACCTTCATGCTTATCAGGTTTTCATGTTGCTGTTTGCAGCTGCGCTGATGACCAAAATCTTGCAAAGAATTTTGGTATTTGTAAATGAGGTTTTCATTAAATCAGGAAGTGAAGCTTTTGTGCCGTGAAGAAAATGGAACAAAATTAATATACAAAAAAGTTCCCACTAGAAATTACAAACTTTTTTTTGGAAACTAAATTTAGATTTGCTTTAATTTGTCATTGGTCTCAGGCTGAATATTGAAGCAGTAGTTGTGTCAAACCCATAATTATCACATGAATATTCCTCACCAGTTACCTGAAATGTTTGATGGGAATTACACATTCCTGTGGGGAAAATTCAGTTAAGAAGCTTCTGAGAGGAGGATTACCTACACAAAATTTTTAATTGTCCCTATTAGGAAGATAGAATTGGTTCAGAGGACATGGGAGAACAACCAAAGAAGGGCAGCAGAGAAAAATATATTGCTGGTACATTCTGGGGTACACCAGGTTAAAACAGAAATTTTGTCTCCTCTTCAACAGGCAAAAGACATGGCGTCGTTCCTTGGTAGGCTTCTTGTTTCATGAAGCAGAAAGTCAAAACTCTCATTGATTCTGCTCTGAAAAATCCTAGGGATTACTCTGAGCCTGTTGATCTTCAGGGTCCTTTTTGTGGTTTTGCTTCCTTTAGATGAATGCTCCTCTATGGTCAGGAAGCAGCAGCAATGCCAGCCCCAGGCAGTGTTACTGTGTATTGCTATAGCGGCTGTTGACTGAGAGAGAGATGCTTTGCATACAACTTTACGTTTATATGGCAGTCTAGAGCTCACTTTGAGGAAAAGAAAGGATATTTCAAGACTTTATGCTTGCATTACTCCACCTTGATAATTTTGACCTAGACTAATATTGTGTGGTCAAGTAAACAGAGTTAAAATAAGAGTCTGGCATGTGGTGAATGGTAAGGATGAATACCTGCATATTAGAAACCAACAAATTCATTGAAGTCAGCCTTCCTCTTTAGACCAGTCTGGAACAGCAGCTGAAAGAAGTATTTAGGCAAACTGTTAAAACAAACAAACAAAATCCAAAAACCAAAACCAACCAACCAACCAACCAAACAAAAAAAAACCCCAAACAAAAAAAATCCCACCAAAAAAAAGAAAAACAAAAAACCACCCAAACCCAAAAAGAAATAATATAACGCTTAACTACACATACAGTAAATATGAATAGTTACTTGTGAGCAAAGGTTGTAGCCACAACACATGATTACTACAATAGTTGATAAAATAATGTAATATGATTGGTTATAGAAATGTTTAAGAAGTATGCACAGACTTCAGTAAACAAAAAGAGAGAAGTGATATTGTAAGAATCCCATTAATGCTTGTGTTTAACATGCACAGTACTTACTGCCAGTCATTATTAAAACTTCTGATGATACAAATCAAAGACTACTTTAGTTTGAAATACATTTTTCTCCTTAACAGAAGAGTGCTGCCCAGGAAACCAACATCTTCTTGGAAACAAAAAGCTACTAGATCAGCAAGGCAAGAAATAGACTCTGAACTTTGTAAATAGAAGTACTTTTGTGTAAAGGCATTGCTACCAAGCCTATCCTTACCTTACAAATACACAATTTAGGAAAAAAAATGGCTGTGAATGTGCTGTTTGTTGTAGTAGTTTACCAAGCAAGGAACTTCCAAGTCTTTATATATTTAATATATTTCTTTAATCTAAAAGTTGTTCTTTTTTTAAATAGGGAATCAGCAGTGACCTTAGAAAATAAAGGTAGTTCCGTTGGTTCAAGAGAAGTTTGGTTTGCAAAACTGGTCTCTACTACACTAGAACAAACAGTAGCTCCCACAGAAAAGATCCTGATTTGAAGTGAGTTTATCTAATTACTTGCTGTGATGTGATAAACTGTATTTTATTTTTCTAATTTGTACTGTAAATACCTTGGGAGAGATGTGCTGTATTTGCATATATTACAGTTTTATCTCCTTGACACTTGATAAATAACAATAATCTCATGATCTTAAGTGTCAGCAAATAGTTTCATCCTGGGAACAGCTGAGTATCCTGTACTAATCAGGTGCAGTTACTGACTAACTCTTAAGTCAACAGTATTGTAGAAACTGCTACTTCCAGTGGATTATTTCAGAATTTAGTATGCAGTGCTGTTGGCAGACTTAACCTTGTAGTAAAGTAAGACTGTTATTTGTAGGGGGAAGTATCTATTGATTTGCTTTGCCTTAGCAGGAGCTTGGAAGACTGTGTTGTCTGATGCATAATTAACATTTAGCCTATGCTTGAGCCTAGTGACTGGGGAAAGGTTCTTGTACAGGTAGGTGGTGTGGTGCTTCTCTGCATTAGAGACAGACCACAGGTTTCTGCTCATCTCTAACAGTTAATTTAAGTAGTAAAGAAATGTAGCAACAGAGACCTCAGCCTGTATCATGACTGGGTTTTAGGTGGAGGCCAGGGATATGGTTACTCACAGTTTTCCTCAGTCTCTGACTCCAGCTAACACGGAGTTGTCCAGTAGCCATACTGTGGAGGCCAAGTGTTCAGGCTTGGATTGAGTTACATTTCTGCATGTTTCTCTCCATACTCTTAGCTCTGGGGCAAAGGCAAGACAAGTTGATAAAATGAAGGGTGTTTCAGCAGAGCTGCCTTACCTTGCATTTTCACTAGTGTTAGAGCGTGCCCATCAGCTATTTTTAGTGTTCATAGGACCCCTGGCAACTTGGTTGTGTGTCTGAGCCCTAAGGTGTCACCTCTGGAAAAGTGAAGGGGAAAAGTATTTTTTACATGTGTAGTGAAACACAGAAATATGTTTTATGCCCTAACTTATGTTTAAACAGAAACAGAGCAAAAGTTCAGAAACCACTGGATTTATATTGTAATAGATTTTAAAAATATAAGTGTTCATAATTCTGAATTTTTAAAATACTGTTTGCAGCCCTCTCTGTGAAGTCTAAATACTGTTATTTAGAAACTGTGTGGTATGCCCCATTCTTGGATTTGCTTGGATTTGTTAACGTATATCCTTTCTGTATAATAATCTTGAGGTCTCAGAAATTATTTGAGAAAACACAGCATTTAGCCTGTACTTCTGCAAAGGGCTGTTCTGATGTTCAAGAAAAAGGGGAACCTGACTGAACTGTATTTTTTCTCTTGGCTGCCTCTTGCCTTGTTATGCTGCTGCAAGAGATCTCTGGACAACAGGGAGGAGATTTTTTTTTTTTTTTGATTCTTTGCAATGGAATAAATAAGAAAATATACTTTTTCATTATCAAGTGTACTTATCAAAAATTATGCGTTTGTTCATTTGTTTTGGATGAGCAGAGAAGTGGAGGGCAGTGTCCAAGTAATATCATTGTTATTGAGTATTTGTGCCTGCATTGTGGGAAGAATAAAGAATTTCTTCAGGTTTAGCTGCAAAATCTGAAGTGATAGTTACATCTGTGTGTTTATCAAACATCTGCAAATTTTTCCATTTCAGTGAATGTAGCTAGTGTATGCAACTGGTTATTTGCAATCATCCCTCTGAATCAGTGTAATGAAGAGCTTAGATTTTTATGATCTTAAAAGTACGGTTTGGTGTTGTGGAACTAACAGAGTTACATGCTGCCTGATGAAATGTCAGTGAGAAGGAACTTCAGTCCTGCTGTTTCTCTGTCAGAAAGAAAAATACCACAGTCCCTCCAGAATTTTTTCTCCTTCCTTGAGAGCTTCAATATTTGGTCAAAGAAAATGAGGTTTTGTAATCAGGGTCTTTCTTATTTTGTCTTAACCTATTTACTGGTTAGCCTGACTCTTCACTGAGAACAGGTTTTGAAGTGAAAAAGTACATCAATGCATTTGAAGAATTCTTTGTTCTATTTCTTAGGTATGGAAGTTGCATCTAGATAATTAAATTTGTGTTGAGATTTTCCAGGTAAAGATGTTAGCTCTGGAAATTATATGGGTAAGCTACAAATATCCCTTCACTAGAGATTATGTAATTATGGTAAAAAAGAAAAAAAAACTGTACAAATATCTCTTTTTTCTTTTTTCCTTTTTTTCCCCTTTTTTTACTTCTTTTCCCTTTTTTTCCCTTTTTTCCCTTTTTTTCACTTTTTTCCCCTTTTTCCCCTTTTTCTTTTTTTCCCTTTTTCCCTTTTTCCCTAATTTTCCTTTTTTCTTTTCTTTTTTTTTTTTTTCCTTTTTCTTCTTTTTTTTTTTTTTTTTTCTCTTTTTTCTTTTTTCTTTTTTCTTTCTTTTCTCTTTTTTCCTTTTTTCTTTTTTTCTTTTTTTCTTTTTGTTCTTTTTTTTCTTTTTTCTTTTTTTTTTTTTTTTTGTGGTGCACACACTTTGTAGATTTTTAAAATACTCATTACATGGCAACCTTTCAAATATCTTTCCTCTTCCCGCAATTGATTTGATTTCCATTAATATGAGCTGTTGGGTCCAAAGCTTCCTTTCATATAGCTGTGATATAAATGATCCTTTCACAATAATCTACCAGCATTGTGTAAGAACAGAATTTTAAAATTCCTTTCCTACTAAAATGAGGGTCAGCATGTTTCATTTTTAAGGAGAGGAAGGAATCCAAGGTGCTATCAGTGAATTAAGGAAGCTTTGGTTATTGGTGGAAATAGTGATTACTATATAATGTGAATTAACTATATAACATTGCTGGTTAGCTGCTGCCTAAATGCCATCTATAGATGCCTGTTCCTCTCAAAGGCATGTGGAGCGTGGGAGATGAAGCTAGTGTGGGTTTTGTAAGATGAACCTTGCTCACGAGTGAAATAAAGCTGGCAAACTGTGGTTCTGAGTCCATGAAGGGTGGTAAATCACCAGGCACACAAATAGACTTCTCCAATTTCACTCTTCCCTTATCTGAAAAATCGTGTAAAAGCAGTGCTGCAGCAAAAAAAGTATCCCAAAATACTTCATGATGTCGTATAATTTCCCAAATTAAAACTGAAAGTGTAATTACCAACCAAGTGTTTTTTTTCTTTCTGCATGAAACACCAATGTACCATGTACCACAATATACATCAGTATTGAGGACCATATTGCAATGATGGTTCTTAAGCAGCTTTATCTGCTTCTAGCATTCGCTCAGAAGCTTCTAACAATTGGGCTGCTGTAGCACCTTTTGGGAGTAGTCCCAATGCATGTTTAGTTTTTTCATTAGCATTGTCATATACTAATATATCAAAAAATTTTGTTTTCATCTCTTCTGACAAATCTGGATATGATGTTATTGCTGAATATAAGCAATCCACAAATTTTGAATATGGCTCTGCTCCCCCATGTTTAATATTTGTAAAAGAGGGGGTTGCTTGTGTAGGATCATGCACAGTTTGGAAAGCTTTATATGCCAATTCTTGTGAAAGTTGTAACGCTTCAGTTTGAAACCATACCTGCAAATCTGCACATGCAAAAGGACCAGCACCCAGTAACATTTGTGCTTGCACTCTGTGTAATACATCGGTGTTCTGTCTAGGAATCACAGCTGCATTTTCACACAGCATTTGCCATTTATGATGAAATTGCAATTGTTGAGGAGTTAATAGAGTATTAATGAGCATTTTTGTGTCATATGGCATCAGCAATTGAGTAGTAAAAAGATGCTGCATAAGAGATTGAGTAAATGACGATTTCAAACCGTACTATGTAATGGCAGCTTTGGCTTCTTTTATCATTTTCCAACATAATGCAACCCATTGACCTCCTTCTCATGGTCCCACAATCACTGGAAAACCTATCAGACCCATGTTGGGAACCATTTCTCCTTCAACTATAGCATTTCAAATAATTCCCTTCCATCTAGTTACTGGATCCACATTCCCACCCCACACCCCTCTTCTCTTCCCTCACCATGTTGGATCTGGAAACGCACAAATGTGTGAAGATAGCACATGTATGGTGTGAAACTGCTTAGGTATTAGGTATTAGTTGCAATGTACCTGAGTAACATTAATATGCATATGTAATAGACATACTAATGTTGAGACCAGAGGCACAGTACCGTCTTCTTAAACTTTATTTAGGTTTTGAGAAAACATAGGCATAAATCCAGCTTAATAGGTAAAGAGAAGATTATAAAGAAAGTGTACATTTTCATAGACCTCTGAGGAATTCCTTCATTTGAAATATGAGAAAATGTGATATTTACATTATATAAAGTGTTTATGACTTTCTTCTGTATTCTGAATGCTTTGTGGTGATCCAGTTGCAGTGGATGATTTGTTCATGCCAGCATCTCAAAAGTAAGTAGAAGTCTCAAGGTGATGGTATAGGAGAGGTGGAAGAAGCCTGATGCTTTCAAGAAAACACTCTAGTTACTAATAAAAAGTTCTTTGTCACAAACACAATTTAGTAATGCCTTCTAGTTGCTGGTAGAGAATATTCTGGTGGAAAACATACACTTGCCAGAGTACACAGACTCTTGTAAATGAATCATCACTCAAAGCATGTGTGTTTAACAGAGCAGCAACCCAAGCTGATGTTAACAGCAAACATCAGGCCTTTAAAATTCTTAAATCCACTTCAGTAGATATTGATTTGGTTAATAAGAAATACTTCCTTAGGGAAACACTTGATAAAGGAGCTTAAGGCAAGGGGGAGTGACTTTGCACTGCAGCTAATGTGAAGAAAAGAGAGTATTTAACAAAACAGAAATCTCTGCAATCAGCTGTGTTTTGATTTTTTTTTTTCTGCTGCAGCATCTGAAGTGTTTGAGTTCTTCCCTTGAAGTCTGCAAACACTGCTGTTAACAAGGGTCATTCTGCCCTTGACAGGACTAAGTCTGCTGTTCGTGTGAGATTGATTGCAAGTTCAGCTTCATGAGCTCAGCTGGGAGAAATGGACAGAGCCCGTTAGCGTGTGTACAAACACAAGGCTGTAATGTCTGTTTTTCAGAAAGGCTCTGCCTCTGTGAGCAGGGGCTGTTAGGGCAGTGACTCAGAGTGCAGCTCCACAAGAAGAGTAACATGCCCAGTGGCAAGAGCTGTATGCCAGTTTCTTCTGGTACCCCCAGAGCTTCAAGTCTGAAGATCCAGTCTGCTGCTGCTGTGAAGATGTGTGGCAAAAATACAAATCATTAAGGACAGACCTTGCCTCAAGTTTAAACTGCCTTTTCCAGCAGCTCTGCTTCTGCCACAGCAACCACTGGGATTATGTGCTTTGCATGCTGCATTTATGCTGGGATAACATGTTTGAAATGTGTGCTGAGGAGAGAGATATTAGCAGAGGGGAAGTGGAGGGGAAGACAAGTGATCAGTGATGGGGTTTATCACACATGTGTGTTAGGATTTGTGTTAATTTTGTTTTATAATACTTAAATTAGAGCTAAATATAAAAACAGCCTTTTCCGTCACCTCTCACCTCTTCTAGTCTAGATCTGCTTGCCTTTTTTCAGATGCAAGCTGAGTACTTCCCCAAGGTCTCTTCAGTCTGCTTTGTGCAATTGGAAGAAGGCAATGGTTTGAGGAGGGTGAAGATGGTGTCACTGAAAGCAAAGATGGAGGTGAACTCAGGAGAAAGCATTTCCGTTCACTCCCTTTCAGTGTTGCTTAGTGGCCTGAATAGTGGATTTTTTTTTTTTTTTTTGTCTTCCCCCTTTGCATTGGATTACAAGCCCATTGGTCTGCTGACTGCTGTGATGGGCCCTATTCAGATCAAGATGACTTGAAAGAGTGACTGAGTATGCAGGATCTGAGGGAAGAGGAACCAAAGCTTGATGGAAGCACTGACCAAGGATGCAGCAGGGGAGACCTTATGGAGTTGTGACTGAAAGTGGTGAATAAAATGTGAGTGCAATGGAGTGTAAGAAGACTTTTGGAAGATTAGTTTTGGTACACTTCTGGTGTAACTGGACAGTCTTGAATGAGTAGCTAAGGCTGGGAATGTTGCAAAAGCACTTTGAAAAGGGAGTTCAAGTGCGGCAGCAGTGGCAGGGCACATATCACTGTCTTTGACTGTTTATCTTGTCAGCCAAACAGGAGAAAAATGGCACAGGTATGGAAATTGGAAAGGAATAGGTGGATGCAGAGGAAGAGAGGTGGATACAGAGGATTTAGGTGTGGAAAAATGGTCACCCTTATTGTTGAAGAACAGAGACAAAGTTTGCGGGATATGTATATCCTTCAGAATATCTTTTTTTTAATGATACGTATGACATACATATGTGTTTTGAACCAAGTGACATCCAGGTTTGGTGTATAGAAGGTTTCAGTGTGGCAAATCTCTAAACTTCTGGGTTTCTAAGTTTTTCATGGGGAGGGAAGAGGAAAGGAGAAGATTGATCCTATATTTACAGCCAGTTAAATACTTTTATACTTTGTAAAGAGGGAGAGAAATGTCAGCAAACTTCAAATAACTGTTAATCATCAATAGCTTGCAGGATGCATCCGGGGTTCTCATATACCCTAATTGTATTAGGGGAGCAGCTGCCTCGTATCTCTGGCAACAGCACAAAATGACCATTACCTAGAAAGCACTTTGCTGAAAAGAACCAGCCTTTTGCAATTTTCTGTTTTATACAGTAGAGGACATTTGTTTTTTTTCCTCTGTTACAGGCTAGGAGAGTTAGAGCCATCAGGAGTGGTTGGCTGTGTTGAATTTTATGGAACCGATATTGAACCCCAGGACTGTCAAATTGTGATAACACTTTGTGTTGTAGTACTAAACATGATATTTAAGTACATTTTAAGAGGTACAGAGGGCTGGACACAGCTATGTTGCATATGGGGACAGGAAGAGAGGGAAGGTATGTTAGAATCATGTAACAGCTACTATATTCTGTATGGCAGTATATATAATAAGCATTGAGAAAGAGAGAAGAGGAGGTGTGAGTTTGGGTTAGTACTTTCCAGCAGGATTTTATTCACAACAGAGTGTGATCAGTGCCTCATTCTTCCAGTTGTTGACAAGAGGAAGTCTTGGATGCCTGAAGGAATGCTGAGATGACACTTGATAGATCTTTTCAAAGGCAACAGAAGCTTGGGATGGGCGAGGCCTCTAAGGGTTTGTGAAACTGCTCTTAGAGGTCACGGAATCAGATTGAGTTTGTGACCTTGTAATAAAAAAAAAAATCTGATATGTACAAAATCTCTGTAATAGAGTTGACAGATACAGAGATAGTCATGGAAGTAGAATGTAACAGAAGCAAGGTTAAAAAAAAAGTCAATAAAGAAAGATCCAGTGCAAGCAATTGCATTTCTTTCATCCCTAAGGCAGGCATTGTAACCCATTCTTGTTATTGTTACCTTTCAGTGGTTGTTGGTTTTCTTCTGAAAGCAAAAAATAAGGCTTGAAAGTATACCTGAAAATGACCAAGGGAAGCTAAGTAATGACAGTTGTGAACTGAATCTGGTTTTGTGAGGCAGGGAATGGAAAACAGATTACATTATCTTAATGATGTTTTGAAGCACTTGATGTTGCCAGTGTGACACACATCTTTGTGTCCACTCTGTTGGTTCACTAAAATTCCTCCAACTTGAATTTAATTTCCCTTTCTGACATTGCCTTGCTAAGTGATGCTGATGAAACAATTTTATATTCAGGGTTTGGGAGTTGTTGTTTTCCATCTGCAAAATGGGAATAACAAAACTTACTTTGGAGTGCTTAGTGGCCTACTGATGTAAAGGAGTGTAGGTGTGAATGGGAAAATGGAATGAGTATTCATTGTGATTTTTTTCACAAGCGTAGGAATAGCCTAACATGTATCCCTATTCATGTCAAAAACTCCCTTTACTTTTGGTAGAAAACTGTGTAAATGCCCTGTACATCTGTAACAGTAAGAAAAGGGATCTGGATAATTTAGGCACCTGTGTTAAATGATGAGCTTTCTCTCAGTATCTTTGGAAATATGCAATGCAGTCTACCCTTGCCTTTATGTTTGATACATATCCAGGGGGAATATACATAACATAATAGCTTCCAGGTGACTACCAAGAGCATCTTCAAGCACAGTTCTGTGTTTTCCTCTGCCAAGAAACATTACAATTAATACAGGGTTATGAGGAGTCCTTAAATTTGTCAGTGTATTTCAATCTATATGTGTATTTCAATGTATGGCTTATATGATTTTCCATGGATCAGTCTGACTTTCCTGCAACAGCAACACTTTGTTTACGAGTTCACAGGATCTGGCTATTGCTTGTTGCAGGCCTTTTTGAGTCGTGGAGCCTTTTATCTTTCATCTTGTGCTGTCACCTGATTCTCCAGACATACCTGGTTTTTTATGACAGCTTTACAGGGTGTTCTAGCTGTCTGGCTTCCTTTTGTAACTGCTGTTTCCTCTGAGAATTGTGGTCAGTATTGATTACCTGACTTGATGGCAGCTCATAGGACATAAAGTCACAGTGACTTGTTTTTCTTTTGCTTTTCTCTTTTGTCTTGAATGTTTGTAGAATCCTAACATGTTTCTAACAACATAGACGTTCCTATTTCCTGTTGAACAAAATGCCAGCAACTCCCAGTACAAGCATCGTTCTTGCTGTTCAGACCTGTACTGTACTCAAAAACTTCTTTTTCTGCTGACAGACTTCCTAAGACTTCTTTTATTTGTGTATTTATTTGCCCCTTCACTGTCTGTACCATCTAGATATGAACATGTTCTAATCCTGTAAATCTAGAAGTATTAAAACCAGTAGTTTTTCACCTTTGCTATTTACTCACGTGCTTTCAAACCCTATAAACATGTTTTGTGACATCCTTTTCATTGCTTATGTCACTATTTCTGATACTTCATCAATTGTGTGCTTACCCAGTTTGAGCATTCCGGTTGCTTTCAAGCTAAAGCTGTGTTCAATTGCTGCTGCAAAGTTGTCCACAGTTTTCATGAATATGTTCTTATTGACCGACCACTGCTGTCACATTCATGTCTTGAAGATTGTCACAAAATTCCAAGTGTTGTTTGATTTCTTTCTTACTTTTGTCCTGTGCTGTGAGCTAATGAGAGGAGGCTTGACTGACTGACTTTTCCAAATAAAGCTTCTGTGAGGATCATTATCAAGAGTCAGAAAGTCCAAACAAGTTCATCTTCAGAAACATTGCTTCCATATATTTAGTGTTTATGCATTTCTTTGCATTTAGACAAAAATTTTAGCATGATGAGGGAAGATTTTGTTTCAACTTTCTCCGACAAGTGCAACATAAATGTTCTGTATTTTTCCTTTTGAAAAAAGAAAAAATTTGCTCATCAAGAAAGTTGCTTACACACATTTATGTAAGGCTTAATTTCCATAAAAGTAATGCTCTGTGACACTGCTGGCATCCTCCCAAGGTCAGGGGTCATAGTTTATTGTCTTACAAATATAAAGAGATGTGCAGAACTGTATTTCAGAGACTTGGCAAATTTGACAGGTGAGGCATCAGTTTTTGGAAACACTCTCTGTGGTTATTTTCTGTACTCTTTTTAAAGGTATTTGTGACACCATTCTGGAGAGGACTGACAGGCTGATGAGAACTTTGTGGCCGGCAAAGTGGATGCATGAGTGCTGTATCTATTTGTGATGGATCTGTATTGCTTGACTGTCTTTTTGTATAATATGCTTAGAGTTGTCAGTCTTATTTTCCTACTATCATGATACAATCATGATGGCAAAGAGATGTTTCAAGGGTAATTACATTAAATTGATTTGGTCAGAACATTTCAAGTCTCACTTCTCCCTGTCCTTGTTGGAAAGAAGATACTGAGCTAAAATCAATATTGTTTACTTTCTCAATTATCATGTGTAAATTTGAGTTAAGTCAGAGCTTTTGTAACTTAACTGCAACAATGCTCAGTGAACCACTCACCAATTGTCCATTGAGGTATGCTTATTTTTCTTCTCTTTTCAATTGCACCTAACTTCTTAGAAGAAATATTTATATATTTGCAATGCTGTGACCTCTTTTGTTGATCTTACAGAAGAAACAAAGTCTGGCATGGGTCAGGCTTTTTTGTGGGCCAAACTTTTTTTTTTGAAAAGCTGTCTGCAGTGTTTTTACAGGTAAGGTAAACCTATGTCTTTACTGGGCAATGTATTTTCTGACTGTTGTATTCTCTTAAGGTTTCTTTTCTTGATTGTTGCTGATCATATCTCATTTGAACTTCTACTTGGGGAGACCTCCAGAACTCTTGGGGACCTCTTTATTTAAATGCAAGCCCCAAAATAACACATCTGGAGTAATTTGGCTACCAGGTACCATGCAGTTCTCTGTGTGAAATAATATACAAGAAAATAATATCCTTCTTGCACAAATGACCATTCTCTCATGCATACCATCCATCCCTTTTTATTTAACATTGTGGGTGTAATGCTGGTAAGAGATGCCCTCTTGATAGCCCTTTGGAAAAAGGTTAACCTGGAAGAAGTAACTGTCATACATAAAGGTGCAAGCATGCCTCTTGGGAGGGTTAAGTTTAAGGGATTTTCTTAGGATCAGTAATTAGTTTAATCTCCATGGTCTGTATAGGTCTGGTCTCTTCTGCTCAGTTTCCTCATTACTGGAAAGTGCAATGATAAGCTGGTTTGAAGACAGAGAAAATAGCATCCACATGCCACCACCTCGCCTAAATGGAAATAGAATTTAATCCTGATCCTTAGGTAAAGCACAGACAGTTGGCTTTGAGGTGATTATCTGTGCCCTTGGGACAGTGCCAGTAACTTCCCATAGAACACTGAAATTGTGTAGCTGAACACCATGAGTGCCAGAGGAAAGGTTACTTGTGTGATCCTTATTCAAACATGGATCAACTTGCATAGTCACTGCCCTTAGTTCTAGGAGAATGTGCCATGTTTTCCACACAGCTGTCCCAGGCTTCTGTCACTTGACTAACATAACTACAGTAACAGATAAGGGTTTCTCTCTCGTGTGGGGACTTACCTCTAAACTTTGACTGTAAGTTTAAGGATTTTGGGAGCCAGCGTATTTTTGAAACACTGTCATAAACAGTAGGTTCACTTTCTGGTGAGTTGTAGCATGATGGCTGAAGCTGTGTTTACACACAGACTGGCATCATATGCAGGTCTGTAGGCATGGCCTGTTTGTTCTGAAAGTAATATAGCAAAAGTAAGTATATTTGGGTGTAATTTCTTCTTCTAGTATGCCTTTGGGCAACATCTCACTTGTTGGAAAACCAGTGAGACATCACTGCAGAGGGAGATACAAGACCTTATTTGTATTAGTGTCATGACCTTTGTAGAGGCCTTTACCCAGGAAGGGAAGATACCAGTGTGGCTGAGCCATGACCTGCTGGTCAAACTAAAAGGCAAGAGAGAGCTGTACAGGCAGTTCAAGCAGGGACAGATATCTTGGGGAGAGTACAGAGATGCTGCCCAGTTATGGAGAGATGAAGTCAGGAAGGCCAGGGCACTGTCGGAGCTGAACTTGGCAAGGGATGTGAAGAGTAACAAGAATAGATTCTACAGGTACATCAATGAAAAAAGGGAGGTTAAGGAAAACATACCCTTTGAAGAACAAGTTAGGTGAGTTAGTAACAAAAAGGCTGAGGTTCTCAACAATTTTTTTTTCCTCAGTCTTCACTGGCAGCCTCTCTCTCATCATCTCCCAAGTTAAAAAACCACAAGTTGGGGATGAGGGCAGCGGAATCCTTCCCACTGTATGTGATGGTCAGGTTCATGACCACCTGAGGAACCTAAACATGCCTAAGTCTATGCGACCTGATGAGATGCATTTCAGAGACCTGAGACAATTGGTGGATATAGTCACCAAGCCACTCCACATGATATTTAAAAAGTCTTGGCAGTCGGCTGAAGTCCTGGTGACTGGAAGAACGGACACATTACATCAATTTTTAAAAAGGGTAGTTAGGGGGACTCTGGGAACTACTGATCTGTTAGCCTCCATGCCTGGGAAGATCATGGAGCAGGTTCCCCTGGAAGGTCTGATAAGGCACATGGAGAACCAGAAGGTGATCCAAGACAGCCAGCATGGCTTCAGTAAGGGTAAATCTTGCCTGACAAACCTAGTGGCCTTCTGTGATACAGTAACTACATCAGTGGGCAAGGAACGACCTGTGAATGTGATCTACCTGGACTTCTGCAAAGCCATTGACACAGTCCTCCACAATATCCTACCCACCAAGTTGGAGAGATATGGATTTGATGGGTGGACTATTCACTGGATAAGGAATTGGCAGGATGGTTGCATCCAGAGGGTAGTGGTCAATGGCTTGATGTCCAGATGGAGGCAAGTGACAAGTGGTATCCCTCAGGGGTCCATACTGGGACCTATAGTGTTTAATATGTTTATCAGTGATATAGACAGTGGGATCAACCATCAGCAAGCCTGCAGGTGACACCAAGCTGAGTGGTGCTGTGGATAAGCCAGGGGAATGGAATGTCATCCAGGAGGACTTGGACAAAGTGGAGAGGTCACCCCAGGGGAACCTCATGAGCTTCAACTAGACCAAGTGCAGGGTCCTTCATCTGGGTCAGAACAATTTGTATTATCAGTACAAGCTGGGGGATGAAGTTTTAGAAAGCAGTCCTACAGAAAAGAACTTTGGGATTCTGGTGGATGAAAAGCTGGACATGATCCAACAGTGCATGCTTCCAACCCAGCAGGCTGACTGTATGCTGGCCTACATCAAAAAAATCATGGCCAGCAGATGGAGAGAGGTGATTCTGCCACTTTGCTCTTGTAAGACCTTACCTGCAGTACTGGGTCCAGCTCTGAAGCCCTCAGTACAGAAAGCACACGGACCTGACAGAGCAGGTCCAGAGGAGGCCCAGAAAAATGGTCAGAGGGCCTGGAGCATCTCTCCTACAAAGACAAAGCTGAGGGTGCTGGGGTTTTCACCTTGGAGGAAAGAAGGCTCCAAGGACACCTAATAGTGACCTTCCAGTATCTGAAGGGGCCCTACAGGAAGGCCAGGGAGGGAATGTTTGCAAGGGCCTGTAGTGATAGGATGAGGGGCAATGGTTTTAAATTAGAGGAGTAGATTTAGATAGTATGATAGGAAAAAGATCTTCACCATGAGGGTAGTGCAAAAATGGAACAGGTTGCCCAGGGAGGTGGTTGAGGCCTCATCCCTGGAGATGTTCAAGGTGAGGTTTGATGAGGCTCTGAGCAACCTGATCTAGTTGAGGGTGTCCCTGCTTACTGCAGGGGCTTTGGACTAGATGACCTCTAGAAGTCCCTTCCAACCCAAATTATTCTATGATTCTGTGATTCTTTATGCTGGCTAAGAATACATTGTTTCCTCTCTAGGCTGGAGGCAGTTATTTGTGGAGATAATTTCAAACAGTTCTGAAAAATCGTTTCTTGCATCAAATGTTATGACTACTGAACCTGTAAACAAGAACAAATGAAGCCAGAACATCCAGGGTGAGGTCTTAAACAGGGATCTTTCAACTGAAACTGAGGCACCCCAGCACATCATTGTTGTCATGACATTATCTTTTAACTGGTCACCTCTTGCTTCTCAGAGGCTGAATAGCATGTTAAGATGACGCATTCTTTTTGTGCTTTATTCCACTATAAGAAAATATTTCTCACGTATCATTTGGGAGAACAATGAATTCCTGTGTCTTATCCTGCTTTGCAAAGACCTGTGTCACTGACCTGGAGTGCTGATCCCATTGCTGGGTTGCAAGTAATGAATTCCCAAGATTCTTTGCTATGAACTTGTGACTTCTAAAAGGAAGAGGTAACTAATGATTTTCTAAATGTCTTTCTCTACACCACGGAGATGTACTTCCATTAAAAAAAATGTACAGTGCACTTCATAACCTTTTCTAAATTGCTGGATTCAAACATTTTCTCTGCGTGCCAGAGAGGTACAGGGGTTTGGGATGTGTGAGGGGTTAGAGTAGACATCTAGGGAAGCAAAGGTCTGTTCCAGGTTTTGCACAGCACTTACTATGGCTATAAGTAAAGGATCCAACAGGGTGAGCTAAAAAAAAATGGAGTATCAGCTCTATGGAGTTGGGTGGTTGTTAAACTGTAGGAGCAATTTCTCAACAACAGCCACAAATACCAATGCAGGCTTTGAAATCAAGAGTGACTAACCTAGGAATTTGAAGTACAACACTTGTGACCTTCTCTAACTCTGTACACTAACTGGGTGGTGTCCCTCAGCTGTGAGAGCTTTCTCTAGCACTCTTCGGTGTCCTGTGGAAGCCACCATCCAAACAGAAATGGCATGTGAATGTAACCAGGCTTTTGGTGGTTACATACTGACAGTAAATGGGATTGCACACAACTGCATATGAATGTGCAATTTCCTTTTTACCTTAATCAGACACAACCAAGTTGAGTCTAATGACAGTCCGTGAGGCCTTTTGTTACTACCTCACTTTTATTTAAAATAGCTAAATCTGTTATGCTAGAGCTTTCCCATTCACAGTTTCCTCCCTTCTTCTTGCTATTTTTCAGATACTTGAATTTTAAGTAGTTTAATTGGGTTTTTAATTATAAAAACTTCCTCTGTCCTGTGTGTAAATCTAGATAAGGTTGAGATTTGAATGAATGCCATTTAAATCTTCTTGTAAGTGGTCTATTCTCGTTGTATTTTAAGGTTGTCTCTTGATTAGCTTTAGATGACTGAAGCTGGTGGGGGTCTAGGCATGAACACAAGAATGGTGTGTCTGGTGTGTCTTGTGCTGCTTTTAGGATCAGAATGTGCTGAGGATCTTCTCAGTAGTGCGCATGGGGGAGGGAAGGGAGGGTGGAATCAAACACCTACTGGAGGTTGGAAGGAGCTACTGCTTTTAGCCACCTGTCTTAACTGCTCCTAAATTCCAGCTCAATATATCTAATCTGTCTCTAATAGCAGGCACATTTCTATTGGCATCTTAGCAAGGGGGAAAGAAAATCATTCACTGTCTAGTGCAGTAATTTCTTTGCTACTCTTCATAATGCAAGCCAAACAAATTCTGGAAAGAATCACTCTACCAGATTACCTGGTACATGCTGTTGTAGAGGCATAAATTTCAGGCATTTACATGGCATGAGAATTAGGTCTGTGAGCAGATTATTCTTTTACTTGTATCCCAGTTCTAATAGTTGAGCTGCTCAAAGAGTTGAGCCATTCCTGTTCAATGCCTCAGTTTTGTCACTTTCAAAATAGGTAGCAGTTTATTGAGATAAGATTATAATGGCTTCATACTCAGATGGTTGCTATGGCATGCTTCATTCTCCTGTGTACAGTTCAGTGTATGAAAAAGTGGAGAAAGAGATGCAAAGTATGATGGGCAAACTAAGATGCATCTTCCACTTAAGGACTTCCAGAAGTCTATTTGTTTAGATCTATTGCACAGAGAGGTGACTACATGAGTGCATTTCACGGGTACTTTTATGAGAAGAAAATACTGGATGCTTAAAAGACCTTTTAATCTTGCAGAGAGAAGCATAACAAGAATCAAAGGCTGGAAGATAAAGGCAGACAAACTCCATTAGAGAGGGAAATTACTGACTTTGGGAAACACTGCACTTGTTTTTAACAGGGAGAGTAATTAACTACTGGGATAAACTGACAGGGCCTTGAAGTTTTCAAGAAAGAATGCGATGCCTTTTTGCAAGATGTACCATAGCAACTTATAAATTGTCAGATTGAAGAAGTCTCGACAGGTTCTGAAGTAAATGATCTAGTAATTATTGGTTTTAAAACACAGAGCTCTATGCACGTAACAGATCCCTTCAGCCCTATATATGCATGTAGAAATTTTAAAATTGTAAATTTTATGCAAGTTGATTATACTTCCACAATAACATCTTTTTTTTTTTTTACAAAATACACAGTACAGAGCAGATACATGCAATTTTTACTGATTTAGTTTATAAATGAAGTAAAAAGAATTTTCTTTGGGTGTGAAGGTAGTTGTCAAAACGGAAATGCAGCGCTGTGCAAGAAACATCTGTGTTTTCAACATCTGTAGTTGCTTTAATTGATATTTTCGCCATAATTTTCCTTCCTTAGTTTTCTCATGGTAATGTAAAAAAACAAACACAAGCAAAAAAATAATCCCAAGTTAAATAATGTATTTGAAGAAAGGATGTCCTTTCAGTGTCTCAAGACTGAGACTCTTGAAGGGCAGTTTACTCTTTTGGGTTATGTATTCTTTTATCCTTTCAATATCAAAACATGATCTGAAAGTGTAACAAACAAACGAATTAGTCACATGAGCCCTGTAGCTTTATGACTTTGAGGAAAATCTTCATCTGATTCATTCGATGTGGCAGTGATTTTATTGTGGTGTCTTTTTAAAAAAAATTAAGGGCTCAAGTTGGGGCACTCAGTTCATTTGCAGATTTGAGTTTTAAGATAGGAAAATAGGAAGATTAAAAGTAAAATTCCTGTGGTTCTGGTTTTGTTGTTAATAACAGGTGCTGATAGGAGTGTTTTTCCCTGTTGTTCAAAGGTTTCTCTGTCAGACTTGCTCTGCAGAGGTTTACCTCCTTCCCACCTGATCCACCCCCACATAGTGACTGCAGTACAAACATCTGGGGTGCTGGAAGTGCACTCTCCTGAGCTCATCTCTTCTTCACCCCATCTGCATTTTAGGGCATACCCTGACCACTGCTGGTTTTGGAGGTCTTGAATGATACAGACTGCATGTGTGGAGTAGGCTTTTTAAGTCTTTTTCACAAATGCAAAAAAGGTGCTTGCATGGAGATTGCTTTGGATGTTTAGACTTAGGTTAGACTTAGGTGGAGGATTTTGAAATTACATGTCATTCAAAATGTGCTAGGTTGTGTGTATCACAAAAAAATTGACAGGAAACTAGTACTTTAACTTTTCATGTTGGCTTTGTTACCTCCTTTATAATAAAAATATAGTGAAGGGATTTCTCCATTAGCAGCAGCTGGCATGGCTATTCCAAATGAAGACATAAATATATGGAGGGAAAAAAGGGAGAATTGGCCATGAATAAACAGAAATGGAAGAAATTATCCTTGTTTGTGCATGCATGCACACTGTTTAGTACAGTTGACAGCTCCTGCAAAATAATGTTTTGCAATTGAAAATGCAAAGAATTCTGGCACATGGAAGAAAGACAGAGGTGAAAACAAAACATGTCTTTCACTGTAAATGCAGAGCATTTTGAAGAAGAAAGAACAGCAGGGAGGGTTTTGGCTTTGCAAGCAGGCATACAAGTGTCTGTCGGCTCCATCTTTGATCTCATTGATCAAAGGCCAATGGCATCCTGGCCTGTATCAGGAACAGCGTGGCCAACAGGCCCAGGGAAGGGATTCTGCCCCTGTACTCAGCGCTGGTGAGGCCACACCTCGAGTCCTGTGTCCAGTTCTGGGCCCCTCAGTTCAGGAAGGAGATTGAGGTGCTGGAGCAGGTCCAAAGGAGGGCAACCAGGCTGGTGAAGGGACTTGAGCACAGACCCTATGAGGAGAGGCTGAGGGAGCTGGGGTTGTTCAGCCTGGAGAAGAGGAGGCTCAGGAGAGACCTCAGGGGAGGCTCAGGGAGACTCCCTACAACTCCCTGAAAGGAGGGTCTAGTCAGGGGGGGTGTCGGTCTCTTCTCCCAGGCAGCCGTCAGTAAAACAAGGGGGCATGAACTCAAGCTCTGCCATGGGAGGTTTAGGTTGGATATTAGGGAAAAATTCTTTACAGAGAGGGTGATCAGGCATAGGAATGGGCTGCCCAGGGAGCTGATGGATTCTCTGTCCCTGGAGGTTTTTAAAGAGATTGATGCAGCACTCAGTGCCATGGTCTGGTAACCACAGTGGCAGTGGATTAAGGGTTGGACTTGATGATCTCAGAGGTCCTTTCCAACCCGGATAATTCTGTGATTCTGTGATAATGAACCTGCTTTTGCTCTGCTTTCCGCCTGACTTGTCAGGGGTTGTTTCCCTTTTTCCTTCCTAGCTGAACTTCTTTCTTGATCAAAGTTCCTATTTTATTTTTAAACTTTCATTCCTGTAAATGATTGGAAGTTCTCCAGCAGAGCTCTGCTAAAGCCAGAGGGGACTGGAAGCAACGAGCAAGGACAGACCTGAGGACAAATTATAGAGACTTGGGGGACAGTCCTTTAAAGCAGTTAGGAGCAACTCCCCTTCCTCTCCTTGCATTTTAGCTGCTTCCAGCCCTTTCTAAGTAGCAGAGAATTTCATCCTACATCCCATTGCAGGAAGAGGTGTCAAGGAGACAGGGAAAGACCTTGGCAGTGCAAATAGCTTAGATGTTTTTAAAGGATGTGAATACTTGTTTTTGTAAAGTTAAAATAGACCATTCATTCTGAAGTAGACAGCTGCACATTAGATTTAGGCTGGAATGACAGGTTTGAGTGCAAAAACAGTAGGACTCAGCCAAAGGGCACCCGTACCTGAACACTTTATGCACAAATAGCCAAGGATTGCATCTCAGTATTTACCTGGCAAGAAGTAACAGGCAATGGTAGCCTTTCTTCTCTATGTGACTGGACACAAATCAATGTGATGCACCCTGTAGTCAATTTGGCCCCCCTTTGCTCTTACCTGAGGCAAGAAATGTACCAGGCAGACAGCACACAGTGAGGACACAAGGTGCTTGCTTAGGTTATTTACATTATTGATGCTTTGCCTTGCATGACCCATCTGTCTCAGTTTCTTCCTCTCTTAAAGATCCATGGATGAAGGATGAATGCAATAATGCCATTGCTAGTGATGATGGCAATAAACTGAAAGTATCTGTTAATATTAAAGCAGCCCAAAGGCACCCCCCAGAAAGTTTCTTTTCAGGCTTATCTAAACAGCAGCTGTGTATTAGTAACTTTGCCAAATATTCTTGCTACCTCTTAAGCCACTTTTTAAATTAGCATTGTTTCCCTGTTGACCTGCTGCATAATCTCCATTCAATGCATGATATTACTAGTACTACTGCCATTGTAATGATGGGAGAGGAGGAGACAGGTCCCTTCCAACCATAACTATTCTATGATTCTGACACATTAATACTGATGCTGTCTGGAAAGCAGCTTCTTTTCATCATATTAGTGAGATCGCCTTCAAAGTGTGGTCCAGCTTTAAAATGGATCTCCCTTTCTGTATCAGCTTTGTAAAGGGTCCTGAAGACCTTCTCTCAAAAACAGCCAAAATCAAGCTAGTCCTGTCATGAAGGACAAGTTCATATATTTATAGGAATGTTGAAATTTATTAGACTGCAGAATTAACTGGTTTTAATTTAAGGAGATATTGTCAGCTTAAATCTCACCCATCCTTAGCATCATGTACAAATAACCTGCAAAAAATACAAAGTCTGATGAAAGCAAAACATCAGGCATTTCCTTGGACTTTGTGAAAACCCACATCCCAAAGGACTGACCCTATGTTGGCAGTAAGTATAAACAGAAATTAAATTAATTTTCTGTGTCTGTGCTGAAAGAAATGCATTAAGTTGAAAAATGAAAAAGAAAGCTCTCCCTTTTGGAGACTTATCAGGGTCTGAATACCACTGCTACTCTGCAGTAGTATCACAGTCCTGCCTCACTGTATGGGAGCCAGGGAATGTGGGATATCACAGAAATCAGAGTGTTAGGGGTTGGAAGGCACCTCACAAGATCACTGAGTCCCCCTGCCAGAGCAGGGTCACCTAGTGCAGGTCACACAGGAACATGTCCAGATGGGTTTTGAATGTCTACAGAGGGGGAGACTCCACAACCTTGCTGGGCAGCCTGTTCCAGTGCTCTGACACCCTCACAGTGAAAAAGATTTTTCTTATATTTAAACAGAACTTTCTATTCTCCAACTTGCATCCATTACCCCTGCCATTGGTCATCGCTGAAAAGAGCTTGCTCCATCCTCCTGACACTTGGCCTTTACATATTTGTAAACATTAATGAGATCACCCCTCAGTCTCCTCTCCGAGCAGAAGAGCCCCAGCTGCCTTCCCTCATAAGGGAGATGTTCCACTCCCTTCATGATCTTTGTGGCTCTGTGATGGACCCTCTCAAGCAGTTCCTTGTCTTCTTGAACTGGGGGGCCCAGAACTGGGCACAAATATGACAGCTTATGAACAGAAACCTGCTTGCTGTGAACTTCCCTATCAGTTGTATAGACCTCTGCTGTACTCCATGTGGAGTCAGATGCTGTACATGAACATCAGTATTCCACTGTCAGCCCTGGTCTCGTTTTGTCCTGCTGCAAGGTCAGTAGCAGTGCTGTAGCCCAGCTCTGTGCTGGTTGCTGTTTGACCTATGGTTTGCTGCTCATCTGTGTCTGATTATGGGATAAGGAATGGACCACAGGGCAGCATGAAGACTAGAGAGAGGTCTCTCTCCTCCAGGATCCCCAGTCATGTAAATCCTTGGAGGCTCCTTGGAGGAGTATGTGCCTTAGCCACCACCTAGTAACCTGGTTCTTTTGCCATCTTGCAGCCTCACACTTATCTGATGGTCTCTTCCCCTAGGAAATTGTCCCATATCCATTAGGTGAATAAAGCTTTGAAAGACATCAAGGATGAAGTTTCCCCTTTCAAAGTGCTGAGAGATTTGGTAATGGCACTAGATCTTCTTGTTACTGGGAGGGATAGCTACTATTGGTTTCCTGGTGCTGTTACCCTTCTTTTCATTTCTCCATTTTATCAGTGTCTACCTTCCCTTCCAAATGATGCTCTGAAATAAAAAGCTGTCTGTCTTCCTTGACTACAGGGGGAACTAACTATACTTGTAACTTTTCTGTCACTTTTGTGACTAGAGGCTTTCCTAGCACAAAATGCACTCTCTGGTGTTGCTACTCAAGTATATACGAAACTCTTGGCTTCAGCATGTGGGATATTTGAACTGTGCTATAGGTTCTCTGAATTATTTTCCAATATCCTTTGCCAATCTTTGGCAAATTAAAAGTTCTTAGTGTCTTCAGAGCAGGATCAGTGAGGACAGTGCAGCTATAAACCAGCCAAAAAGTACTTCCTGAAGAGGAGAAGTTGGAGTTACCAGAGTTCCTCTGTAGCTAGAATGCCTAAGGCTGCTGTTACCTTGGCAGCTGTAGACAGGACTCAATTTGTCGTGGTCTGGATCTGAATCTTATTGTAATTCCTGGCATAGACTGGTCTATCAAATCTACATCAGTGAAACAGCTGTTCCTCACTCCACAGTTAGAAAAATGTATGTTCTGGGTTTTCCCTCAACAAGCAAAAGGTATTTTTATGTACAGAGTTCAGTTCTCAGCTCTGACGCTGACTTTGTGCATGACCTTGTGCAGATGCTTAGCTTTGTCTCTTTGCCTGTGAAATACAGGTAATGATCCTGTCTCTTGTCCAAGAAGTACTATGGAGCTAATGTTATTGTAGCTATTCAACAACAAAGCAACATAAATATGTGTGTTATAAAAAAATCAATAGTACATATGTTGCATGCATATATGTACATATGTGTAAATATATACAGAGAGAGAGAGAGAGAGAAAGCAACAGGGGTATTCAACTCTTGCTCAAGGGGTGTCAATTTGCTGTACTCATGAAATTTCTGAAGAAAGTAGCCATCCTTCTGGTGGGCAATGATTCCTACTCATCCCTGAAATCCCTTAATATTCCTTAAGTAGCTCATCCCTCTGGTTTAGCCTAGACCACTGGTGCTGGAAACTAATCACAGATGGGAATAGGCTGATGTTACTTTAAAAGCTTTCTCTGTTCCTTTCACAAGATACATATCTGTCCTTTCAGTGAACACGTACAATGGGAGAAGAAAATCCATAGGCTATCCTTCTAGTTCTGATTTGCACAGCAATGAAACTGTTTCCTCAAAAGGAAATCTGTCTTGTGGCAGATCACATGTTTAATTTTATTTGAGGATAATGATGAAGATGATGATTATTATATTTTCTTTTTTAAAAAATAAACTAAAACACTGGTCAGACAGCTGATGGCCTTTTGTGCAGCACTTAGGAAGCTTGGGGTCAGATTCTAATGGCCCTCTAGGACCCCCACAGCTACCAACTGTGAGATTTGGCAGCATGGCCTTTAGAGCTATTTGCCAGCAGGCATCTAGGCACAAGCTGGGTGAGTTAACTTCTTAATAGACTCCCAAGAATGTCTGCAGGGTATGTTCTTTGTTGGGCTTCACCATTTTATGTTTGGAGCTCTGTACAAATTCCTTTTTCACCATTTGAAAGCAATTTTCTGTGTTCTGAGCAAACAGCTCAGAAGGGATCAGAGGGATCAGAGATGCCCAAAGTTCACAATAAAATATAATTTAAAAATGTGTCTTTTTCCTTGTCAGAAAGTTCTCATTAGGTAGATGATGTATAAATATTGTGTATGGTTTCTGCGTATTTTGGTTTATAAGTGGGTGACTTAGGCAGAAACAAGTCTACTGTGACTTGTTTCCTTAGGTTTTCCTTAGGTGCAGATAGTGTAAAATTTGAAAGCTAATGCTGGAATACTTTTGCTGTTGTGTGGTACATGTTCAGAGTGACTAAGAGGCTTTTTTTTTTTTTCTGAAACTGCACATACTTTGAACATCTATTTTATACAATTTTATATTGTTTATATTGGTTTCCTTAGAGGAAATATAGGAATGTGAAATTACTGTATGCTGGTGTTTTCTGTACAGTCACCTTTGGTAATGATTACTCCTGTTTCTCACATTCTTTCCTCTGCAGATTTTCTGTTTAAATTATACCATTGCATACTTAAATTCCCTTCTCAGCCTTTTCTGCTAATGAAGGAGAAGAGAAGCAGTCAGGTTGTTCCAGAAAGGATGAACATGAATTCTAATTTAATTCTAGCATAACTGGCTTCCTACTTGTCAGCATGGTTTTATCATTACAGTGTGACCTCTCCCCTCAAATGCAAGGATTAGAGAAATCAGAGGTATTTTGCCACTCAGGCTGTCCAAGAGCTTTGAATGCTCTGCAGAAATGTGGAAAAAGATGCCAAGAACAGAACTACAGCCAGAAAAGGTCAAATATATGTCTCAAATCCTGTATTTTAGCAGAAATGGAAGTAGTCTAGATCTTGACATGTTAATGGCTCATCTCTGAAGGCATGAATGATTTCACTGTCACCAATGTGAAACACACAAAGCATTGCTTAGAGCCATGCTGAACAAGTTTTTATCTGTGTTGCGTGATTTCTCAAAGTTGCTTCAGAAACAGCTCAAAATTTATTTCTCCTCTCCCTGCCAAAATGTTTCCTGTATTTAGCAGTTCCTAAATATTTTGCTCTCCTAAACAACACTTTTTGGGTTAAAAACCCCAAATGGACAAAACCTTTACACCAAAAGAAGAAAATGCATACTAAACACTGCTGCATGCTGCAACCTGAAACTGCTAGTGGATTGCCCCAGTCAGTGTCTGGCTGTTGAATCTGATGGTATGGCTTATTATATTGTCTGCAACATGTATAATATTCTGTCAGAAACACGTTGGTGATCCCAAATTATTTCTGTCATCAATGCCAGAGCCTTCAAATTCTTTTTTGTTTCCTCTCCATCTCTTCCATGATGTAGCTGTCCTATGTACACAAAGCTCTGGAGAAATCATACAGCATCTGAATAAGTTTTGGGTTTTGCATAGTATTGCACACAGCTAAGACTTCAGCAAAATAATGTTTTGGAGTTTACTTTGTTGCAGGTTCTTCTTAATTTTATCCCATTAAGTTCCTGAACTTATGGACTGGTTCCGCCATAGAGTGTACAATATGTTCTGCCATTGAAGTGCTAAAACCAAAGATTTCCAGAAGTCCTTGTTTATCATATCCTAACTGTCCAAGTCCTTCTACAGTGCTCAGTTTCACCTCCTTGCTGAAGTCTTTGGGAGCCCAAGTAAGCCTACAAATACAGAGTTGAAGTGAGAGTTGGTAATGCCTATGGCACACACATGTACTTTCCCACTACCTGCTACACATTTGGTGCTCTGTGCCATGTTCCCCCACCCCTTCTGGCAACAGCATTGGCTTTTTTGGGCATGGGATACATATCCGTGTTGTATCTCTAACTGTTGTGCTTGGAATGCCTTAAATAACATTTTAAGCAGTTTGCTATTAACAACCAGTGTGAACAAAATGCAGAAACAAGCTAGCCTAGGTAATTTCCTTGTCTTGTGAGAAAGATGGTGTCAGGCAGTTTCTTGTGTCCTTAATGATTATTATTCTCTTTAAGTTTCTGTCAAGACTGACATTTTAAGATCTTCTAGCAAGGTAGATTGTTTTACTTCCTGTGGTTTTCCTAGTTGCATACAGCTTTTTGGTATCATGCCCTGGACATTTTGCACGTATCCTGTTGTTGAGGAGTGATTTTCCCACTGTTGCCTTCACTGTTTGTTATATTTGGCAGGAGGCCCTGGTGGTACTTTACTTCAGCTGAGATTTTTTTTCCACCTTGTTCTTTAAACCTCAAAAGCATAGCACAGACTTGATGACTTGCCTATCTCAGGCATATAATGAATTCTCCCTTACCAAACCCCATATTTAATTTTTATGATTTGGTCTGTCCTCTACCAACACCCTGAACTTCTCTAGTTTACGTTGAACTTTCCTGTTTTGACTAATCATATTTATAGCTTCTAATGGTAGTAAGATATGTAGTTAGACATGGGAGGAAGTCCTCTTTTGCCATTTCTGTATGCTTTTATTATCCCTGGTGATCCTGTTGTTAGCTGTTGCCAGAAGCCCTGTGGGTGTACAGCTCTGCATTCCAGTTTCTTGCCAGAGTATAATCTGGTAGATTTTCATAACCATATGACAGTCAGGTCAGAGTGTCTGTGTGCTACATCTTCTAAGGCTGCTGGCTACAAAAAGGAAATAATTGCTGAGATGGGATCCATCTGTTTTGCTTTTGGTGAGCTGTGTTTCTGCCCTCTGTATTCTTAAGCATAGATAGAATCCATGCAGTGATTTGTGTCATGCTGGGGCAGGGACTATTAAGGGCATCATTTGTGCTGATTTAAGAGCCAGTATGGTGAAAAGTATGGAGTTAACTCTCACTTGTCTCATAAACACTGATCAATGTGAGGTCCTCTTCTCCCTGTCATTGCCACTTCTTATGACTGAATGTACAGCTTCAGTTAGGACAGTTTTTTCTAGAGCAACTATCAGGCATCTTGCTCTTTATTTTCTCTCCTGTTTTGGGCTTCTTTTGCCTGTTAGGGTTTTTAGGGTTTGTTTTTTGTTGGTATGTTTGGTTTGGTTTGGTTTTGGGGTTTGGTTGGTTGGTTTGGGTTTTTTTGTTTTGTTTTGTTGTGGCTTTTTGTTTGGTTGGGTTTTTTTAATAACAAAGAGATGACAGCCAGAACAGTTTGTGGCCCAAATGATCAAACACAGTTGAGCTCATGAAAGTAATACTGAAGATAACCTCTCTGAGGTAGCCAGGGGCTATAGCTAGATCATTAAACTTCAATTTTTACTTTTCAGTCATGTCATTATAATTGAATATTCTGCTCAGAATCCTTTTTGAAGTGATTTGAACAGAGGATTGAGACATGCCAGATAATTGACTAGAGACAGTGTATTTGGAACGACTGAAATGAACATGTGATTAAAAAGAGAAGCCCACCCCTAGTAGGAAAAAATAAGTTAAATGTCTGCAAGAATAAAGAAAAAAAAGAGATAAAATGATAATGGGCCAGCAGTATCTTGTCCCACCTTAGAAAGGAACACAATCAGCTCACCAATTAAGTGCTTTAATTAAGATCCAAAGCAGTGATATTTGACATCAGTTGAAAGAAAAAAAAAAAAAAAAAAAAAAAGTCAAACAGCCTGAGGAGTGAAGCAGGAGGAAAAGAAACCTCATGGTAAGAGTCATTAAGACCCCAAAGTAATTCATCATAGGCACAAGTAACCTTATTACAGGAAAGTTGCATTGTCTTTGTGGCACAGGCATTGATTCCAGGCTAGGAAATGAACATGAAGGTGCCTATTGTAGTAGGAGCAAAAATACTAAATTGCTTCTGAAAATTGTAGCTGTGCTGTTTACTCCATCAAGGAAGGATAATGACACTGTTTAGGGAAGTCCAGTCAGCCAGCATAAGGAATATATTTTGTTAAATTCTAATTAAAGTCTTATTTTTGCTGAACACTGTCCAAGCAGTGAATTATTTATTAAAAAGAGGAAGCCCAGGAAAAAAGCAAAAGGCCAAGATTCTTCTTTAGCTGTCTGGAAGCCACCTAAAGTTATAGTTTCTGTCCAGGTTAGCTGTTTAGTTGCCATAATTGCTTGCCTAGTAGCAGAAAAAATAGCTCTTCATTCTTTCTGCATGGTCTGTGTGGTTTGCTTATTATCTAAGGGCCTCATCCAGTCACATGCATAAATGGCCTTGCTAGAAAGCGGAGGAGTTCAGTAGCCTGGAGCAGAGACAACACTGTGGCTTGTGGATAAAGTCCAGGTCTGAGAGGGTCAGTGTACAGCTCAGATTGGCAAAGTCTGCTGAACCCAACCTGACTTCGTCTGCAGCCACTGCAGTCCCTGCATCATGTTTTTTCTGTGTTCCACAGAACTCAGGCTCTCCAGGTTATTTTTATATCTTTGATATCCATGTAATTCCTGGACTGATGATGCATGGTAGACTACAATTGCATGAAAAGAAAACCTGAACTGAAGTGAGGCAGAACTGGAAACATCGTAATTCATCCTAGTTCTGATAATTGGCAGTTTAGTTCTCAAGCAGCTCGGGCTTTCTTTGTTAGACCGTGGGCATATGTGAACTACATGGTAGTTTAAACTAAATTCTTATGCAGAGAACAGTAGCCATTCCAAGTATAATCATGACAATTACATGGACAGCAGAGCCTTAGCAGACTCAGTCTTGAATGTGACATTCCTCTAAAACATAGTTAGAAAAAAACAGGAGAATTCTAGCATTGAGATTTGATGATGAGCATGGACAAGAACCAGGAAGATTTCCAGGGGAACATAGATGAAGGAGCAGCTGGGGGAGCAGAGGGGTGTGCTAGGTGCCCTTTAGGACTCTCGTATATCTACGAGATAGTTGGGATGCTCTTGCTAAAACTTTGTTTGATTTAGATGGTGGTTGGCACAAGTCTGAGATTTTGTTACATACCTAAGTGGAATGCTTTCCCTTTCTGCCTGAGGCTGAAGTGGTAGGATAAAGTTGCTTTGAAAGCCAGTAGGCATCTTAGACATCCTGTCCTGTGCTGTGTTCTGCAGTGGGGGTGAACACTCTCCCAAAAGATCAGGGTAGTGATACTACAATGGACATGGTTTCCTGTAGTGAAATGAGGCAACCAGGTGCCACTAATTGCCAGGGAGTGGGCATGAGCTTGTGTTAAGCCCACCTGTGCCTGATTAGGGTGGGCCCCCACTGTGCATGAGCAGGATTAGGGGGTCAATAAAAGGTGAGGCTCAAAGTCACAGGCTCAGCTCAGTCCTGAGCAAGCCAGCAGAGAGGTCAGTTGCTCTCAGAGCAATAGCACTGCTCCAGGCTGGTCAACCCTGAGGGCTATAGGCTTGGAGCATTATTTGTGAGTCTCTGCTGGAACACCTGGTTGGACCTTGAAGTGCTGTGCCCTAAAAGAGGTTCATCTTGCTACAGTTTCTTCCTTGCTTTTGCCGTTGAGTTCCTTCAAGAGATACCACAGAACAGGAGGGAAGAATGCACATCCTGGTCTCACTCTGATGTGCTGTGTGCACATGGGCAGAGAACGCAGCTGTGGAAGGAAAAAACTGCAAAGATGCCTGTATTGGAATCATTAAGAACATCTTGCTCTCTGTCAGAGCTGTGGTTTTGTCTGTTGGGATAAGTAGTAGAATATTTTAAAAATGGAGGCTTCCTCTTTCCAGGGACAGGACTGCCTGCAATTAGACTCTTTCAAACCTGGTTAATGGGATGTAATTAGGAGAGAAATTTTTAAATGAACTGCTAATGCTGGCCAAGCAGCAACTTTCAGATGCTAAGGGAGAGGCTGGGGTCAGGCCTGCTGCTGAGGTAACTGCTTGATTATTTAGAAATTCCAAGTTATCATTGCTTGCTCTTTCCTTTGAAAGAGCTGTTTGTTTAACAGCTTTTTGTTTGGAAATCAAACTACATGGCAGGCAAGAAAGCTAGTAAACAATCACTATACTTGGATAAAGCTGCAAACAAGATGGTAGCTAAACCAGTCAAAGTTAAGCTCTGGGCTTTTTCAGCTGAACAGGATAATCCAGTACAGTGTTGGGCCCTATCATAAGGGTCAAGTTCTTTTCCAAAGCACAGCCCATCAGAGCTAGGACTTGAAACATCTTTCCCTATGGATTTTCCCCATTGCTGTGGCAGTTTCAGGAGTTGGTTTTCAACTTTGCTTTCCCAAAGCTGGATCTGTTATAGCTGAGGTGCCCTGGGTGCAATAATGTCTCAGAAAATGAGCAGTCATTCTTCCAACTTGCTGGGGCTTAATCAGATTGAATAGATTTCAGTTACTGCATGTTTACAAAGAACCTTTTGCAAGAAGCAGCTTTGACCCACATCATTTCTAGAGCTGTGAGAGTGGCGTGACAGTCCACCTACACATCTTTTGTGTTACAGCCTAATTGGCTAGAACACATACTGAGTGTGGGACCAGGATAAATTCCTTCCTCAGCCTGAAGCAGTTTTAACTTTTGTTAGTAGTCTACCAGAGTAAAACTGCTGAGTGGAAGCTGTTTTCCCAGCTGGAATCAGGCTGCTTTCCCATAAACAGGGTTAGTATATGACTGAGACAATAAAAGGCTGATGAAAAGATAGAGAGCACAAGGGCAATGTAACTATAGGGACTGGGGCTTTCAGCTGAGAGAAAAATCCTAAACTCTGTGCTTTGGACCATTCTGTTGCTTCAGTGACCTTGCAGGAGGAGGAAGCAGAACTCATGATCATCAGCAGGACTTAACAGGCTGATTATTGCATTCTTCTCTGCACAGTGGCCCAGAGTGTCTGCAAATTTCCCCCCATTTAGCCATACTTAGCACATAGTTAAAGTTATGCCTTCAGTAGGCAGAAAATATAATTTTGAATCCTCTCAGGCTCAGTGAAGCACTGACCTTAGGTCTCCCATTTCCTGGCTTACTGTTTTAAGAAGGAGGTGATTAAAGGTAGCCTACTGTGACACTTTTCTCTCTTGTTTCTCTAAAGAAGACACTGAGCCTTTCTGAGGTTTTGTTTTGGTTTTTTCCACCTCAATTTTTAGCTATATTTTGTTTGCAGGAGAGGATGGGGAACTCTGGGTTGAAGAGTTACTTGCTCACAACTCTCAATCCTGTAGGCTAACATTAATTAATACCTTAAATTATATTAATTAATGATTTCATTTAATTGCATTTTATTTTGTTTGGTTTCCATTTCTTAAAGGAGTCATTATTTTGCACATTATTATATGTAAACATGATTTTTTTAGCTCTTTGCACAAACTGTAAGATTTTGGGGAAGAGAGCTAGTAAATTTGGAAAGAATTTGCAGATGAGGAAGCAATTGATTTTTGGTGTTGTAATGGGTTGGACTTGGCTGGCAGCCAGATGCCCACCTAGCTGTTCACACATTGACCCACCTCAGAGGCTGGGGGAGGAAAAAGGTTAAGAAAGATAATGAGTTAGATAAAGACACAGACATTGCTTACCACTTACTGTCATGGGCAAAAGAGACTCAAATAGGGGAAAATTACTTTGATTCTTTCAAGTAAAACAGATTTAGGTAGTGAAAGCCAAAACCTAATAATTAAAAACCACCTTTCCACTCCCCCCCCCACCTCCCAGCCCTTGTTACAGATTTAACTTCAGATTTCTGACTCTTCTTCCTCTACCCTGAGTGGTGCAGAGGGGTAAGGGATGGGGGAATTGCAAACACTTTGCTGCACTCTCCTCACAGTTCCCCTGCTCCACCATTGGTTCGTCCATGGGCTGCAGTCTTTCAGGAAAAATCTGCTCCAGTGTGGGCTTTCCATGGGTGTCAAGTCCTTCAGGAATTATCCAGTGGCTCTGATGTGGAATCCTCTACAGGCTGCAGTGGGGAAATTTGCTCTGGCAAGCTCTTCTCCACAGACTACAGTTGTAGCTGCTTCAGGCCCATGGAGCACCTCTTTCCCCTGCTTCGGTGACCTTGGTGTTCCCCCTGTTGTTCTTTTTATTTTTCCTGTCTGATGTTTTCTGCTTTTCCTTAAATGTTTGCCCAGCACCACACAGATGGCTGATAGGTTCAACTTTGGTCAGCCGTGGGGCTGTGGCAGAGCTGACTGCTCAGCACAGGGCAGCCCCTGACCTCTTCCCAAAGAAGCCATGCCTGCAGCCCACCCGCAACCAAAATCTTGACACAGATGCTCAGAATGTTGGTGGAGAAGTCCTCATCAGGGCCCTCAGGGCATGACTACACAGTAATCATCCTGATCAGCCTCACCTGAGGCTTCTCCCCAAGAGCTCCATTTAAGCTCAGGCCTGTGCTCTAGTTGAGCTGTCTCATGGGTGTACCTGGTTGCAGCCTCCTTTCTGTGTCTAGGGCTATCAGTGGAGCCTCTTACCAGCACTTTGTTCTGCTTGCTGTATTTAGATGCTGTGGGACTGTCCCTGGTTGGTGAGAACATTGCCTACACTGGGGTTACCTTTGGCTTGCCTTTTCTTCAAGAGCAGGCAGCCTTTGCTGTTCCTTGACACTTCTGGTTTGGTAGGTTTTTGCTTCCTTCCTCCTATCAATGTAGTGATACTGATGTGTAGGGAGTAGCATTGTTTTGATTGGTAACTAAATGAGACATGGTGGTGGGAGTGCATTTTTATATGACTGGGGTCACAGGCTTACTAATTCTTCCATGAGATGAGATAGGAATACTGAATGCTTGAGTGTGTACTGGAAAATCTCTGGAAGTATGGTAGAGGGACAGCTTGCTTTGCCGTGTTCTTATCTTAGATTGTTGTAAGTCATTTGTCAAAGTGTATCATACTCTCATTCCCAATTTAAGGGCCAGGCACTAGAAATTGGAGATAGCAACCTCTAGTCCATGCACACCCAAACCCCTTCTGGGATCCAACACTCTGAACATTAAGGTTTAAAGTTTTGCAATCTTAAGTTCCAAAAGGTATTTTCTCCATCTGTCCTTAGCCAGCACTCTGAAAATTTAATTATGGTCAGCTGAGAGTAAATTTGTTCAGAAAATTACTGTGCTTCTGGGTCTCCAAAGGCACTCCTTGCTGTTCTAGCACTCTGGATGCCATTCTGTTGCTCAGGCCTGCAGGAATCCTGCTGTCTCACATTTCTCTACCTTTGCTAGACAATGTAACACACTACAGACTTACAGTTATTGTCTTTGTTTCATTTTCAGTCATCAGAAATTTGGTATCCTAGAGAGTTTTCCAAGCTTTAGGAGAAGATACTCTCATTTATATTCCTGGCTCATGCAGCCTCACATTTATTCAATTTAAGGTCTCTGGGGTTTTTCTTTCCTTTGCCGGATCAGAAGAACACATTAAAAAGGGTCCCCACAGTTTGCTTTGGAAGACTGAGAAAGGGACGTTGATTGAAAACGCTTCTAGTACCAGGTTAATTCAGGTCCTACAGCAATTCCTCAAGCACATCTCAAAAATCCTGCCTACTCTGAAGAAAAAGTAGACTAGCTTATATATCACCTTTATTATACCTGATGGGACAAAACCCTTGGATTGTGATTCTCCTATTTCTAGTGGAAGTTGTTACTTCATATTCAGGCCATGTGAGCATGCAGAATGAATGTAGAACCTGAGTCTGCTCCAAAAGTGCTTTTGAAAATTTTACTAATGATTTTCAGTTGTTCTGACTGCCCAGGAATCCCTCACAGACCCTATGAGGAGAGGCTGAGGGAGCTGGGGCTGTTCAGCCTAAAGAAGAGGAGGCTCAGGGGAGACCTCATCGCTCTCTACAACTCCCTGAAAGGAGGGTGTAGCCAGGTGGGGGTTGGTCTCTTTTGCCAGATGACTTTCAACAAGTCAAGAGGGCATGGTCTTAAGTTGTGCCAGGGGAAGTTTAGGTTAGATATTAGAAAGGATTTCTTTACGGAGAGAGTGATCAAGCATTGGAATGGGCTGCCCAGGGAAGTAGTGGATTCTCCATCCCTGGAGATATTTAAAAAGAGACTGGATGTGGCACTCAGTGCCATGGTCTGGTAACCGCAGTGGTAGTGGATCAAGGGTTGGACTTGATGATCTCTGATGTCCCTTCCAACCCAGCCAATTCTATGATTCTATGAATCACTATCTCCAACTTGGTTTGTTGCTATCCGACCTCACCCAGTCATAGTTTGTCTGCCAAGCCAAATTCAGTTTTTTACTTTCTGTTGCTAGAGGGAGTATTTCTGCTGCAAATATTATTCTTTTGATGTTTGTGTCCCTTGACCAAGTAAACATTTTGTCTTTTACATCTATCCCATAGAAAAAAAGCTACATGGCAATTCATATCCACAAACTTTCTCAGCCTGTCTAGATAGGACTTTTGCTTCTTAAGTGTCACAACAAAGTAGTATCTGGCAAACTGATCTTTGTTTTTTATGTGTCTTTGTATTATGACAGTCTTTCTAAGAAACATGTTGCTTGACTGCACTTTAATTTTTTTCTCTTTATGAACACATACCATTTGCTATAAAAAGGTGAGGATGAACAGTTTAAACCTGCATATTTAACTTCTAATTTGTCATGCTTTTAACTTCTTCGTGTGGGCACCTAAAAAATATGGGGACAGATACATCTGGCCTGAATGTTTTTGAAGTGTAACTGGAAGCAGAACAAAACAGGATACTATGATAAAAGAGACAATACCACCCCATTGTATGTTCACTTGGCAAGCTAGGGAAAGTGTTTTTTCAAAGTTAAACATGTATGTTTGAGCTCTGCAAATGGAAATAAAAGACACCTTCCAGGGTGAAATGCATCAGTTCCCACCCTCCTGCTTAACAGTCATGAAATTTTAACAGATATGGTTAACATTATTCTTTGGTGGTTGTTCTAGAACCTGATGGAGTTTCCTGTCTGGCTGTCAGTGAAATTTAGCTGGCAGCGATAGTGTGTTCTGAAGAGAGTTGCTTCTCCCATAGATACCAGGTGATGTTCCTGAAAAAAATAGCCCTACTGAAAATAAACAAGAAAGCAAATAGCTAATTTTCAGTCTAAACTGACTGAAATCTCAGTCTAATCTGACAGCTAATCTTCTGGTCACAGACCCTGAAAACCAAAGTGCTAGCATTAGACATGTGAATTGATCTGGCGTAGGACAGGGCTGCTCTTCTGTGGCTGCTGTGGTTTTAGATCAGTTTGACTGTTTAGAGTTCATATAGGTGCAATCAAGGTATTTATTGGTGCTTTATTCGATGTGGATTGATTTAAATCCAAAATATTCATGGTGCTTTGGAAGGAGCTGTATTTTGAGCTATGTCTTCTAGCAGCTTGATACCTGTGACATCAGTACTCAAACACACTGCATAATTTCTAGAAATCTGTTCTTGTTATGTGCAGTAGCATGGGGGACTTTACGTCAACAACCTTATTTGACACCAGTATTTGTGTTGAGGAAAAATTTGTAAGTCCTGGGAGCAGTGTCTCCAGTTCTGTTAGTTGCTTTTTCAGAAATAGTGATTTGGTTAATTGCTTTTATTTGCTTTGTTCCAGTGTCATTTCAGAAGTCATTTAATAAAGTGATGGTAGGAGACTGAATTGCATATCCTAGTCCCTAAGCCCTTGGCTCATTTGAGTTTATGGGAGGATGATACTGATGTTGTGTACAGGGGACTGATGTTGCCTTGTCTTAATAGCTGTTTTGACAGTGTAATTATTGCCAAAGTTGTCACAACAAGTAGCCTTTTTAAATTAACCCTGCTTACATGCATGTTTTAAAGTTCTAGGGCTTCTGGACTAGGAACTTCACTGCATCGCAGAGACATCTGCAGAGTTTAGCAAGCTGTTTTAAATGTTTGTATGTCTTATGTGACCTGCATATTTTGGGCTGATTCCAACGGGATGAGGTTTAACACGGCCAAGTGCCGGGTCCTGCACTTTGGCCACAACAACCCCATGCAGCGCTACAGGCTGGGGACAGAGTGGCTGGAGAGCAGCCAGGCAGAAAAGGACCTGGGAGTCTGGATCGACAAGAAGCTGAACATGAGCCAGCAGTGTGCCCAGGTGGCCAAGAAAGCCAATGGCATCCTGGCCTGTATCCGGAACAGCATTGCCAGCAGGTCCAAGGAAGTGATTCTGCCCCTGTACTCAGCCCTCGTGAGGCCACACCTTGAGTACTGTGTCCAGTTCTGGGCCCCCCAGTTCAGGAAGGATATCGAGGTTCTGGAGCAGGTCCAAAGAAGGGCAACCAGGCTGGTGAAGGGACTCGAGCATAGACCCTACGAGGAGAGGCTGAGAGAACTGGGGTTGTTCAGCCTAAAGAAGAGGCAGCTCAGGGGAGACCTCATTGCTCTCTACAACTACCTGAAAGGAGGGTGTAGCCAGGTGGGGGTTGGGCTCTTTTACCAAACAACTTTCAACAAGACAAGAGGGCATGGACTTAAGTTGTGCCAGGGGAAGTTTAGGTTAGATATTAGAAAGAATTTCTTTACGGAAAGAGTGATCCGTCATTGGAATGGGCTGCCCAGGGAAGTAGTGGATTCTCCGTCCCTGGAGATATTTAAAAAAAGACTGGATGTGGTACTCAGTGCCATGGTCTAGCAACCGCAACGGTGGTTCAAGGGTTGGACTCGATGATCTCTGAGGTCCCTTCCAACCCAGCCAATTCTATGATTCTATGATTCTATGATTCTATTTGAAAAGGTCTGCTTTATGTTTTTATTACCCAACTGCTTTCAAATGCCAGGAAAAAAACAAAGGTCTCTCTTCTGTGGTTAGTATCAGCCAGTAACAATACTTCCTGCTTGATGGGAGAGATTGACTCCTGTTCTCTTGTACATAAACTACTGCTTTGTGATGATGCTTTGTCCAGTGATAGTCTACATAGTAAAGCTGCACCACGAATGGCTGGTGTTTCTAAAATTTTGTCCCTGATTTGTAACACGTAGGCTGTCATCTCACACATGTATTGTATGGCCTGTCCTTTCACTTTATTAAAAAGAAAAAAAATGGATTCTGAGATCAAGTAGACACGAAGAAACAATTTTCTGTGTTGACAGAGCAGGGGTTCACTGGGGAGTTTTATGGTGTCGCAGCTGCAAAATGCTTAAGTGCACACATAACCAGTGGCAACTACATTTCAAGTGAGTTGCAGAATTATAAAACCCTTGCACTGAAACAGTTTGGCAGCTTACAGCTCTGAAGAACATTTACTATGGCTATCTGATACTGCTCAAAACAGTCTTTAGATCTTAGTGCCACTTTCCTGGGCTTACACTCTACCTCTCAAAAGGTAGTGGGTGTCAGAGGAGTTTTGTATAGGCTGTGTTTGCTGGTCACTGTTGCAGTGGGAGTAGAAGGGAACATCTGGGAGTACAAAGATCTGTTTTTACATTTTTGTAATGCACGCTCTACAGTTCTTCCTTTTGAGACTAAAGCATGCTTGGGCTAGTGCTCTGGTGAATAAGAGTAAGTAATACTGTAATGAGAGTAAATAATCTAGAAATAAGAGGTTAAGAACACTTTCCCTAACTGTTGAACTTTCTGGTTTAAAGCACCAGTACGTTTTAAAAATCGTACTCTCAGGACAAAGTGCTTTTGCATCACTCTAGAAATGTGTAGTTATTATGCAGTAGTTGAAGAAGGTTGTCGGTGTATTGGTTTTTAAAAGTTCTTATTTCAGCCAGTGGAGAGAGAGAAAAAAAAGATAGCAACCAAAATAATACAAAAACTAAACCAGGCAGGAAAGGAAAACTTCTGAGGAAAAAATTGTCAGTTCTCATTGATTTTTTTAGGTGGAACATTTGCTATTAGTGTGACAGTTTCACAATATTATGATTTTTCAATTTTTTTTTTTTTTAGTTGTGCATGGATATAGCTGTAATAGTTGCAGTGTCCTGCTGTGTGCTCCTTGAAGTAGCAATTATAAATTGATCTTGGTACCTGTAAGCAAAACAGTTGTGTATGCTCTTCACTATGTTGTAAAACTGCTTCTGTGTATGGTATAGCCCCTTTTAAAGGCAGTGTTATAAATATTGAACATGGCCTGTAGGTGTTGTGGGGAGGAGGAAGAAAAGCAGAGCTGTAATAATTTTTTCAAGGTGTTCCTCCTAAAATACATCCAATTGAGGTGTTCAACTCTTTCTGTTGATCGTTTGACTGGAATTTCAAGCTCTCAGTCAGCTTGAGCTCCTGGTCTTGGAACAGCTTTCTGTTTAAAGCAGAACAGGAGAGCCACTAGACATAGCACTGGCTAGATGCCCTGGGGACTTAGCAGATTTGTGGTATAACTTTAGACAGCTCACTTATATTTTGCTGCAGTTTCTCTAAGGTTATGATTTTTTGTTGTTGTTGTTATTCAAAAACCTATCTAAACTTTAAATCCACATTTTCCAGTCATCTGTAGCTGTGAAGTGAGATGTGATTCTTGTGTACTTACCAGAGTACTGAAACTAGGAGGGAGAGTGAATTAAATATAACCAAAAACCATCATGCGAACAAGAAGTGCTATTTAATCTGCCTTGTGACTTCATTTCTTTAGCTGAAGAAAGGGAATGGTAAGGAAGAAGATAAATTTTATAGGCAGAGAAAATGTAGTGGATGTTGTCAAGGGCCTGTTCAGTTCCATTAAAAGAACAAATAATATTCTATTCTATTCTAAATCCTGTTCTAAAAATAGAATTTTCTGTTAGCATCAGATGCCCTGCTTTGTTTCTCTGAAATTGAAGCTATTTGGTGGTTTTGTTTCTTTTTACTCTTAACTGGGGACAGTTAAGCAGATATAGTGATGTGTATTTTGTGTAGTTAATTACTGTGATATTGAGGAACAATAGGAAAATAAATATTTCAAAGGAATTATACAGTACTGGTGTAGCACATTCTTAGCATCTGTTACTGTTTTTGAAATGTTTTGAAACTCAGGAAGAGTATCATGAATAGAGAGAAATAAATTTTATATCAAAGTATAGATTAGTGACTTTTTTTTCCTTGCAGTTCTTCCTTTTGAGACTAAAGTGTGTTTGGGCTTGTGCTGTGGTGAATAAGAGTAAATAATGTAGTAATGAGAGTAAATAATCTAGAAATAAGAGGTTAAGAATGCTTTCCCTGACTGTTGAACTTTCTGTTTAAAAGCACCAGTCACTGTTGGAATGTTTTTGGCTGAGCATTCTATTTCTTCTCCTTTCCCTGGACCCTGAAGCACTTTGTATAAAAATAGCTTGGAATAACCAGCCTTATGAAAATAATTTGCAGCATGATAAAGTAAACAGATTTTGCTTTGGGCAACTGGCTACTGTCTTCAGAGTGGAGGCCTTGAGGGAGAATTGGAAAAATCAGTTATGGAAATCTTTGATATGCTGTAAAGTAGCAGCACTTGCAGGAAAAAGCCTTCTGGTGCCACCACCATCTGATGATCTTTTCAAAGTGACAACTCAGTGGCTGAACTGAGAAGTTTTATGGTTTTCTTTCAGACTTTTAGGGTGGCATTCATATCTTCTGACTTTAGCTGAAAGTTGTGTGACAGTGATGTCTCTTGTAATTCTTCTTGTATTCCATGTTCTTCCTGTAATTCGTCATTCCTTAGTAAACAATAAAAATGCTGTTAAACCTCCACAAAACACCAGGTATGAGAAATATGTTTGACTGGAATTCATCTGCTTTCTCAGCAAAGACCAAACCCGACTTGCACCACAAATAAAACTTGTATTACAAAACGGGGCATCTTACAGATAGAGGAGAAAATGAACTTCAGCTTGCTAGTATGAAGCAGTCCTTAAAGAACAATATTGCTGCTTTTGTGCTGTGCTGAAAACCCCACTGCTAATGTTCAATCTAAGTTCTGCTTTCAGAAAAAGTAAAGTAAAAAAGAAAAGTAAAGTAAAAAAGAAAAAAGTAAAAAAGAATCCATTGCTTCTCTTTGTAACTCTGAAGGGACTTTGGGGCTACTTTCTAAACAGAAATTCCTTTCCACATTTTCTGTGTATGATGGTTTTCTAAGAAGTAAATTGTTTCAGATTGAAAATGCACATCTGAATTGGTTAATAGTTCAACAGTTAGCACACAGAACAAGCTGCATGCCTCGTTAGACATGCCTGAGATACTCTCAAGCATGATGAGGTGCAGTGAAGACACACAGTGTTTGCAGGACATGCTCAGGCAAGTGAATGTCTGTTAAGAACAATGTGAAAATCATAGAATCATAGAATTGGCTGGGTTGGAAGGGACCTCAGAGATCATCAAGTCCAACCCTTGATCCACTACCGCTGCAGTTACCAGACCATGGCACTGAGTGCCACATCCAGTCTCTTTTTAAATATCTCCAGGGATGGAGAATCCACTACTTCCCTGGGCAGCCCATTCCAATGCCTGATCACCCTCTCGGTGCAGAAATTCTTTCTAATGTCCAACCTAAACCTCCCCTGGCACAACTTGAGACCGTGCCCTCTTGTCTTGCTGAGAGTTGCCTGGGAAAAGAGACCAACCCTTCCCTGGCTACACCCTCCTTTCAGGGAGTTGTAGTGAGTGATGAGGTCTCCTCTGAGCCTCCTCTTCTCCAGGCTGAACACCCCCAGCTCCCTTGGCTTCTCCTCACAGGATATTTGCTTAAGTCCCTTCACCAGCTTGGTTGCCCTCCTTTGGACCTGCTCCAGGACCTCAATATCCTTCCTGAACTGAGAGGCCCAGAACTGGACACAGTACTCAAGGTGTGGCCTCACCAGAGCTGAGTACAGGGGCAGATTCCCTTCCCTGGACCTGCTGGCCACACTATTCCTGATACAGGCCAGGATGCCATTGGCCTTCTTGGCCACCTGGGCACACTGCTGGCTCATGTTCAGCTTCCTGTCAATCCAAACTCTAAGGTCCCTCTCTGTCTGGCTGCTCTCCAACCACTCTGTGCTCAGCCTGTAGTGCTGCTTGGAGTTGTTGTGGCCAAAATCTTGGGATTATTGCTAACATCCTGCTATAAATTAACTTCATGTCAAATTTATTAGGTTGGGTTTGTTTGGGGGTTTTTGTTTTGTTATATGGAGCCCTTAAAATTATTGACAAAAGATGTGAGAGTCAGTAAAGAGAGCTGATAAAAGAATTGATTTACTTGGAGATCCAAGTCTGTGACCAGCCAAATAGGGGTCGTGTGGATGGAGCTGTTTCTAGGTGGCAGCAAATCATCAGAACTGTATGTGGGCTGTGTAAGGAATACATAGCATGTATGTAGTGTTTGTGGCTAAATAGGGACCAATTGGATTTTGCTGCTTCTAGTGTTTTCTCAGTTTATTTCTCCATTCTTTTACCTGCTTTGTTCCAAAACACTATTCTGATTAAGGAGTGAAAGGGTTTACTGTCAGTTATTTTGTTTGGTTGGTTGTTTTTTTTCTCCCTTGTTTTCCATTGTGTGTGAATACTTCGACACGCAAAGCAGTGGTGAATGTATTGGAGCTGGGTATTTACTCTTATGTCTTTAGTCTGGATTTATTATTGCATTTTCAGCAGCCTTCGCCTTACTTTCCATTTCATTGGTCTTGATCTTTGGTGAAATCTCTTAGTTTAAGGATGTGGCTTTCTTAATGACTCATACTATCTGTTATTTTTATTTTATTGTAAGTTTTACTTATAAATTCTGAAGATATCTGGTGTTTTAACAATACACTAACTGTTTATTGCTTTACCATCATGTCACCAAATTGGGTGTTTAGTGCCCTAAAACATCTTGATTTTTGTCCTTTAATAGTGCACAGGGTTGGATGGTAAGAGCCCCTTCCCAACTTCAAAATTTCTGAGTCTGTTTTGTGTTTGTTACCTCATAATGTTGCTGCCCATGGACACTTATTTTTGTTTACAGCACACTAACGCATTTGAAACACTGCAACATGAAGTATTGCAAACTTAAAATTTTGTTAGTACTATTGAACTGCCTGGATTTTAGAATGTGTTAATTGTGCATAAAATACCAGATAGCCTGCATGTGACTAGAAAAGATCTGATTAATCCTTTCTTAAATGGTCATTCTCAAAGGGGAATATGTATTAAATGTACAATTTTTTTCTCTTGTACCATGCACAGGAACAAACAAGTTGTGTACTGTCAGTTTTTCTCTGGCTGCATTGCCGTGACATACAGCAGAGCTAAGTTTTGCCAGGAATTGCTTCCTGTGAGATTGAGTTTTGAAGTGGTTTTCCATTTCCCTGATTTGTTTAAGACTGAATCCCAGAATCACAAAGTGTATTCAAGAAGTGGTCATCCTGCCTTCTTTCTGTTGTGTAACATTGCTGGTGACAAAGAGGGTGCTGCTTATGCTAAGGTGATTTATTTAACTATTCACTCTTATGAAGGTGTTATGCTTAGTGCACGATTGGCAAAAAAGTTTCAGTCTCTAAGATGGAAGCTGTTGGGATGTGCAGGGTGTTTATGCAGTTTTGTTGTTTGCTTTTTTTTCCGGTGTCACTGCTATCAAGTCTTCCTGAATCATTACAGTAAAGAAATACAAACTTGTTTTTCTCACTTCTCCACTAGGGTCTTTCAAATGCATTAGTGCACAGCAGTTTAACTATTGGAAGGATAATTACTTCAAGCAGCAAATCCCACCTAAATTGTTTTTTTTTTCCATTTTTTTCTTCATTGAGTTTCCTAACTGTTGTTTTCCCACAGGCACAAATCAAACAACATGGGTTCCTTTCTACCTGTGATACACTGTGATACAGTGTGAGCTCTGAGATCTGAAAACCAAAAAACCAGACAAAGTCCCACCTGTTGCAGCAGACAAGAAGTGGATTCTCTTTCACTGTTAGCATTTACTGTTTGATGAATCAGAGGATATACCTGTGCTTGGCAAGCCAAGCCTGGACCACAGGCTGCACACAGATTTGGATCTTGGGCTATGCATGCAAGGCTTTTATCTTTCATAGGCTGTGTCCTTGTGCTAGAAAGGTGACAGGAGCAATCTTGTCTTTTCTGCAACTTTGTGGGCAAGTTGCCAGCATAGGTCCTCCAGTTGAAGTGGGTTTCCAATAACAGCACCCTTGTTAGAATAGGCAACAAATCAGTTTATTCTAGGCTATAGTGTGCATAATTAGGGTAGAAATGAGAGTAATAAGTATGCTTAAGTGTTTGAAAATGGCTTTTTTCCTAAAGATTTTTCACTGGGTGAAAATTAGGATTCATTCTAGAGGAAGAGGACTGACCTTATAAATCTCATTACAACTGACCTTAAAGCCACCATTATTTTCAGTTACTGAGAAACATTTACTAAAATTTAATTGAAAAGATCAGTTACACTTGACCCATGTTATAACAACATTGATAGTGGTTTTTACTTGTAATTTCTCTTTGTTTATACACATGTATTAAAACTGAAGTAATGTCTGTCACTTCTGTAATGAACATTAGTGAAGTCCAAAAGGCAAAATTTGTGTGAAAGAGGTGTATTAGTATTTACTGCTTCTTTTTTCCATTTTATGTTTCCTTATTTCACATATCTAAACTCAGAATGACATACTGATTTAGAGGGGAATGAATCTTCTTTTTGTTATGTCAAAATTGTAGGAAGTCCTACTTAGGCAGTTTATTCTAAGTGCTTTACTACAGCTTTTTTTACTACAGTTTTTATCAGATCAAATAAGGCATCAGAATTAGCATTTGAGTCACTTGAAGTCTTGGAAATTTGTTCATCATACAGCAATTTAAAGTAAGTATACTCTCCTCTTGATATTTTTAATACTTTTTTATTATTATTGTTTATATCCTCACTAAACTGTCCTATATATCATTTACTTCTTGCACAGGTACTGAAGACCTCTTCCCTTAAATGTTTCTCATTTAAAAATTTATTAAACAGGATTCAACATAAGACATAAGTTAAAATTTAAACCTGTATCTACTTAGACTTCATTAAAGCTCAGTCTGGCTGTTTATTTTGGAGCTTTTAGATGCCTAGAATATAGGAAAATGGTATCTGAAATAGTGTCAGTTTGTCTTCAGCCATGGCAAAATAAAGACCAGTGCATGTGGTTGCCATATAGGTGAATTAAAACCTAGAAGATTGTTTTTCAAACCTCATATCCAAAAATCAGAACCGTACAGGCAAGGTTTGTGTGTTGGCCTCTTAGTGAGCAAAATGCTTCCCTCACTGCAGTGTTTCTTTCATTGCCCAAGAAGGCTCTTTTCCAATATCATCCCCCCAAATTATTTTTAAAGTTTACTCTAATTGTAGGTCTGTAACATTATGATTAGCAGCAACTGCTGAAACAACTAAGTTGTTTCTCTGCAAGTTTTTTAAGTTCATAGACTGCAGGAAGCAAAGGGCCGTGGGTCAGGCTTCCTGCTGAGTCCAGGAAGCCTGGTTCCAGGCTTGGGCCTCCCAAGCTCCTATCTGAAGGGATTTTGCTCTGCAACCATTTCACCAAAACCAGAAAAAAATCAGAAGCTTTGTTAAAGTTGATGTGGTGCTCTTTGATTGGGATTTAATGTTGGAGTCATAGATTATTTGGTGTGGTAAGAGTTTGTCCCTATGTTTTAGTTCCTTACTACCGGAGACTGTTAACCCGCTTGTTAGTTACAGCCCAATATTAATTCTGCTAATAGCAGTATCAGCTTTGTGTTTCTAAGTTTCCTTGGCAGATTTTTGTAGCTTTTTACATTTTTAGTACATACATATGCAGACATGTATGCAAATGCAGACATGCATGTATCTATATGGATGTGCATGCAGACATCACAACATACCCCAAAATCCAGCAGTGTTTATGCACAAGAATTCATGTCTTGGTAATAGATGCCTTATCTTTGGAGGACATAGTAATATAAAGCAGTATGTAATGTATAAAGGCATTTCACAGTACTGATACTCAGTTGCTTTCAGAGTAAACCATAATAGCTCTGTAACATGAAATGAAAAGAAGTCGAAAGATGCTTGCAAATATTGTTGGATGTATGCATAGAGGTTACTAGTTGGTAATTATACTGGAACCTGGATAAGTCAGCCAGCTGCACTCTCAAGTTTGATGTACTGACACAAAATATTCTGCATGTAATTTTTGAGGTTACTTCAAATGTAATTTTTTCCTGTGACTCCCTAATTAATTATTCATATACTTTATAGTTTTGCTTAATGGATCTGTGGAAGAGCAGAGCTCCTAAACTTAAGTGTTTGTTTTACACTTCTTCCAGACAATCACAGTTTTAGACAGTAACTACGTGACAGATGTACTCTGATATTCTCCAGTAGCCTCCCAGGGGAAGATAAAGAAGGCTGTAAGGGAGAGATACTAAGGCTGGAAGGAAAAAAAAAACTAGGATAGGTTTAATGAAGTTGTACTAGTGAATTACAAATGAATATGAAATATGGAAATACAGAACTTGCTGTCCTCAGTTGGTAATTACTTGGTAAGTCCCACACTGGACTGGGCAGAAGATGGGGGTCTCCAAGTCTGGGGTCCCAGTGAGAGTTTGCAGCAGTCTCAGAGCAACCAGGCTGGTCCTGCTTGGGAAGGCAGAAGGTGGCCTGGCTTGGTGAGTGTTGTTCTGCAGCAAGGAAACAAGGAGCAGTGGCAGGAAATTGGCCTCAGCCCAGCAGCCAAAGAAGCCACCAGCAGGCTCTCTTGGGAGCTATTTTATACTGAGCACCATGGGAAGGAATTGGTCCATTTGGGTCACCTGAGCCATCCTTTCCTCCCCTTTACAGCTGCCACAGCAACAGCCTGGCAGCTGCTGGCGGGGGGTGTCCCAGGTGGGGTTTTTCTGCCCTGCTCCTCTCAAACCAGGGCACAGATGAACTGAAAAGCTGTTTTGTTGATCACAGATATGGGAATAGAAGCAGTGAACAAGATATGACATAAAAATTAATCTGTTAAAAGTCTTAGTGGAGACTTTTTTAGAGTCTGCATAGGCATACTTAAACTATCTTTAGATGTACTTGGTCATCCAACATTTCTCTGCTTGTGATCTTCCCCACTTACAATGCAGTCCTTTATATATGAAATTTTTAGCAAAATTGTTCCTTACATTTGAAGAAGGAGGGTATTACATGGTAGTACTCTCCTGCTTCTGAAACTAGATATCATTGTCTAGGCATAGTGGCTTATAAAATGCTTTCTGCCTATGGATGACTAATATCTAATGGTTTCCTGGTGAATATTTTTGATCTAAGTCTTGGAAATTATTTGCAGAAGGCTGAAGGAGAGTGGTAATTTAGCAGCTGACAACTGTGACTCATATGGACAGAGACTCATCAGTGTCTCTGGAGTCACAGCGGGAAGAAGCAGGTGCTTCTTCTAAGCAGCCTTTGGAAAAGAGTGGGAAGCCTGAGGAACCCTTGGGGTGAGGGGAAGGGAATGAGGAAAAGGGACTCAGAACCCCAGTCTGGGTAACTGCAAGAAAAGACATAATGGAAACCCTTCTGCTTGGCTAAGGTTAGGCATTGCAAGGGCAGGTGTAAACTGTTCAGTCAGACTTCTTTATTATTTGTAAGGCCTAAGTCTTGGTTAGTATGGTTTCAAGCACTGCTGCCCTGCAGTGCTGTGGATCAGGAGGTAAATGGGCAAAACGTTCAGCAGGCTCTTTTGTTTACCCTGATAAACAATCTTGATAACCCTTGCACCAGAGATAATAATCTCCCTCTGCTGAGTTCCCACTGTTGTGACTTGGGGTGCCTTATGTTCCACTTGCTACTTCACTCCTACCACCAGTTGTTACACCTTTGTTACACCTTCTGGGAGGCTTTGGGTCAGATCTAAGAAACTGGGAGATGTTCACAGACAACTACTTCATGGATTTTTGACCACGCTTGAAAAGGGGTGGCCATAGTGTGGGACTTGGCTCTGGGCTCTCACAGCTGTGCTGCTTTGTCTATTTACAGAAGCAGCAATAGAGGCATGAGAAATATGCTCAGTGAAGGACCAGACTGGAATGTCAGGTGAAGCTGCTTAGCATGCTGACTATTTCCAGCTGCTGAAGGACAAGACATTAGTGGTTTGAAGTTATCCTATCCCTGCACAAATAATTAAAAAAAGAACAGTTCCTGTTCTAAGTTTAACCTCTGTTTTATCAGTTTCCGAAGTTTAGTGATATAACATTTAGCCTCTAGTCTAACATACTTTGCTTCTCTCAGATTTCCCATAGGGAAAGCACTGGCTTTTTTTTTTTTTTTTAAGTTATGTTTTCAAGACTGCTGCCAAATCATTATATTCATACTGGTGCAAGTAAAATATAGATAGGAGAGATGCATGTAATGAATGAACTGTGACCTTAACAGGTGGTATTGCCATGTGTTTTGCATCAGGTCATGTTCTGTTTGGGGATTCCAAGCCCAAAGAAAAATACAGAGAATCCAGACCACAACCAGCAAGGGAGACCTGAGAATTTTGCTCTGAGGAGCAAGCTTAGGAAACAACTGGAATATGAAAAAGACAATGAGAAAGAGCAAAAGAACAGTCTGTTTTCTATGGCTGTTGTGGAGAGGGCAAGAAATAATGGGACCACATGGTAGCATGAGACATTTCTGCAGGCTTAGGTGAGAGAAATAGCCAGAAAGACATCTCAGTGTTGGACTAAGTTGCCTAGGAAAGCTGCATCATTGGAGGCTGATAAGAACAGGTGAGACAAATCTGTCATGAATGGTTTATGTCTAGCTGATTTCCCTGAGGCAGTGGGATAGGCTTGGGTGAGCTCTCAGACCTTTTTTTTTGTTGTAGTTATTCTTTGAATATTCAGAAAGTCCTCTGCTCTAATGTCTGCTGGCAGCAGAGCAGCTGACAGGCTGCCAAACCAGTCAAAAGCAAAGTAGGTTAGAGGACTGGTGCATTCATACCCTGTGGGAGAGATGGGAGCAGCAAATTCAGATATTGCCACTGCACATCCTTTGTTCATGTGATTCATGGAACTGTGCTGGTACTACATCTGGAGCAGTCACTCAGCAGCCCTCACCACAGAGAGAGAGGAAGAAAGATGCAGCTAAGCAATCATTTATCTTCTGCTGCTTTTTCTTTACCTACAAGGGAAATAGTTTTGCACACATTTTATTATTTGTGCTGTTACAATATTTACCATCTTGGTGCAGCATGTCCCAGGTTGGAACTGATTCTCTTCAGAAATAGAGTGAAAGTTTGAAAACAAAACTAACAAACAAAAACCCCAAACCACTCACTGATTCAATTTCTTTTGCTAATGAGATAATCTGTAATTTGTATTAGTCAGAAGAATTTCCGTGAAGTTCCTCCATGAATTGGAATTTGGCAGACTTCACAAATTTATGGAATGTGTGCTTTTCCCACTGCTCTGTTCTGTGTGATATTGAGCTCATCTGAAGAAACATCTGTGGGAAGTTATCCCTTGATGGGGGGAGGAGGGAGTGAGGAATCACAGAAATAGAAGAAAAGGTAACGATAGACTGATAGTGATAGATAAGGAGCTGCTTATTTAAAGCTTGTTCATGTGCTGAAATAGATGTCAGAGTTGTTTAATGGTTGAAGTTATACTGGTGCTGCAGAAACTCTTGAGTGCACTGGCAGACCCCCATAACCCTCCTAGGCAAGTCTCTGGTACCTGCTAAGGGAGAAAATACCCCAAATTCAGTCAAGTGGAGTTCCATTACAAACATTGTATGTAAGGGCTGAGCAATGCATTATGTAGATGAGATGGTAACGATTTTCTAAATAAATGAAGGCATAATTCATCAGCTGATTGCCTAGTGTAGACAGTCCTCAGTTTCCTAACATGAGTGAAGCTCTGGGCTTTCCTGGGCTAATGCTGGGGAAGCAGTGCAATACAGAAGCACCTGAGGTAGTGAATTTGAGTACTTTAATTGCTTAATCAGTTGGGCATGAAGTTCAGTGTGGGTTTTTTGTCCAAGTCCCTCCCTACCTTCTAAATGGCTTTGTAGGATTTTTTTTTTTTTTTTTTTTTTTGAGCTCTAGGCTAGTGACTCATCAGTGAAAGATTTCTCAGGTATGCAGTATTACCGACATGACATGACTGTCATGTATCCTAAACCAGTTTATATATCTGTGATACAAGCTGTCTAGTTTTTTGGAGTCGACATGAATTATAGTACTCTGTGGAATATAAGTGCAGTGGGGGGGGAGATGTTTTTAGGCCTTCCACCTTTCAGGATGTTTGAACATCAAAACCTTACAATAAGGTTTTGTCTTTGTAATTTGTAAGGACCTGATGATAATTAACATAGTGCTGCTGGCTCTTAAGTATTTAAAAACCTTGGGATAGAAATCAGAAGATTTTAATAACACAAGGTTCTTTTTATTTGCCTTTTTCTTCTTTTTAATGTCAAGAATATATCTGTCATGTTTTTGAGCATTTATCAGTATAAGGTTCGATGTCTATTAAATTATTTTAAAAAGAAGGAAATAAAAGCTTCTCTTGTTCAAATGTGAATCTAGAAATAGCACTTTTGAGCAAGATAAACCTAGTGTCACTGGGAAGTTGTTGCTTGGTGTCATGCACATATATTTCAAGGTGTTTGAGAGAAAATGAGTGTTGGTGCACGTGTGGACAATACGCTTCCAGTTTAGTATTCCTGAAATGTCCCAAGAGCAATGTGGATCTGGCTTTTACACTTTGTGTGTGAAGAGCAAGATTGCTTTTTCATGTTAAAGAATGGCTTTAAAACCTCTCTAGATGAGGGCATAAGTGTGCCTGTCCTGTTCCTTCAGCTGTATCCATTTTCAAGTCTTTAGGGTGGCACTGTGGCTTCTCTCAGTCTCCTCATCTTGTGTGGAGGAAGTGGGAGGTTCAGAAAGCTGGGAAGAAATTGGTGTCCTGGGAGGGTGCATAGTGTCAGTACCATGGCAAGGTTAAGGGATTACCCCTTGGTGCCAGGAGCTGAAGAACAAGCAAATGTGTTCTGCTGTAAGCCAGAGGATCTGTCAGCTTAGCTCTCAGCTCATATGAGCCTTTCCATTGTGTGAAGGTCAGCTCTCAAAAGGATTAAAAGTTGATTTAAATAAATACATCTTCCCCTATATCCCCCTGAAATAATATAACCTTTATCACTGTATTTCTAGTTCCCTACTGAAACAAAGTCCCTCACTTTGGGCCTTGGGTATACTCTTAATATTATGAGGAAGATCCACACGGTTTTTAGATCTATTGACTATCCCAGTATGAAATATTCCTACCCAGTTTAAGAAAGCTTGTTAGAGTAAAGTGAATTGCAGCTTGTGCTTCCTCCTGCCTTATCCCTTGACAGATGTGCCATTAGCTCATGTTCAGCATTGTTATCTTGGAATCAATTATTGAGATAATATTATTATCCATTTTAATGCTAGTGCTTTGGAATTCAGAGCATCCAAATTGGAATGTGGGGCTCAGTAAATTCATGTAGCCTATGCTAATAACAGTGAGGGTCAATGAAAAATAGCAGCACTCTTGGAATTTTTTCCTGGAATTTTTCAGAAAATTTGGAACTGATTTTTAATTGGGGAATAAAATCTCTAAGAGAAAATCTTCTCTTTTGAAGATAAAGAAGCAAAAATGAAAGTACTTAGGCCAAAAATAATTGCGGTGCTGGAAACTCTCCTGTCATGCAGCCTCATTAGCAGTGATTGCTTATGCCTGTATTAGCCATTGGCTAGGCTTCCTGGTGGGGCTAAGTATGCTGTGGTGTCCAACAGGCCTGCGGCTTGCTTTTTGGATTTCCTTGTTAACTTAACTCATGGAGTGCGTGAGCATAGGAACATTCACTGTATCTGCTCCTGAAATCTTTATCATAGAATCATAGAATTGCCTGGGTTGGAAGGTACCTCAGAGATCATCAAGTCCAACCCTTGATCCGCTAGAGATTTGAACTCGCAACCCCTGGTTTACAAGACCAGTGCTCCTTCCCAAAGTACTGTACCTATATAGGTGTTTCCTGTGTGAGAGAGGAATTGTTTGTTTTCACTCTGTTACAGGTATATAGTTTTGCATTTAAGATTTCTGTGTGTGTAAACTCTGCAAGTGTGTTCCACGCTCCTGTGTTTGTTCCATCTGCAAAGGTTATGCTGAGAGATGCCTTAGGAAATCATTGACTTGTTTGTCAGGATAGTGACAAAGGGAGGAAAACTTGAACAGGCAGAAAGATGGATGTTCATTCTCAGTAGTCCTTTCTGTGTGCATGCACACACACGTAGCTCTTTTGAGAGGATTTGAAAAGTCCTAAGGTGCTTTTCAAAAACAAAGCAATAACCTTCATTTCAGCCAGTTGTTTCCGGCAGATGTGACTGAAAGTCAGTGTTGAAACATGGTTTTTTTTAGCCTGTATGGATGACAGATGTTGTGGAATGGGTTGTTAAGGTTGTTCTTCTGGGAGTACCTGAAGATGTGTTAGAGCCTGAATAAAATATTCAGCCAGATTCTCATGACATGAGCTAATAATGAATGTGAGAATAATTGGAGCAGTAGGAATAATGCTTTCAGGGCGCTTGCATGGAAGATTTTTTCCTTTTTTAGTTTCAGAATATGTAAGTTCCTTGACTTCAATCACAGGAAAATGATTCCTGATGGAAATTTTGAGTCAGATATGCTGCTTTTCAAAATATGGAGGCGACTGGATTTTCTTCTTGCTTTACGTATCGTTGAAAGTAAGCTGCAGAATTACACTAAGTTATGGAGGGGAGTTGGGGCTTGGGGTTTGGTCTTTATTTCTAAGGTCACATCGTCCATCTTCAAAATTAGGAGAATGCCTGAAGTTCAGAAGAACACAGAGCAGCTGATGGTCAAGGAAAAAAATGAGCAGTGGTGTGACAAGACAAATTATATACATATCAGGGCAATAATCAAGATATATTTGTTTAATACTGTGAGCCACCCAATATTTTTCTCATCTAAATCTAGGGTTATAAGAAGGTACTTATTACTGTACATCAAAATCTGTCTTGTGAACAACATATGGCATCAAACAAACCACATATGCCTTCCTAAAGCTCAATAAATGCTTGCAGCTCTCTTCTGCTGACCTCGTGGGTAGTGCCACCTGGCACTCCTGCCTGTGGAGAATACAGAAAAAGGGCTCAAGGAAGTGTTTGTTAATTATGGTTCTTACTTAACAGTGGTAAAAGAGTTAAAAGGAAATAAACTGCTCTCTGTAATGTGGTGTTCCTTTGTAAGTAGGTTAAACTTATTTATTTGTAGTAAGAATTAGCAGCTAGCTGACAAGGGAGTTTAGAACTCTTTTGACTCCTCTTACTCTTTTCTGTCATTCTGACCCTTAAAATCTGTTCTTCTAGATAAGTTTTGAATCTTGATTCCTGCTTCTTCTGGGCAAAAACATGTATGTAGTGCATTCATTCTATTTTATTTAGTAAGATACAGTAAATCAATGGAAGCACTCATCATTAATCATCACTAATACAGTTGAGCATTCACAGTTAAAAAAAATATATCAAGTCTGTTTAAGTCACATTTGAGTGCCACTGACTGGTAGAAATTATGGATGGAGTAGAAGAGGAGAAAGTTACACATTCATGCATTGCTCTTTATGTTTTTTGAGCACTGAAAAAAACCTCCAGCTCTTCCAGAAATGTGCTACCATTATCTGCAAATAAGGTTTAAATATTTATCTGTCTTTATCTGAGCATATTTGGTTGTGTGTGTGTGAATGCATGTAATAACTTTGCTGTGGAAAAAGTAAGATTGAAAAAGCAATTATTCCTGTGGAATCTGTCTGTGGGTAGCTCCTTACCATTTGTTTAGACTGAAGCCAACTCAATTCTTGTTAGCTTCTTTGTGATCTTTGTGTGTGGCTACTTTGAAGACAGCTATGATGGTGAGTGTCCCCTGAGGTCAGTCCAAATCTTGTAGCAAAGTGCAATACAGTGCTTCCTGAATAGGTTTATGTATTCGTGCAGCTCATCACAATTTTCTGCAGAGATAATACAGAAGGTCTTGGAAGCAATTCCATGTTGTTAGCACAGCATTACTCTGAGCTAAAAAGATTTGCCTCTCAGCAAAGCTAATTGTCTTAGATAAAGCAGTGAATTGATGCGATTTCACAGTCTCTGGTGCCTGTGCAGGTCTGGTCACTGTTAATGCTGGTACCTGCACTTCTACTGTAGTGCAGTTAATACAGGAAGAATGTCTATGCAGGACACTTAAAATCTGGCATCCCATGGTTCTCAGCTCAATAAATACACTGGAGTGCTGAAATAAAAAGCTTATGGCTCTTTTGTCAAGAGGCTGTATTATTTTGGACCCTCCAGCAATTCCTAAAGATGGCCCATTTTCTTGCTCACTCTGGCTCTTAAATCCAAGGTGAGAACTGTGTGGCTGAATCTACTGAATATATTGAGGAGCATTACAGGCTGAAGGGTATTTTTCTATATCTATAGATCAGTTTAAGTGCTCAGAATCCCTTTGGAGGTCGGAATTGTTCCAGAGTTGCTAATTTGTATAATAATCAAAGATAATGTGCCTTAAGCGCTAGGGTTTGCTATAAAATAGGCTGATTCATTGCGCTGTTAGGAGAAAATATTTGGATATGTTATCAAGCAGCAAGAGGAAAATGACAGTGTTTTGAACCTTTGTTTGTCCCTTTGTCATCTGTGGGATGAATGAGTAAAGTCTCCTTTTCTAACTTGTTCATCAGTCATGCAAATGTGTTGTCAAATAAATTAAACATTTGTTGATTGATCAAACAGAAAAGTTCCAGGCTTTGTCATCAACCACTATTTTAACCCATTCTGATGTCTGAATTGAATGTCATGCCTCGAGTGTAACTGTCAACATGGGACAGGATAACAATATTGATGTTATGCATTCTCCCATGCCACTGTAACTGGGTGTTTTTTGTGATCTATGATGGCCAGGAATAAATGGGATTCATTCTGCATCACCAAATGCCATCTGATTTTCCTTTATTTGCTATTTTATTGATGAACTTAGAGCTATCATAGATTGATCAGGCACAATTGTCTTTGATAGAGGTTGGTTTTTATTATATCCCATATTACTGTAATGTAGGTATGCTAGTGTAAAAGTTGGAGAAGGCATTGGTATTAGAGAGACATAACCTGATCTTTTTGAATGAGGGGTTTCTCTTCTAGTAAGGTCAGTCTGACAGGAAAATGCTTTGGTAGAAGAACTTTAAAGGTTGCTTTTTAAAATAATTTCTTTTTTCAGGAATTATTTGGGTCACTTCCTTTTCTACTTTTAGTTTCAAGTATTCCATTCTGAAACTTATGACATTTGTTAAGTGTTGGGGAAACAGTTCAGAAATATACAGGTTGTGAGCAATCCTGACTTACTTCAATTTAGGCTACATTGGGTTAATGGTTATTGAGGCCTAGTTAGAGGCTTTCTGAGAATGAGCTACTGGGAAAGAGATAACTTAATCGGCAACAGAGGAGGAAAATAGTTATGTGGGAAGAAGGTCCCGTGAGAATGGTATGTGGTTGGAGTATAAGGCCACCTGCATGATAAGATGATGTAAACAAGGCTCCTCTATATAAAGTGAGTGCAAGTTGCTAATAAACGATTTTCCTGCAATCATATTGATGCGTACATGGAATCCTTAAGCCTCCGCAGATTGCTTTCCCACAGTTAAGTTCTGGTCTTCTGCTTCTTGCTAAAAGGGATTTAAGTACAAGTTCTTATGAATCAGGCTTATTTTCTTTAATGGAGAAAAAAGAATATGGTTTTTGATTTTCAGAGCCAGTGTGTCTTCATGATCTACTAAGGAGGATCTAGAAAGATATTAACAGTGGAAGAGTTCTATACGTTATTTGCTGTTATATTCAGATTATTTAAATTCAGATAATAGGGCAAAATTAATTTCTTTGCTTTGCCACTTGTAGTTTCACAAGAAACTTCACAAATCTTCATGGATTATTTTTCTCTTTGTGCTTCATACGGTTTAGAAAACAGTGCTTTTTTAAAAGCTGTATGTTATTATATATATTAGTATTTTTCCACTTAAATGCATGATTCTAGCAATAAAGGTGCTACTGAATATAATGCTACTGAAATGAGCATTATGAGGAGAGCAGCTCCATGGAGGAAGACCTTGGAATCCTAGTGGACAGTAAATTCTCCAATAACCTGCCCACATGGCCAAGAGGGCCAGTGGGGTCCTGGGGTGCATCAGGAGAAGTGTGTCCAGCAGACACCTCTAGGGAGGTTCTCCTTCCCTCTCTGCTCTACTCCTGGTGAGACCACACCTGGAATACTATATCAAGCTTTGGGCTCTCCAATTCAAGACAGACAGGGATCTACTGGAGAAAGTCCAATGGAGAGCTACAAGGATGATTAAGGGACTTGCACATCTCTCTTGTGAAGAAAGACTGAGAGAACTGAGGCTGTTTAGCCTTGAGAAAAGAAGGCTGGGAGGGGTTCTAACTAATGTCTATAAATATGAGGGGTGGGTGTCAAGGCAAAGGGGCCAATCTCTTTTTGGTGGTGCCCTCTAATCGGACAAAGAATGATGGATTTAATCTGGAACTTAGGAAGTTCCACCTCAATACAGGGAGAAACTTCTTTACTGTCAGGGTGACAGAGCACTAGAACAGGCTGCCCAGAGAGGTTGTGGAGTCGTCTTCTCGGAGACTTTCAAAGCCTGCCTGGATTCTTTCCTGCCCCAGGTGATCCTGCTCTAGGTGGGGGGCTTGGACTAGATGACCTCTAGATGTCCCTTCCAGCCCCTAATATTCTGTGGTTCTATGAGAAGGGCAACCAACAGCCTCTGGAACTTTGTGTGCAGAGCCATGATCTTATGCTATCTTGGAAAAAAATGTGAAGAGTCCCAAATAAGTTTTCATTTTTGTTCCTCCCCTTCTTGCTAGTCACTTAGCAGGTTGCTGGGCTCTTAATCCTCCCCCCTGTATTTTGCCTTGCTCTTTGTTTAGATTTATGGGACTAGACTGAACTCTTTCCTTCTCCCTCAAACTACTGCTGTGCACTTCTTGGTTGTTTCTCTCATGTGGTGGTTTGCATTTGACCTCCTTCTGTCCTCTGTGTAGATGGCAAATAGATTTTTAGCCTGTTGTTTCCCAGTCACTTGAGAAAGGCCTTCATATGTTTTTGTGGACATTTGTAGAAGCAGCTTGTATGCAAGGCATATTAGCTATCCCTGAGCAGCTGGGTGTTTATAACCCATTAGCATGTGCTGAGTTTTGAGACTTTCTCAAAGGATGATACAGAGCTTGAGTACTGATCACGAGGGAGGTATTTTCTGCCTCAGTGCTTAGCACTTTAGTGCATTTTTTTTATGCTTTGATGTTACATTTAGTGGTGTGTTGGGAAGGGCTTTCTTCTTATAGACTCAGGTTTTTTGCTTTTTGTGTTGCTATTACATACAGTGTCTCTGGATGGAAAAGATGGAGCAGCTGCTAGTGCAAAGAAACCTTGAGCCTTTTTGTTTGTTTGTTTTGGAAAGCTAGCCAGTGATAGCTGTGTAACTTAGGATAACTGTATGTAACCAAAGCCTTTGATAGCTTGATGTTCTAGTCTGCACTGCAACAAAATAGGAAGAAAAAATGGTACATCACCTGCAGATGAAGAAACTGAAGTGGCAGGCTCATTCACGTGGCTTGGCCAAAGAAGAGAATATTTAGTGCCAACATAGGCATTGCTTATTTTAACTGGTAAAGTCAAGCTATTGTTTTCTTTGGGACTGATGCCTTTCTGAACTGCTTAGCTTTAATTGACATTCATCTTCATGTTATAAACTCTGCTGAAAAGTCACCATACTGATTTTTTCCTCAGTATAAATGTTTTCTTAAATATTGCAAAGTATTTTGGGGTTGAAGTGAGCAGTAGAAGAAATAAAAATTTATTAATCAAGCCTTTCTAATTTAAAAAATGTAGATATGCATTTGCTTAAGTGATAGATCTGCAGAATCCTGGGTTTTTTAGCCTGTCAAATTTGCTTGAATTGTCATTAAGCCAGGGTGCAACTTCTAGCAGAAAAAACAGCCTAGTTGGGAATTATTTAAATTAGGAGCTGGGAAAGTCAGACAGGTGTTGAGGAGCATTTAGGTCAGACAGACACATTAATAAAACAGGGATGCTTTTCAGCCTGGTAAGGATGAGTATAGGAATAAACAGCTGAACTGGAGGAGGAACAGATGGAGATCATGGAGTTAAAATATCAGAGCACACAGGTAAAATGAGTGTGTCAGACTAGAAGCTAAAAGAAAATGACTGCCATTGTCTGTACACCTGTGTGAGAAGCTAGAAAGCCAGAAGAGATGAACTCTGTTTCCCAGTGGTACTGAGGCATGGCAGAATGAGAGGAGTTGATGAACAGCTGGGATGCTGACTGCACGTAGGGCAGATAGGTCATAGATCTGAGAGGGAGCTGTTCTGTGCCTCTGTAGAACCAGGAAGGCAGATGTATAACAGGCATATTGGTCTGACTGTGTTTAACTGCTCTCTCGTGTGATTATTCTGTCTTGTATGCCTTCAAATAAGAAGAGTTAAGTTTACAAATTACATTTTGTGCCTCTGGAATAATGTAGTGCTGGCTTAGTGTTCAGTTAATAGAGGACCACTGCTTTTCAGTGAGATGGCAATAAACATTTTCTGACTACTGCAATGTGGGGAAGGCTGAACAAGAGTGCAGGAATGCAAGATTTTCTGCTCTCATGTGGAGAATCTGTTCTGTTATGTAATCAGGTGGCTGACAGTTTTCTTAATCAGTGTTTCTTTTTTACAATGAGCTATTATTTTTTTTTCTTTTCAGTCATTGAGTACTCTGTAGTTCCATACTAGAGAAAAATACTAAAAGATTTGATTTATCACCATGTTGCATGGGGCATTGTGTTTATCTCCTTCATAACAGGTTGAAAATATTTGCCTGAAGAAGCACAGTAAATAGGGAAAATAATCTGATCCCTCTAGACACTTGAGAAAACTATATTGTGTTGTTTTCCCCTGATACATGGGGCTGGTGGTTTCTTATAACATTCATGTCTTCAGCTCTTAAAAACAACAACAACCAAGTCCCAAAATAATACTTGGTTGGAACTCTAGACAAGACCATGCATTGCTGTCTGACACAGTCCACTATGCTCTTAGACTCATGAATGATCTTCAAACACTGTTACTGCACACTGCAGAAAGACTTTGCTGTTTATTGTTGCTCCTTGTTTCTCTCTCTGGTTGAAAATAAGCTGGTGCATAGAGTGTATCTTGTACCTAACCTAGCAGCTGTTTTTATAGCATGTTTCTGGCAGAGTGGGAAGGGAGCCTGACATTAAATAATTGAGGAGTTATGGAGCTGGGATGATGACTGTCAGATAGCTGCTCTTTGTTGTTTTCCCAAGACTGGAGGGAATAGATAGGACTCATGGGATCTAAGTCACTACAGTAGCAGGAGATCACTGGAGCACTTACTTGGTGTCAGTCTTGTAGTGCCACAACTTCCTCAAAGTTGTGACATGGAAGAAGAATAGTTTTTTTGGCAATTGGAAGTAGTGCAAAGTACAGTTTATTTGGAGGCTGCAGGACACTTGTTACGATTCATTTAACTCGGGGAGAGGAGGTTGAACCTTCAGTCCCAATGGATTCCTCAGTGAAACCAAATTAAAGACAGCAGTAGAAGCAGCCAATGGGGAGGAGGGCAAAGAAAGCAAGGAGGAGGTTTTGTCTGTCACAGGATTATCCATGCCATCTAAGAATAAATAGTATTGGAATTGAAAGGAAATAGGAATTATAGCAAGGGATTGTGCTGGGCAGTTTGTGATAAGAATAAAGTGCGCCTTCTTCAAGTCTCTGAATGTAGAGACAGTGGCTGCTGGAGAGAATTTTCAGAGGAAGCTTAGCACAGCAAAGGTAACGTGCAGCCAACTCTTCCTAAATGCTGACTGTCCCAGTTTCAGACAGTAGCTAGGTGGCAGATGCTCTCTGTTATTCTCCACTACGCTCCCAGAGGAAGAGGGAGTCAATTACAGGAGAGAGGTTGGAAGGAAAAACTAGGGTAGGTTTAATGAAGTGGTACTAGTGCATTATAAATATGAAATATGGAAATATAGAATTTGCTGTCTGTTCTGGTTTGGGCCAGGATAAAGGTGATTTTCTGTCTTGTACTTTTGCTTTTAGCTGAGTCTCTTTAAGTAGTTGCACTTGCTGAAGTTAACAGCAAGTTTCTCAGACTGTGTGCTTCTAGAACTGATAACACTTGATGTTTATAGTTACTGCTGGAGACTGGTGTGCAGAGCCAAGGACACTGCTCAGCTCTGAGGAAAACTTTTACCCTCCAGAAGGAGTAAAGAGGTCCCACCTGCAGCCCTGCTTTGGGGAGGAACGGACAAGATAGATGCCAGAATTGACCAAACAGAGTATTCCATCCCATATACGTCATACTCAGTATAAATTTAAGGCATCACGAGGGCCAAGCCATGATTTCCTGCTTCCAGATGCCTGTCCTTCTTGATTTCCTGATTTCCTGCTTCCCTTCCTTCACCCGGCATCCTGGAAGGATTCCCTCCATTTGCCTGCCTGTGGTCCTGATCCGTGACAGCCCATATCTGTGTGTTCCTGCCTCCAATTCCCGACTGCTGCCGACTCCAGGAGTCCAGCCTGGACTTTCCCAGGGCTGCCCTGCAGCCTCGGTGGTGACGTGAGAGTTATTGGGGGAAAAGGGGGGAGGAATGTGGTTTCCATTTTCCTGTATATTTGTATATATTTAGTAATTTTTCCTATTTATCATTACTGTTTCATTAAAGTTGTGTAGTTTAGTTTCCAACCCCTAAGTCTCTCTCCCTTATTCTCTCTCCTTTCTTTATCAAGGAGGAGAGAGAGATTAATAGAGAGCATCTGTTATTCGGTTTAATTGCCGGGCCAGTGTTAAACTGTGACACTGTCCTCAGTTGGTAATTACTTGGTAAGTCCCACACTGGACTGGGCAGAAGATGGGGGTCTCCAAGTCTGGGGTCCCAGTGAGAGTTTGCAGCGGTCTCAGAGCAACCAGGCTGGTCCTGCTTGGGAAGGCAGAAGGTGGCCTGGCTTGGTGAGAGATGGAAACAAGGAGCAGTGGCAGGAAACTGGCCTCAGCCCAGCAGCCAAAGAAGCCACCAGCAGGCTCTCTTGGGAGCCATTTTATACTGAGCACCATGGGAAGGAATTGGTCCATTTGGGTCACCTGAGCCATCCTTTCCTCCCCTTTACAGCTGCCACAGCAACAGCCTGGCAGCTGCTGGAGGGGGGTGTCCCAGGTGTCCTGCTCCTCTCAAACCAGGACACTCAGTATTGAGCATAAGACATACAGTAACTGTCACTATTGATATTTATGTGGTATTTGAGGTGATGCTGATATGTTGGCATGAGTTCTAGACTCTACTGTAAGGTTGTCTGTTCTCTGTCCATGTAGAAATGGGCAGCTACAAAAGTAGTGTACTGCTTTCTTACTCTCTGGAATCCAAACAGAGATGGAGTGCTGATGGCAAAAAAAGAAGCAAAACCAAGTAATTTTTCATTCCTTATTGCAATATTGTTTATTGCATTATTCATATACACATTAAACCATAAAGAGTAATTTACTAACACATACTGCCATTTTCTGGGTAATGTATGAGTAATGTAACAGCCACAAGCAACTAGGTTGATGCCTCCAGTCAGCTAATCAAACATGAAATTTTACCTTGAAAGGTTTGGTTTTTTTCTTTTTTAAATTGTTATTGAAGCATTTTATAAATAGCTTTTCATTTGAACATCAGCAAGGATGCTTGAAATCAAGTGGGGTCATCTTGGATATTAACAAATCTTGGTAGCAATATTAATGCTAAATAATATGTAGCAAACCAATCTGTTTTAATCTGTCAAAAAAAACCCCCAAAGTAGTATTGTTTTCTAATCACTAGAATTTTTTTTTAGTAATGATTTTTATAAAACTCAGATAAAATCTTTGGATAAAACAGGTTAGGTACTAATGCAGTTTTCCTAGCTTCAAATCCCAGATAAATTCTTTGTGTTGGTAGTGCAAATGAGAGTATTTTTCAGGCATGTCCTTGTGCATGAATGACTCAAAATGAATTTTTAAAAAAGGAAAGTATAGTGTTGTTGCAGTTCAATACTGGGTAGTCAGCTCCTAAGATTGTAAAAGTAGATACAGACAGGGTCTTAGGGAAGAACTGGCCTTTCTTCATAAATTGACTGACTTTTGCCATACAATAAGAGATAATCACATTTCTGCAGCTGCTTGAGAAAAGCTCGTGTGCAGTGAATAGTCATTCATGCCTTCAGAAAGGGGAGATGTGATGTGTACCTCTGTGTGAAAGGCTGGAAAGGATGGGTTTTGCAGTATGTGCACTGGTTGCAGAATGAATCCTCAAGAGGGGAAGATATTCCACATTTATCCAAAGCAAAGGGTCTGTACATGCATTACAGAAAATATAGGAACAGCATATTGGAGGCAGAGCTTGGATGTTGCTAGCACCCTGTCAGGATGGCATCATGCAACCAGATCCTAAGGAAAAGCAGTTTTCATGTAAGAGTTGTTGCAGCAGGGCCATACTCAGTTTAAATTACAGAGACATTCAAAGGCTGTTTCATGAAAATCAAGGCAAATGTTAGATTTCTTTTTTTTTTTTTTTTAATTAATTAATAAGAGTGCAGACAAGTTCAGATCCAGGGCTACCAGTGCTGCCAAAGGAGTAATACTTTGAGACATCAGTTGAGGTTTAATTTGGGTATACAGCCTGAGAGGGAGGATTTATAAGCAGGCCCATAAACAAATCTGGTTTAATTCACATAAATTTTCTGGTAGTCCCAGGCAACCTGTGCTTGAAAAGAAGGCTGTGTGGCAGGTAGCAAAAAAGGTCTGTCACTAGCAGGGCCCTTTCCCCTCTTAAGGCCACTGTAGATTGGAAAAATCTCAGAATGAAAGTTCATTATCTTCCTGTTCCACTGAGCAGGGAATGTACAAGTGTCCTCTGGGTGTGCTCTGTTTGGACCAGTGTGGTGTCTAAAAGGCTGTAATTCAGCACGAGTCTTTGTCCTGTTTCCTATGCTCTGCCATGGTGTGTGCTCTACAACTCCTAATCGAGCAGTAGAGAGGAGGAGGAAGGGTATGAGCAGTGCTGATAAGTGCCTGCAATTATTTTTGCAGGTTAAATCCCACCTGGAATTTGATTAATTCATCCCTTCTGGTTCAGTGGGTCGCCTTCATAGTGTTATCACTTCATGCTGTTTTTCATTAGCATGTTGTATCTAACTCTTTAACTGCTACAATGTTTTAACAACAGATTCCTGAACATAGATGCAGAGAAAGGCTATTTCACATACAGTGTAGCAAGCATTAAATGAATTTTGAAAGTTTTTAGCAAGAAAATTTTTTTAAAGGGAGGAGAGGGACTGGTGTTGGGATTGGTGGTTTGGGGGTTTGGATTTTTTGTTTGTTTTGGGTTTATTTTTTGTAATTTTTTTGGTGGTTTGGATTTTTTGTTTGTTAATTTTGGTTTTTTCTCATCTAGAATAGCTAACAACTAGCAAGAATAACTTTTCCAAGTTAATTTTTTTAATTTTCTTTTAGGTATGTATAACCTAAGTAAATAAGGGAACTAAAGTGCCATATAATTTGAATTTGAGAAGCCTGGTAACATATCCTGTGTTGAATAAATTAATTGTCTGGATACTATAGGAGGGCATGGTATCAGGGTTGCCAAAACCTGGCAATTTAGGTTTTGGCTTGAATTGGTGATTAAAAGGAAAAGTCAAGAGCATATTATATATGGGTAGCCTTGGGAGAGGTAAATGCAGGGAGGTCCACAGTGTTTGGAAATGCTGAACGTCTTGTGTGGGTTTTTGAAGTGCCTGAAACTTGAGATATCTGTTTGTTCAACTGTGAATCTCTTGTTTTGATACCTGCCCATCAATAGCCTGTCCTGTGACTGTTAGAAATGCATCACTACAAGTATAGAAAGAAAGTTTATATTTTTATTTTCTGTTCAGTTGAAATTCTCACTTCCATGAAATTGGCTACCAGTGCCTAGAATGCAATACTCTCCATTTAAATAACCATGAGATTGTGCTTGCTGACTTGTGTTGCCACAGTCACAGTCTCAGGGTTTTATTATGAGGTATCTATACTGTTAGACTGCAGGTTCTTGTGGTGTGTTGCCTTCAGTGTATATATACTCTCTGTATTTCTGATTAGTGAAAAGAAACAACCTTGAGCCATGACACAGCAGCTGAGGGACCCAGGGGAGTTAACTAAGCTGGGGAGAGCAGACTGCCTGTTGGCAGTGTTGCCCGGTGCTCTATGGAGTGTGACTTGAAATGGTTTAAGGAGATACATAAGTTTTCGTTTGTTGTGGTTCTGGTTTTTGGTGGGTTTTCTGTTATTTTCTCTTGGGGGGAGGAAGCCCTGAAGCAACCTCACTGCTGCTGTACAATTTGCTTCTTAGATGTTCTGCTGTAAATTAACTGTACTCCTCCTGGGCATGAGAAAAAGCATATATAATCAACACAATACATTAAGTCTACTGCTGTTTACTATAGTAAAAAGGGAAGATAGGGGGTTTTGGTCCAAAAGTCTTACTTAAAGACAAGTTTTGGAGCTGGTATCATTGCACAGAGAGGAATTCTGCTGATTTTTCTTTACTTTGGAAGCTGTGCCTTTTCTGTTGATGCTGAATATACTTTCAGAACAAGTTTAGCAATTTCAGCAGCTCCCCAACTTCTCGGTATTTGACAGATAGACTAAACTTGCAACAAAACAGTTTAAACAAGATGTTCCTTAAGAGTAATATATTATTCCTGTGTATTTGGAGAGTGTGTATTTCCATGGCTGTGAATCTTTGTGCCAGTATTTACTTTATGAACAAGGACCCCAAGAAAGACAGGTTCTGGAGCATGCCCAGAGAAGGGCAGCAAAGCTTGTGAAGGGTCTGGAGAACAAGTCTTATGAGAAGAAGGTGAGGGGTTATTTAGCCAGAGGAAAAGGAGGCTGTGGGCAAACCTTACTGCTCTCTAGGGCTAACTGAAAGGAGGTTGTAGCAAGGTGGAGGCTGGTTTCTTCTCCCTAGTAATAAGCAACAGGACAAGTGGAAATGGCCCCAAATTGTGTCAGGGGAGGTCTTAACTGAAAGGATAAACAGTGGAAGAGGCTGCCCAGGGAAGTGGTTGAATCACCATTGCTGAAGGTGTTCAAAAGAACACATGTGTCTAGGGATGTGATTTGGCACTGGACACGGCAGAGTTAGGTATTGGCTGGTCCCTATGATATTAATGGTCTTTTCCAACAAGACTAATTTTGTGATTCTGTCATGCAGCTACAATTCTGATGAGTTTACTTCACAAGCACTGGCTGAAAGTGGTTCCTTGAAGTCTCCAATAGCTTCTGAGCCTCCTTGCAAACTGAGCTGCAGTAGAGACAGGTCAGTGCCTGCTGTACAGACCCCTCAGATGGGTTTCTGCTGGCAGCATCACAGAACTGCTTCTTGCTTCTCTAATTAAGCTTGCTTTCTCTCTTTAATAACTCTGCTTCTTTAAGATCTGATGGAGGAAGCTCCCCCATTCCAGGCTCTCAGTCTTCAATGAGTGCTTTTGTTCTGGCTGGCCTAAAGCAGCTGGGCACTGATCCTGTAGGGCAACACAACTGCTTGGTCTAAAGGCAGACATGGAATACAGGTGGTACTATTATGGTGCTTGTAACACCTACTAAACTGTTGTACAAACCATTTCTCTCAAGACATCAACTTGATTTAATTTAGGGTGATGGTTAGGTGGCTGAGATCACAACCATAAGTAGAGACCATCCTCACCCAATGTCAAGATGGCTTCCCAAAAACCCCACTAGAAGCTAGAGCTTCTAACAAGCTCCATTCTTGTTTCTCTTTTTCTTAACAGAAATAAAACATATTGTATGCTGGCTTGCTTGCACAAGTGAGCTGTTTTGCCTAAAATTTTCTGGCAAAATAAAAATCAGTCCAAGGCAGAGCTGTAGTGTGGAAAACTTCAGCTTAAATATTTTGACAAGAGTTTCTGCAGTAACTGAAAACAGTGATTTCTCATGGAAATGGCCTGACAGCTTTGCTAACTTGAACTAATTGGCACCACTGGCAGTCACACCTACTGTAACAGCAATATAGTTGAGTGCTTCTCAATTTATTGTGTGCCATTGGGATGATGACCTGTTCAGCCAGACATTTTAATAAATCACTTTTGGGAAACTGACACAGATGACCAATACTGTGACATTCTTGAACACTTTTGAACAACAGATTTATGGTGAAACGGGCTTAGTGATTACGTGGGTAACAGAACAGAAGAAGTACATATTGATGGATTGTGTTCAAACAACATTTCAGAGAGTGCCCTTGGGCTCAGCTTTGTATCAATCTTAGAAACGTTGACGAACCACCTCACACTGACAATGTCATTATGTATTTTGGAAAGACTTCTATGCAAATGCAAAAGTGTTTTAAAAGTATTCAAAGTGCCTTGAATGCTTCAGGTTTCCATGGAGTATCAACACTGTGACCTTTGCTTTGTGGCTCTGATAGCTAAGGATATCTCATTATAGGCACTGCAGTGTAACTTTGGTTTGACTCAGTGTTGTCACTTTCTTTTAAAAAAGGAACACAAAAACCCAAAAGAACCACAAGCAAAAACCTAAACCAAACCTACTCAAACTGTAATTCATTCCATAAAGCTAAGTTGTTTTATTCTATGGTTTTATGATAGTTTTCTTATTGCTCTGTGAAGTGTATTTTACAGAACAGTGGGAAGCATTTGTAAAAGCTTTTTGACTGTTACAGAGAACTAGAAATACTCACAGTTCTGTAGGCATCCCCTGTGTGGTTGGTAATTGCTAACCTAAGGTAGCTGATGCACCAGAAAGCATAATTACTCACCTTCACTGCCTGCAAAAACCTTCTCAGAAGATGTGAAGGGGATAGCTTGTTCTGATGTTATGCCCTTCCTGTGCAAGCCATCTGGGAGAGCTGCTGCATTTGTAAGGGCAGTGTTTGAATGAAACATGACTTTTTTAATTACTATCTAAAAATATCTAAGGGTTTCAGACTTGGGTTTTATTTTGGAGTATAATAAAGGATGTATGATTGTGGAGCTGAGATCTGGGCTCAGTCTGTGAGGACCACCACAGTTTTGGAACAACTTTCTTTTTAGTCACTGAGAATCCTATGATGTTGAAGTCTAGCTGAGGAGCTGGTATGTGGGTTGTGTTGCTTGTAGCCCCAGAAAGCAGGGTGGAAACTGGCCTCAATTCCATATAATGAGGCACCCTGAGACACCTGTCATAGGAGTCTCTTCATTTTCCACAGTTCTGTGACTAATTAGTTCAGAGACTAATCTGTGAGAGCTGCAAGTATTCTTGGGGAGACAGATAAAGAATTAAATTACCTTTTATGTTAAGATCCCTTTGCATGGATTTGATCCATCTGACCAAAAAAAAAAGCCCAAAACACTTTTAACTGCCCAATATTTTGTAAGGTCATTTAGGCATTTGTTATTATTCCCATCTTTGTGTTCTGTTTAGATTACGTGTATTTCTGAGAAGGGACAGCTTGGAAGCTGTCACACCAGATATGTATTTCTAAGAGCCAAGTGAAACTATATTGTCTCATAAATCAACCTGTTACCCTGCTCTTTGATCTTTTACCCTGCTATGATCACTGCTCCCAGCTCAGACCAAGTATCTCAGCCACTTTCAAGTCTTATTTCAGGAGCATTTGCCAACTCAGTATCTTGCAAGCTGCTGCTGTTGATTCTTTATCCTGCAAAGATAGGGGAGCAACATGCTTTTGCTGTCAAGGCAGTGCTCAGATATTTTGTTCTCTTGTCTCAGAAGCCAAATGGCTGCCAACCTGTACTCTGTCACTGCTCAGCTGCTTCTCACTGAAGGGCAATAAGAAGACTGTTATCCTCTTCCTCCTCCTTTTCCTCATCATATTCATTTTAGTATCTCCAAAAAGTTAGAGACTGGTGGCCCCTTAGCTCCCTCTTACTGATTGCAGTTCTGTGCAGCTCTGACCCACAGAGGTCTTCTCAGAGAGGAAAAAAAAATGTCCAAAGAGGAACCAAATGACTTGCTGTGTTGCTTGTTGTTATAAGTTAATTGCTGTTACAGCACTGATCTTGAAGACAGTTCACAAAGTATTTCTGTTGCATTAGCCTAAAGCTAAATTATATTGTATTAGAGAACAAATTTGGAAACAGACATTTATGCAGTACCGACTGAGGGCCCTAAACTACCATTTAATTCTTATACTGAGTTTTGAGCCCATGAATGAGTTTTAATGGAAAACTTCTTGCTATGAAGTAACATTTTAGGGATAGTGAAAAACCTTAAAAATGCACCTTAGGTCTAACCATGGGGGTTGTTATTGGGTAGATTTTTTTTTCTTTAATCAAAGTGAAAGAGGGAGGTAATTGGGTACAGTCACCTGCTACTGGCTGTTGCTTCTCCAAAGCATGAGTTGAGTGAGTTCTTCTGCCAAGTCAGGTTTATGCGTGAGTGTGGATGGAGGCCAAGGAATGCCGTGAGAAGATAATGTGACACCCTGGGGGCTCTGTGGGGGGACAACTTAAAATACAGTTATGTGTGGAGCTGTTAATCTGAAATACATCTATGTGTAATGCTTGGCTGACAAATTTGTTAATGCATGCACACCAAGCTCAAGACAATGGGATTCACTGAGCTTTTGCAATTTTACTTTTAGAAGCATAATGGTGAGTAGAACTGGAGGAACTATGTCTGGTCTCTATTTTTAGTGAGAGAGATGTAGGAAATAGACATTTATTGGGAAAAAAAGTAAGAGTGATAAGGAAGGGAATAAAAAGAATGTTGAGAGAGAGAGAGAAAAGGCTGACCTTGTCTGGGAAGTCAGGAGTGGGAAAGGCAATGGCAAGAGACAGAGAAGTTGTTCTGCACTGTGGCTGCTTGGGTTTGGTGTGAAACCATGACACCAGGTCATGAAATGTGAATGAGCTGAGAAGATTTCAGGAAACAAATTGTAATCTCCCCTAGGAATCCTGGGTTGCCATCAGAAGGTACTTGATACAAGCCAAGATTTAGCCCCGAATATATATTAAAAAAAATAAACTAGGGTGAGCGGAATGTGCAAGGAACTAGGGTTTTTTTTTCTTGACATGTATTTTTCTTAGTCTTCATTATGGAACTACCAGGTCAGACTGTATGAATACTTGAAACATAACTCTACAGAGTTCAAATGAGGGAGAGCAGAATGTGCAAGGAACCAATTTTTTTTTTCTTGACATGTATTTTTCTTAGTCTTCAATATGGAACTACCAGGTCAGATTGAATGAATACTTGAAACGTAACTCTACAGAGTTTAAATTGCAATGTGGCATACCTGAGTAATAGTCAGAACATAAGTATAAGCTGGTAGAGGAAGAGGTGGCACTTGTCTTGCAGTGTCAAGGCATTTGGTCTTGTCTCCAACCTCACCAACCCAATGTGAAGAAACCAAGCCCCACATTCTGACAAGACTTGCAGTAGCCAAGAGAGTCCAAACATTGCAGTCTGACTCATGCTATGTGACTGGCTAGGGTGTTTTTGTCAGTCACAAAGCTTCAGCTTTTCTTGGAAAAATATTTTGTTGGAGAAAAATATGAGCACAAAATTATTATTCAAATAAAATACTTTTTAAGTCTGTCAAGGAAAAACTGTACATCTGTGAAAATGAAGGGAGTGAAAGAGGAAAATACAAATAATTCCTCCAAGCCAGCTACATTTTCAAACTCTCAGTCAAGTAACTTCATTTTCTGTGTTCAAGATGTCTCTTCATCTGGCTGGGCTTGAAGGTCTTTGAATTTCTCCAGAGAAATGGTAATTTGATAAGTATTGTCATAAACTAGCAGCAGAGCATATTTGACAGTGGATCTGTATTATGCTGGAAGCAGATTTGTTTGGAAAATGCAAGTTCATTTAAGCTTGCTGTCAGCAGTAAGAGGTTTCTGTAAAGGAGCTTTGTCAGGGAAGTTTATTCATTTCTGAGTGAAAATTCTTATCAAAGAAAGTTCTATGAGAGAGAAAAGGTTTTTCAGAAAAAATGACTTTTCTGTTTATAATATTGAACAGGAATCTGAAAGATGGGTTGTATTTCCAGTTCCGCCACTGGCTTTCTCCTGGGTCTTGAACAGATCACAAATGCATCATTGTTCAGAACTATCCATAAAATCTGAGCAATTTGATTTTTGGGTAGTTGTTTAAGGGCAACAGACCTATGCTAGAGTGCTTTAAAAGTGGGTGATGGATCCTAGGTGTCATATGTGAAGTAGGTACAAGACATAACCATGGGCACTTAAAGGAATTACATAGGCCAAAATTCTTGTTTTCCCACTACAAAATGTGAACAAATGCTGGTTTGTAGCTAGAATCAGCATTTTTGAGAAATTCTGGGATCTGGAAAGAGAGACTGAAGCTGGTAACTAGAAATAAACTTAGAAAACTGAGATTGTAGAAGCTGTGAAATGTTTCATTTCAATCTCTGTTCATTTCACCAGAAAAGCTTTGGGCAGTAAGAGACTTTTTGAGTCCAGCCTAAACATTCTTCTAATTTGTTCTTGCTCTAATGCTAAGTTCTTAGGGTCTTTTATGAAGTGATAATCTTTGGAGGCGAGTTCAAGAATTCATTTGTCAGGAAGCTTCTCAGCTTCAAAAGAACTGAGGCTTAGGAGAGCAGAACTGGCTTGTAGTCCCTCCATTTTGCTTGCTTCAGGGAAAAGGAGAGATGACCATAGCTCTTCCAAAGGGATAGCTATGACTGAAGTATCAAATTAACTTGATGTTATTAATGACCTCAACTGGAAAGCTTTGCTGAATTACCATCTGTTGGTTCATCACTGCCAAAATGGTGCATTACTGATTTGGCTGAATGCAGGGAGGCAGGACATCTAGTGTTTTGTTACAGCATACAAAGGCTGGTAGCACTGACATGGGGAGTGACCCCTCTTTGGTGTATTACTTAAGCAAGCTGCATAGCTTTAATGTTGAAGTGTTGTTTGCTATCAATAGCAATATTAAATCAGCCTATGTAAAGACTAGTAAGGTTTATTAGGAATTGCTGTGATGTCCCAGTTCTAGAGTTGTTCACACTGTTGCTAAAGCAACTGATAAAGTAAGCATAAAATGTTAATCCAGAGAATTAAACAAATGACAGTAGCTTGGTTTGTTTCTTCTGCACTGAAAATGAAGGTGTGGAAAATTTGATTTTCTCAATGTTAATGCTAACAAGAACTGTAAGTTTCCTTAACTAAAATTTATTGTTCTGTAATCTAAATATGATTGTCTTTCCCCTACTCACTGCAAACTTCCTTTCATAGTTTTTTGGGAGTTTTTGTTAACTGAGCTCTTAATTTTCTTTTGAAGAGTGATGCTTCAGGCCGGAAATTAGTTTTTGTAGTCTGGGCCTGTTTTTTTAGGACAAGCTTTTTCTGTATGCATAGGTTTGGCTGGGCTGTCAGTCACCTGAAAAGCTGCCCCTGGCAGGCCAAAAGTTAGTCCAGTGTTTTGTTGTCAAAGACACAAGATGTTTATTGCCCATGTATTCAGTATGGAACGAGTGGAGAGAGGAGTGTGTCGAGGAAATATGCTGTCTTTTTGAAGTCAGGAAACAGCAGTTTGCTGTTGCTTTGAGTCATGCTTGTTCCTTGGTTCATAGGCAACACACGAATTGATATAGGATTAAAAAGAAGTGTATACTTAGATAGTGATATAGCCTTCTGGCTGCCCGGAGATACTAGCAGCAGTTTTCCATTCAGCTCATTCATCATGTTATGACACTCAACTTTAGAGACACCACTCTCTCTTGCCTTCTCCTCTTTCAGCCTCTAGCTTCTCCGTGTAAAGCACTTACCCCTGGATCCCCTCATTAATAATTTCATTGCCGAGAGGCAATGGACATAAGCTGAAACGTGAGATTCCATCTGATGCAGGAAAACTTTTTTTTTTGCTGTGAGGGTAGTAAAATTGGAACAGGTTGCCCAGAGAGATTGTGAGGTCTCCAATTGTGGGGACATTTAAAACCCAAACAGATGTGGTCCTGGGCAACCTGCTTTACCTGAGCCTGCTTAAGCAGAGCACTTGCACTAGATAATATCAAAAGGGCCCTTCCAACATCAGCAGTTTTGTGATTCTGTATCTGACTCGGCTGCATCCTTGGTGAGACCTTCATGCACTACATGAGAAGTGGGCATGCAGAGATGTACAGAGTGGAAGAATAATCAGAATGTCTTGTTCTCACTAAAGTTTTCTCACCTGCCAGATTTTTTTCTTGCTTGCTTGGTTCTGTGAGCTCCTTTTTGAAGTTCCTTGCCATCAGTATAGCCTTCAACTGCTTGAAAGTGTTCAGTAACATCACAAACTCAGAGGTTTAATTTTTCCTCTGTTCCTTCCCCCCTCCAGGTCAGTGATGAAGCTATTGAGTGTAGCCAGTCTCACTCCTGAAAGACCTCACCGCTTACTATTTTTCAATCTGAAAAGTGATCATTAGGCTTGAATACTTATCCTCTCCTCCTTATCATTACAGCCATTTTTTGTATGTGAAAGAATCTTTACTATCCAGTCCTATGACATCTTAATTTGGTATGGAAGGTTGCTCAAGGCTTTTTGAAAATCTAGATGCATTGTATCTGCAGAATAACATTTATCTGTATGCTTACTGACACCACTGCAGAAGTTCAGCCAGTTTATGAAGGATTGCATTGTGGTGACTTCTTAACATAGACTCTTTTCCTGGGTGCTTTCTGGTCTTAATGTTTCTTGCAGACTGTATCAGTCATACAGCTGCTGGAAATCACTTTCCAGTTGTGCCCATGATGTCCTTTGGAGCCTGTTTCATAAACGGGAGTCTATTGACAGTCCTCTGTCAGAGCAGGTTGTTGTGGCCAGCAGTCCTACTGTTCCACATTTGAGTTTTCTCAGAGCTCTCAGGTAAATTTCCTCTCCTCCTGGTGATGAACTTACTTCACATTTGTCTACTGAGTCTAATACTTCCTGTATATTTGCTTTAAACTGTTCTAACCCCTCTGAGCTATCATCTATAATAAGTGTATAAGGTGTGGTAACAACTGACCAAAAGAGTGCCTTGAGTTTCTTGGCTGTGGCCTTGTCATGACCTAGTCATCAAACAGTCCTACCATATACCTTACTGACATCCTACTTTTAGTGTACTTAAGACACTTTTTACTGTTTAGTATTGAGCTTCAATACAAGGCACTCTTCACATTCATTTTCAGCCATTTTATTTTCTATGATATTTCATAGGCTTAGTTTGAACAAACTTTGTTTCTTTGCACTGTAATGTATTTGAAATTTTGCTCTACAAAAAAATCTTGTTTATTGTTACAGTCATGGACAATAAGGTTTGTTGCTATCCTGGACCACTTGGAATCAGCTGAGACCCTTTTTGGTGTTGTTATTGCCTTTGATTTGGGTAGCTAAAGTGCCAGTTTTCAGCATGCCACTTGGGTGCAGCATGTCTGTGCTGGCTCTAGAATGAACAGCTGTTACTGTTGTGCTTGGTTACAAAATGAGCTTGTTATAGTGAAATGGCTCAGTGCAGTTATGTTCACAGCATACAATAAAAGAGGAGTCCCTAGGAGCTGGGATGCAGAGAAAATCTGAAAGCAGAAGGTTGAAAAGTATTTCATTAATTTTGTGTAAGGCATGGCCATCAAGTTGATGTATCACACTTGTCTTTCACTCTCTTTAGTTTCAGGGACCAAAGAGGGCTAACAGCACCATCTGCTAAAGCTAAAGCCTTGTGAACTTCAAGGTGATGGCTCCATAAGAAAGCTTAGGGTCAGCATGTATGAAGAATCACTGTTAAATGTCCAAATCCTGTCAAGGTATTGTTGTGGAAATTAAATATCAAACTAAAGTGCATTTTTGGATCTGACTCTGATTTTGATTTTGTGTGTTGACCGGTTAACTTACCCCAGTTTTGTGGGTCACTGTTGCTGTTTGGCATTTTGTAATTGTTCTCAGTTTCAGTGAAGAATTTGAAAAGAAAATCTTGGCTGTATGTGTTGTAGCTCACCCAAGTATTCCTCAGTGCTTGAAATGTAAGTGTGCACCAAGTGTAACTCCAAAGTAAGTTACACTTGGTGCACACTTACATTTCAAGCACTGAAGAAAGCATTGGCTCAAGGGCAGCAACTTTGTGTGCTGACTGACTGATTATACTTGAGGACAATTACAAAATGCTTTTGGACTATGAAATCCAGCACGGGTGAGTGGACAGGGGTTACTTGGTTGGGGGCTCTTTTAAGCTGCCAGGTATGCATGGATTGCAGAATAAAGCCTGCATTTTCCTTGGACATCAAATTTGGGAAACTGCTTTCATTGGATTTTACGTCTGCTGGTGCTTCAGGATATACAGACGGTAATGCCAGGAAGCCAGGAATATGCCAAAATACTAGTAAACTGTGTTTAATCCTATTTGTTTGTTTGTCACTGGGGTAGGAGTACAAATTAGCAGAATGAATGTATTCTAGCCAAATGAAGGGAAAATTATGGTAAGCCAGTGTCTGCAACCCTCTTCACTCCTTTGAATGAGTCTGCCCTGCAGTGAGCTGCAGTGAGTTGATTTAGCATGTAACATTTTATGGCTGTTCCTTACAGCATGGGGCTGGAATTTGTTTCTCTCAAAACAGTGAATGGAAAAAATACTCTAAACTGTTGGTACATAACTGTCATGCCTTGTGAAGCTCCTAGGAGTTTCTGAAGAGCTTGAAAACAGTGATGACTTTGCATTAAACTGAGGGCTGCAACTGTCTTCACAAAAAAGTGGAACCCTGCACTGTAAAGATGTCACTCAAAAAAGGAGTCTTTTCTTGCAAATAACCTGCCTCACTACCCCTAATAATTGGTGTGTGGAGCAGTTAGAGGGGTGACACAGACCTTTAAATCTCCACATCTCCAATTATTGTCCTTGTTTTCCCTGTAAGCAGACTTGAGTGGCTATCTGCCCACACTTCAGTAATACAGTCAGTGGCTTAAGGACCCAGAATAGTCTGGAGAAGAAGCCTGATGGTCTCCAGAATTTGTTCTCTAGGCATGTGTGTATGAAAATGTAGCAAGATTTCTGTTTTGGTTTTTTTTTTTTTTAAATAAAACTTTTGGGAACTGCCTCTTTTAGACAGAGAAGCATTGCTAAGGATGTGGAAATACTACTTACATTTAAATTGAAACAGAACAGAGAGAATCATGTTGAGATGTGCACTGGGACACATAAGACAGTAGATACTGGACATCTATACATGTTACTGGACATACTATGTATAGCTGGTAAAATATAGATCTTGGAGCATTTTCTCTGTGTTGCTTGGGCATCTGAATGGTTTTAGAAGGAAAACAGTCATCCAGAGGTTTCACAGCATATTTTAGGATGGGATATTTTAAAATGAGATAAAAATCAATGGGTCACGTAGGAAGCTAAATAGAGCAAGGAAAGGTCTATAGAAAAAGCAGGCAAAAAGCAGTGCTAGTCATATTTTTAAAATGTGTCTGTATAACTGTGTGTTTTCTTTCTCAGTTTTTGAAGTGTCCCTTTTACTATAATAAAACTTCTCCCATGAGAATGGAAAAATCTGGAATTAATGACCGTTTAAACATAAAATTAAGGTTCCTTTTCTCCAAGAAAGAGTAAATTTCTTGGCATCTGTCATTTGAGGAGGGAAAGCAAATTTTTACATCACTGGAAGGGAGTAAATCTTAGGTACTTAGATTTTTTTACAAATATTTTTTCACTGATTTATCCTCTTTTGATAGAGATTGAATGGTAGCATTCTTTGTCACATCTGGTGGGTATTTAAAAGAATTAATTTTCTAGATAGTTTACAGGTATGGACATACATTAATCATGCTTTTTTACTTAAAGTATTTTAATTGTATGTTGTCAAAACAACTTAGATCAAAGTGAAAGCATGGTCAGATATGAAGCTTTTGCCTAATGCCAGAAAAAGAAGAGGAAAGGAATTGATGAGAAAAAAATAAATTTGCTTGGAGCCAAAGCAATCATTCATTGTACAAGTTTAACTTCCCTCGTGGCTGTACTAATCTGCTTTTGTCAGAATCATATTTCCATGTTTTACCTTGAAAAGACTAGTGAGAGTGAAAAAACTCATGGAAATTCAGTTTAGATAGCTGTTCAGAGTTGGAAAAAGTTATTCAGTCTAGATTAGTCTAGAGAGCGAAAAACTGTTGCTGACATTCAGCTGTGGCTGGAGTCTCATTTATTACAGGTAGATGTTTTCCATCTTTTAGGCCAGGTTGTTCTTTAAGTGATGTTAATGAGAGGCATAAATTTTTTGTGTCTGATGGGAGAGAGTCCTCAGTGCAGGAGAGAGCAGCAGCATAGCAACAAAGTAGGTTCAGATATGAGGTGCATCGTCTGGAACTGGCCTGGAGGTGCTCATAAGGGTCCCTTCTGGGCCGCTCCCAGAATGACTGCAGGCCTCCTCTTTTCTATGGTCAGATAGCAAATAATACCCAAGCTGACTCTTCCAGGTGCCTGTTGAACCCAGCCATTGGCTTTTGTGATCACTGGGGTTGGCCTCTGCTGCTCTGGAAGGCTCTCTGTAGCACTCTGGGGGACAGGCTATTGCCCTGTTCTGATAACCAGGTCTGTCCTCTCCTCACTGCCACAAGTTCAGTCTCCTTTTAGGATGGCTTGAAAGTGGCCTATGGATTTGTGGTTTATAGGGCTGAAAGAAGGTGGGTGGGGTGGAAGTCATGACAGTCAGCCTGTCTTGTCTAGGCCCAAGAAAATCAAGACTTCTGTTACGTGTCATTCTGAAAATACATTCTATATTTTCAAATGTAAATGTGATGGGACAACAGGATCCTTTGTGGAAAGATCATGAAAACTGAAGTGAGGGCTGCTCTTCAGACACTATTTCCTCATGTTCAACAAACAGTGATGATGATGTCTTCCCTATGAAGTGCTCTAAGCGAGAGGGAAAATACACAACAGACACACCCAGGCTGTCACAATCTTTTGATGGTAGCTTGTACTAAAAGTATATAATTGTACTCTAGGCAACAGCTTCAGTCAGTGCTGGCTCACTGAAATTTATGAGATTCCTACTGGTGATTCATTTGTTATAATGATATCATCCTCCCACTTCCAATAGGAATGCAGTAGGGATGTCAGAAAACAGGACTTCTTCAGGGTTTCTTATTGGCAAACCATAACGTCGTGTCAGTTTCTCACCCCAAAGCTGTATCTGGTTCACACTCATGCTGGCAGCTAAAAGCAGGTAGGTTGGGTTGACAGGTTTCTCAGAATACAAATCCTCTCTACTGTGCTGCCTCAGCTTCAAAATGTCTGTGCCCAAAGCAAATGTGCCCTGGCTGCTGCAGGGAATTTTTACTGAAGATGGCAGCACTTTCTTGTACTTCCCTGTTGGTACTCTATGTAAAATAAAAATTTAAAAACTGAAAGGCGTTTCTTAACTGTGAACAAAACTAATTTTCTTTAAAGGGGCAAAGCACATGTGTCATCTAAGTGACACTGTTGTTTCCCTTGGAAGAAGAACCTAAGGTCTCATTTAAAGTACTATTCCGGGAAACTTGCACTGGAAATAAGTCTAAAGGCTCCTATAGTTTTTCTTCCTTTTAAAGCAAAATTCTTTATAAAATTCCCCAGCTTGAGCTTCCACAGAAGAAAAGGAAATCTTCATTCTTTCTTTTCTATATGGCTGTTCCTAAATCCATACTGAATGCAGGTACTGTTGAGGCCTTGCTTTGAAATTTGGAAGTGATATTTGTGATGGGAATTCTTTTGAAAGAGATTTTTCAGTAATGTGATTGTTTTCTGTCAATCTGAAGCCAAATTTGCAATCCTAAATTATTTTTCTATTTTATCTGTTTAATAATCCTAATTTTCTGAAGTATTCAACATTTTTCAATCTATGGCTAAGTCTCATAGATGTCCTGTGAGATAGTCAGATAATCAGTTACTTATTTTATAGATGTGCGAAGAGAAAGCTGAACACTAAAGATTTGCAGGTAGAGAATTCATGTCTTTTGATGTGGTTTGGATTTTTTAGACCTCTGACAAGCAATCTGTGTAATATGCTGTTGGTTTTCTCTGCTGCTTTAATCCAGAACACTTCCACTTTTTTTAGCATTATGAAACTTTTTAAAATATGAGAAATTAGAGACTACAAGGAAATCAGCCAATCTGATTTCTCTGTGTAGGCTCAATATAAAGTACCTATGACAAATACTCTGTATCTTTGGCATGTAAAGTACAGATTAAAGTTTACTTCATCTAAATTCCTGTCAACTATGGTGGTCAGTATTTGATTGGCTTCACAAGCCAGTGCTGCAGCAGGCAGCTGTACTGCACTTCATTTTTCCAATTGTAAAAAGAATAGAGAGCTAATCAGTGGGTACCTGGGTAGGTTTTGCATGGAAATGAAATTGAAAAAGAATTTAGAACCTTTTTTCTTCAGCTTCAAACGTTTGTGGTTGTCACGTGCTTTAATGGAAGCTGCAGCCAGATGTTTGGGCTTAATGCTGGATGAGCAGATCTAGAATTGGAGATTTCATCTTCAGTTCCATCTGCCTTTTTCAGTATTCTCACTGGCCAGCCAGATGGGTCATGGCTGCTGAGTTGCTTGCTCAAAGCTCCAGGCTTCTGAAACACTGAGATTTATACTAGCCTGTGTTTCAGTTTTTCCAGCCACCTCAGTTTTTCTGCCAACACTTGTTGTTCAGAAAGTTATGGTGGACTTTAAATATTTCACTGATATGGAGGAAGCCTAGCCAGAGCAGCTGCATTGTTCACATGGTGGTGTTGTAGACCTACCATCTTTTGCTCTTTTTTACAAAAACATAGAGATTTCTATCCAGGAAATCTGAAGATCATCTCACAGACTCAAGTTGATCTGTCTAGTACTTTGCTATCTTTGCTCATTCAAAACTTCATATTGTCAAATCTGAATTTGCAATTTAAATTTGTTACTTATGTATTGGATATAACCAGTTAAGTGTGGAAAATAGAGGACTCTCTCACTCTTTGAAATAGCCACTGACAAACATGACAAGCATTACAATGCTGTCCACCAAAGGAGGTTGTCATTGGGTACAGAGGTGGTCAGAGATTGCCTTTAAAACCATGTTCTTATCCACACTTCTTTCTTATGGACCTAAGACATAATTATCCTATGTCTCTTGCAATTAAAAAAAAATATTAAAAAATGCTTAAGGAAGATCTTTGACAGAAGTCTGATCTTCTATTTTAATTGCATGACCTAACTTTGAGATAAACACAGAGAGGAGGTCAGTATTAGCTGAATGTTGCCATTATATAACAATGGATTTTGGAGGACCATGGGTATATAGTTTCTTCCCTTGACAGAATTTTACTATATTTGAAGTGTCTTTTGGAAAAGTAAAGCAGCTACCACCATTTCAATCTCAGCCTGCAATTTAGGTGGTTTTTCTCTCTTCTTATTTGGGACAGTAACAGTCTTCTCAACTGCAACATTTTTTTCTCTCAAGAGGAACAGTCAGTTGTCGCTGACTTCAGTAGCTCTGGTGTGAGGAACTGTGTCTTCCATGTGAGACTGAACACTTCTGTGATACCTGTAACAAAAGATTGTCTTTTCCTGTTTGAAAGAGAAAATTTGTAGAAGGTTGTAAAGTATTCCTTCAGAGTTATACAGCTAAGCACCTTCACAGTTTCTCTCAGCTTGTTGAGACAAGTGTATGTCAAGCCTGATTCTGCACGCACATCAGTTGTCTGTCTAAATAGGTTTGTACATTCTGTGTGAATGCTGTGGCATTGTCCATGTGCACAGGCAAGTGGCCTGGTGGCAAGATGTATGTCCAAAAATAGTAGGAAGACAGTTGTGCTTCAAAACCTAGTGCTGGCTTTCCATAATTAAGAGCTACTAGAAAGTGCTTTTCAGTGTCATGAGAGATGCAACTGATAAATGTGTTACTGCTGGTTTTATGTGTTTTCTGTGTTAAGGCATTACACAGTCAAACTAAAATCAAGAATAATGAAAAGCTAAAAGAAAAAAATAAATTACTCTCTTTCCCATACCTCAAGAGCTTTTTCCTATTTGTTTTACCATATCAGTATTATTGGTCAGTTTTCTATGGCGGATATTACACAGAGAGCCCAAGGGCTTATTTTCTGCTCTTGTGTTCTGCAGCCTCACTGACATCAGTGCAAATGTGTATATATTTATCTAAGAATGAACCAGATATAGATAAGAAGTGAAATTCTCCTAATACATTATTTATTCAGATAATTCACTCTGTGTAGAAGAACCACATATTCAATTTATCTTTGACAGCCCTGAAAGGCCTGCCAAATATCTCCATATAAACCCAAACAATCTAATATATTTTCTTGATATTTATAGAAAAAAATGAGAGAAGGTGTTTCATCTTGTATATAGGGTTATATGGATTAACTCCTGGAGCGATGAATATTCCAGAGGAAAGAAGAAATTTTCAGATGGAAAGATGTGACAAATGGTTTTCATCTATTTCCACACAGACCATCATAATTGTATAGAGATGCCTGTCTTTAAGGAGGATTGATAGTGTTGTGAGGCACAGTAACTTCTATAACCAACCATGGAAACCCCATTACCAGGCAGAGCTGCATCAACTGATAGAAAGTATTCAAGAACAGATGGATGAAAGTGTAGAACAGAGAATCGTGGTTCCCCAAAAGTGAAATTTGGCCAAGGAAACAATATAAAATTACTAATGTCTGTAAAATACATGTTGGCTTTTTAAACTTTACCACATTTGGTAAGCCAGATTTCCTTCATACCTCACAGCTGAAGAGGGCTCTCTCAGAATCTAAACCTGAAGGAAGTGCAGGATGACTCACAGAAAACACTATTTCATCTGTGGGATCACAGCATCATCCAGGGTCATCTTGTTGTGTGAGGCCTCTGAGCCACATCCTGCATAGATTGAGACTTTTAGCAAAGTTTCAGAAGGGACTGTGCTGCATTTTGAAAGGTGCAGGTGGTCCTTCTGCTGGCAACACCATTGCCTTAGTTTCCTAAAAGGACAGTGGCTGTGCTTTTAGATCAAGGTTTTTTTGCACACTACAGTACAATCTTGTTCCACTGAATTATCTTCTGTTCAAAAGTTTCTTCTAGCACTCAAGATCTTTATCCATGCACTTGCTGCTTCTTTACAATTTGTTTTGGGTTTTTTGTTTTGGTGTTTTTTTTTTTTGCATTCTTTCTCCTCCCAGCAAAGTTACTCTGTTTCCTCTATGCTGCCTCAAGCTGCTTCTCATGCTTACTTATCTCACCAGTGTTTTTCAAATGCAGGCATGCTTCCAGCATCTCTCCCAGAGTTTTTTTTTATTTCCGTTGTGTATCAGGCCTTCTTGCTCCCTACTACTACTGTAGCCATTCCCACCTGAACTACAAAATGGTGTCATAGAATCATAGAGTCATAGAATTGGCTGGGTTGGAAGGGACCTCAGAGATCATCAAGTCCAACCCTTGATCCACTACCGCTGCAGTTACCAGACCATGGCACTGAGTGCCACATCCAGTCTCTTCTTAAATATCTCCACGGATGGAGAATCCACTACTTCCCGGAGCAGCCCATTCCAATGTCTGATCACCCTCTTGGTAAAGAAATTCTTTCTAATATCCAACCTAAACCTCCCCTGGCACAACTTGAGACCGTGCCCTCTTGTCTTGCTGAGAGTTGCCTGGGAAAAGAGACCAACGCCCCCCTGGCTACACCCTCCTTTCAGGGAGTTGTAGAGAGTGATGAGGTCTCCTCTGAGCCGCCTCTTCTCCAGGCTGAACAGCCTCAGCTCCCTCAGCCTCTCCTCATAGGATCTGTGCTCGAGTCCCTTCACCACCCTGGTTGCTCTCCTTTGGACCCCCTGTAATATGAAATCTTTGTTCTCATATTATCAGCTTTCTATCAGCGGCAGAAGGTTGTTGAGTTTTTTATTTATCATTTCCTGGTTTTAATGAGAAAAGGGAAAGAGGCCTTTAAGAGAAGTGCAAAATGATGAGTAACATTCACTGAGTATTGCTGGACTGCAGACAAAATCTTGGGGTGATGTACTATATACATAACTTTCCCATGCCACACCCCCTCCACCCCCAACACTAGCTTCCTCCCCCTTCCTTCTACTGGTTTACACAGGATCCAGTTGCGTCCATAACTGATATAATGTAGCATGCTAATGAAGTTACCTGCATGTATGTTCCCTGCAGTTATTGACAGGTTGTTACTGGACCTTTATGACTCAGTAGCACAAGCTGACCAATAAAATCAAGCAAGAAAATTGGTATGGAGCTTTGTTGCCATAAGATGCAGTCAGAAAACCACCTATGGGTTTTTGGTGCAACTTGGAAAGAGGCTTATCTGCAGTAAAAACAAAAAGCTTATTTTCCTGAATGATATTTTTTATAGAAGCTTGTAGTAAACATAATGTAAAAAAGGAAAAGCATTCCCAAAGGAAAAAGAAAAAAAAGAAAAAAAAAGGTTTCAACCCTACCCAAAATATTTTCAGGTTTTTGTCAGCTGAAAGTGAAAAACATTTGTTTTGGATCACTGATTTCCCTGCTTTGCAACCTCCCATTTCAACTACTGAACCAGTAAGTCAATTTGTTCTGTAGCTCTAGTTCTGAGTACCCTGAAAAACACTTGCTTTGATTAATTCAGGGATTAAACCAGACTTCTGAAAAAGTGCTGCATGGAGTTTTAGTAGGTGTTCTCTGTGACAGAACTTTACATTGTTCTAATAATACCCTGGCTGGCTAAAACCTTTCTATTTATATGGAAAACTAAACATAAGCTGCTTTCAGTTTTTGAATGAAACCGAGCTCAGTTTGTATATACAGATACTCTTGCAAGCTTGATTTGCTATACATATTTATGATTTGCTGCATGCTCTTGAGAATATTGAATTATATTTTGGATGTTCAGTATGTAAGTTCTGCAGTTGGCTTAGAGTGCTAAGACAACAGTGCTGTGTCTGCCCCTGAGATGTTACAGAATAGGTGATATGTCAGCTTGAGGAAGGGTTGCCCAACACAGTAAAATTACTGGCTATGATGTTTGGGAGTCAAGAGTTCTGAGTGTTGTTTGTATCATTAGTATCAATTATAGGAACATCTTTCTGAATAAGAAATAAATTAAAGCAGCTCCATAGTCTATAAACACGTTTTTGTGAAACAAAGCACCTTATCTTATCTCTGCTGTTGTAATTGATTCTTTAGGGATCATGACTCCCAACTGAACAATAAAAATAAAATCCCTAGGAGTTAGCTTTTTAGGCTTTTTTTTAATAATAGAGAGGGGAGGCAACAGAAAGAAAGGTGTATTTTAGGGGAATTTTATTCAAACCATTTCCTTTTCTGTGTGTCAGCAATCAAACTGACAAAACTGTGTACCATTGAAATCTAGAGTGACAGAATGAGGACACAGGGATATTACTTTCTCAGAAGTATGAGGCTGAAGACATACAAGCTGCCAAATGAAGAGGTGGCTTGTGTGGACTTGATCTTGCTGAATCTTGCTGGTTTTTGAATCTTGCTGATTTGGTACCACGTTGTTATAGACTTGAGAGCCAGAATGTTTAAAATTCTCACTGTAGCTGCATTCTAAAATGCTGGTGCTTTTACCTTGTAGTCTTTTGTGCTTAAGCCCTTAGTTAATAAAGACTATTAACTTTCTGTCATGAGTTGCTCTGAAAGCTGTAATAAGCAAATGACTCTGCTGTTCACAAATCTGAGGGCTTTGTGAGCCCCAGAAAGAGTCTTTGTTCCACAGGATTTGTTTTGCTGACATGGGGGTTGAATTTGGGACCTACTTGGCCCTGGGAACTCTTAAATGGGTTGAGTTAAAAAGTAGTGAAAGCTGGAATCTGTGCAGCAACTGCTGGTTTTGCTGACTTGGTGTTTTCAGCTTGCACTGGGCATCCTGCTGTGAATGCTGGCACCTCCTTGGCCCTGTTCAGGCTCTGTTGTCTGTTGACTGTGTAGGTATTTTTGTATCTGCTTGGAGCCCCTTGATCCTCTGAATTTACAAAGTTCTGAGTTAGAACGCAGTGCAAACTACCATGTGAGGAATCTTTGCCAAGGCAAGCAAGTTTGGGGGATTTGCTTAGTTGTTTTCCCTATTTTCATGGCAAAACAAAAATTGTCCTCTGAAAACAGCATACTCCAAATCACCACCTGTGGCACACACATCAGTTTTAACTTTCTTATGCTGGATAGCATTAATATTGATTTTAAGAAAGAAATAATAATGATTTAAAGCTATATTTAAAGCTAATAAAACTGTGAAGTCTTAACTTTGCATCTAGCAAAGGGAAGTTAGGCAAGATAAGAACAGTATAAACAAGAAGACCTGATAAAGGAAGTGGCAAAGAGGAGGCCTGGATAATGATCTGTGGAAGTGTTAGCTATTCCAAGACTTGATGTCACATTTCTTCATACTCACATTTTTGGGTTTGTTATGGAACACTGACTCTTCCCTGAGCAGCAACATCAGAGAGGCTTTGTGGTTATGGATGCTTTTGTGAATAAGCCTCTAGTTCATGGAGTTAGGTGCTGATTGTATCTTTCTTGAAGGAAAAATGATTGCTGAAGACCTGATCAGGCTTATTCTAGTGTCAGCTACTTTTCCTATGTGTCTGCCTGAGGATATTCTTACTACACAATCAGCAGTTTCTTTGCTGTGCCATAGCTTTACTATGGCACCAACTTGTGTTTATGGAGGCTTTACCATGTATAATACATTGAAGGTAAAAAGCATTCTTGAATTCACCATCACTGTCTAATGGAAGTATCTTGAGGGGTGCATTGTACAAGTTATAATGAAGCCTGTAAAGCACTTTCCATTACACTATCCTGTATCGTAGTAATATCTTCAGGATGCAATGAATCCTTTTTTGATATAGAAGGAATGTGTGGTTGATATTGGTGAGAAGAGCTGGAGGAACACTTCTGCTGTATCCTGTGGTTCAGTGCATAAAATATTGATACTGGCACAGTTTGCTGGATTTTTTTCTCCCTCTAGCAATTCTAATTTCTGGTTCTCTGATTGATGGCTTTTATGTTTGTGCATACTTGGCATTTGGACACTGATGGTGGACCACATATATAATTAGACTCCTTTCAGCTGTTCTTCTGAGTTCTGATGATTATTTAGCTAATTGTACAGAGTTTCGGTAAAACTTTAAAGATTAAATGAATTTAATTTTCCTTGTTGGATATTGTACAATTTTTGTACAATGTGAATTTTATGTTCTGGACTGATTCCAGTATATGAAGAGGGAAAAGGATAAAATTGATGCCAGCAAGCTCCAGAGGCTTCATTATGCTTCTGAGACCCCATGTTGCATGGCAGAGTGATCTCTCTTCTTCCTATAGTGCAGAACAACACAGTGATATGGAGAAAGATGGCAAAAATGTTTCCCATGGGCCTGATTCTGTAGTCTGGTAAAGGAATTTGGTGTAAATACCACAGAAAGGTGTTGAGAAACCTATATAATGTGCCCTTATGGAACTGAGACTGTTGCATTATAAAGCTGCCTGTATGTTTTTATGGGCGGGGGTAGACATCCTGGGTCTTCTAGCTCTCTGTGGTAATTATGAAAATGACTGCTACATGCTTTTCCCTGAATTGAGGAAATCCTCCTTGGACCAATTCTAGTAGCTTCAGGGCACCTTTGCACTAAGAATGGCTTTTTCTGCACTTACTCTGCTTTACTGTCTAAACGTATAAAGTCAAACTGGGAAAGAACTTCTAGAGCACTGACTGGGAGCAGTGATGGTGATTCATTGACAGTCTTGAGTATTCAGCAGTTTTGAGCTTCTAAAGTAATGACATGGGGCTGGGGTCTGGAAATAGCTTCTGCTGTTGGAGGAAGCCTCAGTCCAAACAAGCCTGAGAACTGCTGATTTAGAAGTATTTGCTGGATTTCCATATAAAGTGATTTTTTTTTTTTGAAGTGTTGTATTAAGATCTGAGTTTTCAGCAGTCTCTCAAACAGTTTAATTTTTCAACTGGAAGTACTGAATCTTTTTTTTGCCCTGGTGTCCACAATAATTCCACTCTCTCCCCCCCTCCCCCACTTTTAGACTATCTCTACTTGTTACTTTTTACTGCATTTATATATTATCAACTTCAATTTTCTTCTATCTCTGTGAAGCATGCAGAATTTTAATGAATATGCAAATTAACATTAGCCTTCCCCATCTACTTGCTCATCTGCTGCAGTTCTCCCTATGCCCTTTTGACATTTTAAGCATAACATCCAGATGGTGCTGGCTAGGAAAGGGTATTTATCTCCCATGCACTTTTGGGGGGAGAAAAATATTCTCCATAGCTGATGTGGGGAAAGGGGTTGGAAGAAGGAACAGTTTTTCTACTAAATTGTATTAAATCCTTATAAAATCAACATTTAAAAATATATTTTAAATATCTGTGAGGTGAATCCCAGCAAAACAGTTACATTCCCAGAAAATTGTTTGTTGGTTTTAAGCCATGCCCTAGGTTGCAGACTTCCTAGGCTATCAAGGCATTTAAGGTCCTCCAGAAACCTGGATTCCAGCTCACAGAATGCAGATTTCCCCAGAATTTTAAGTCCTTTTTATTTACAGTGAATGCATATTAATGTTTTTGCCTGTTGAAAATATTGGTGGCTTCAGGATTCTATAAATTGCCCATAGATCAGGATAAGAAATAGTGACATAAAGAGTTTTGTCATATTTCTCAGGTAAGACAATGCTCTTTGTTAAATTTCCTACCTAACTTTTTTTCCTGCATTAGATATACCTGGAAGGTGGCTTAGACTAAAAGGGAAAGCTTTGTCTTGCGACAGTAAGGAGACTCCCATGAACATTATTATGCAAATTATTATGCAAAAATTATGGTGCAAACAAACTTGTCTACAAGTTACAACATTATAACATTAATGCTTTTATATTTATGAAATGAACGGCTTCAAACCAAGCAGACAGCTTTTTGTTGGGTGATCAAAGATCCTGCACACTTTCCTGGAGAAACCCAATACCCACGTGTGCCACCAAGGAAGATCTCGCTCTTTCCTCTGGTGTGGAGAACACCCCAGATCATTTGCACAGAGGTAGCAAATGCCATTAGAGATGACTAAGGGCTGTACCCCACAATCAAAGCTTCCACAGATTTTAATTTTCCTGTGCACATAAAACTTTCAAGAGGCTACAATTACTGGTGAATTCCCCTTACAGACTGGAAATAGTTTGCGCTTGGTTTTGTTTTGGTTTTTTGGGTGGTTTCATAGCAGTCCAGTAAATTAACGAAACAGACTTCATAAAGACAGGAAATCTTACCACTTCAACAGTTTACCCATGTTGTCTTATGTTTTCTCTATTCACATACAGTTTTGCCCTTTTATCCCCTTTGTGCCTTGACTTTCTTGTGTGTTTTTACCCCTTTTCCTCACTTTTCCCAGTATCATTTGGGAGTTTGGAACTGAAGCATACAGCTTAGACCAAATGTCAAATCTTAAGCTTCAGACAGCTGCCAGGTTGAGGCATGTGTGTGTGTAAGATCATTATATATTGGTCAAGGACTATTTTTTTTGTCCATACGAGTTCCTTGAATCTCTGTTTCTAGAATTATACTGTGGTTATATTAGAAACATTAAATTGTAAAACCACGGTGTTAGAGGACAGCTACTTTCTGGTTACTTATACCTAAGGATAAATACTTCTGAAAATATTAAGTTATTTAACCAAATAAGATTCTGTGCTTCAAAAGAAGCACTTATTTTCTTCCCCCGAGGTATTTTTAAAAGTGAATTTTAAAATACTTTTAGAAAACACTTTTATTATTATTGAAAAAAACCAAGTGTGTAGCTACATACTGGTGAAGGCCACAAGCCCTAAGACAAATTTAGTGTTAATAATTCCTACTAAATGTCTAGGTAACTTGGCCATTTTAAAATGTGTAAGTGCTGCAAGTGGAATTGTTTTGCTTGTTTTGTTTCACATGACAGACTTGACTTTAATTACGTTATTTAGTGATATATTAGCAGGCTAACACAAAATATTAAAGCAAAATATCAGTGTGAATGCATTTTATATCCAAGTGCTATGCCCCTCCAGGAAACATTGAATATGCAAGGTTTTTTTTTAAAAAACAAAATAACTGTAGTAACTAACTAGCAAATCCTTCCTGTTCTTGTTACTGAATAAACCTGTTTGTCACAGATTTTGTGACAAACTTACTGGAAATCTGAAAGAATTAAAAAGTCTGCTTGTGTGAGATGTGATCCAAATGTCTACTGTACCAGAAAGGTTTCCTCCTCTCTAGAGATAATCTGTAACACAAATTCTGGGACAGTTTTAGGGGGGGTTTGATGAACACAAAAAAAGTGCATCACTAAAAATGTGCTATTTCAGGAATGTACAAGACACCCACAGCTTCAGGTGACACCAGAAGGTGGGCTGTGCAGTAGTACTGTCCTCAGCAGGACAACAGGAGACCACAGCCACAACAGCATTGTTTGCAACCAGGTTTCTGCTGCATGGCAGTGTGCTGGGGAGGGGTGTGAGGGCTGCAAGGAGCACTGCAGGTGTAGGCGAGGAAAGCCTGACAGGACCTGAGGTCCTAGAGCAGGTCCAAACGAGGGCAACCAGGCTGGTGAAGGGACTCGAGCTCAGACCCTATGAGGAGAGGCTGAGGGAGCTGGGGCTGTTCAGCCTGGAGAAGAGGAGGCTCAGGGGAGACCTCATTGCTCTCTAAAACTCCCTGAAAGGAGGCTGGAGCCAGTGGGGGGGTTGGTCTCTTTTCCCAGACGACTTTCAACAATACAAGAGGGCATGGTCTTAAGTTGTGCCAGGGGAAGTTTAGGTTAGATATTAGAAAGAATTTCTTTACAGAGAGAGTGATCAAGCATTGGATTGGGCTGCCCAGGGAAGTAGTGGATTTTCCGTCCCTGGCGATATTTAAAAAGAGACTGGATGTGGCACTCAGTGCCATAGTCTAGCAACCGCAACGGTGGTTCAAGAGTTGGACTTGATGATCTCTGAGGTCCCTTCCAACCCAGCCAATTCTATGATTCTATGACAGGTGCATTTTTGAAGGTGAAGTGTCCGTGTCAGCCTTGTGAAAAGTGAGACTGTTTGTTTTCCACAAGTAGATGTTTTCTGAGGTTTATGGACTAACCTTTTCATCAGATTGACACAGTCAACCTTTCCCTTTGCTAGTGAAACTGGTATTTTGGGGAAGAACAGTGAATATTTTTTGAGAGAGTACTGACAGACATTAAAGTCACTTGTTCATTTCTTTAGATGCTAATGGAGAAATAGGGTGTTTGATCAGCGGGTGGGTTACTGTGAACAAAACCATGGCCAGAGAGGTTTGCTGCTATAATGCAACAGACTTGGTTAAGATTTTAATTTTAGAGCTGTGGAACATGTACAGAAACATGGGTGCTGCTGTGTAACACTGCCATTGTGGATGTGTTCCTGAAAAAGCCCAGTGGTTAGCAGCTTGATGGATTACAAGGCAATTTTAGCTCAGAAGAACTAATGCAAGAGAGGTGGGCCTCCCTGCAAAGGCTTAAGAAACGCACAGTTTGAATACACAAGGACAGTACCTGCAGCATAAGCCATGGATGCACAGCAGTAGATAATACTATCTGCAAACAGATGAAAAGATAGCTGCAAGATACACTGCCTTCTCTGAGCAGATATTTGCTCTAAAGGATTTGTCACACCAGCAATGAGACTGAGCAGTCAGCTGCACTTCTTAGTGTCAGCTGGTATGGTACATTAGCATGTTCTTACTGTGTCTTGTTGAATGGTTAATTTTTTATTGTCAACATAATTTTCCTCAGATTAATCAAGGTCAGTGAAGGATGGATAGTAAAACGGGGCAAAGATGCTGGTTAGTCAAGCACAGTATTAAAGGATTGGTGGCAGAGCTCCAAAACAGCTCTAGTTAGAGACAAATAAAGAAGCATCACATGTTGCTTGCCTTTACAAGGCTCATGATTTGCCAAGAGCCAAATAAAAGGACATCAACATTTAATTACCAATAAAGAAAATTGGTCAAAACTTTTCATGTTACAAATTCCAAAGGATGAGACTTTTAAAAGCTGTGTCTGCACAGTGGAGATGTCTGCAAAGCACAGAACCAAATTACTCTGTTAAATCCATTGAAGAAAAGCATCTTCCATCTGTAGCTCATTGCATTGTTGGGGAGGAGAATGATGCTTTCAAATCATTGTGGTCCTAGGGCATTGTATATAGGTGTAGAATAGGTGCAGGTTAAGCACAGATCACCCAAGCTTGTTGCAGCAAAATGCATAAGTAGGGTTTTTTTCCTTGTTGCTGCTGTTGTTTTTCCCAGGAGCAGTCTGTCCTGAACTCTCCTTAAGGTTCCTTGGCATAGCTCCCACTAGTTTTCTGGATGTCATTGTTCATTTTCTTGCCATTCTAATGTAGAGTCTGCCTTCAAAGCACTCACCATTAGAGCATTACCAGCCCTTTCTAATGACTGATTTTAGATGTTAGTCTCAAAATAATGTCTTGCTGCATCTTCAAGTTTTCTCATTTTATTGTAGAAATATAGATCCCTTTGGAATCTGTATTTCTATATAGATTCTGTATATAAGAGTGCAGTCTCTGAAATTCTTACTTTTTTTCCTTAGGCTTGATACTGTTTCCTTTTGTCTTTATAAATTACTACTTTGTATTTCTTTAACTTTTAAGTAGCTTCTCCTCCTGTTCAAGATGCAAGTGAATCTTAATGCATTTACTCATGCATAAAGCTGGACCTGACTTCAGCTTTATTTGCAAAACCGAGATGTGGCTTATAGTTAGGAAACTATCAGTTTGTTAGTAAACTTCCACACATTAGAAGAGCAGGATTAGCACTGAGGATGAACTCATGCAAAAGTCAAGTTCTTAAAACATTCTTTTCTCCACTGGCTTGAATTTATGTAAGTGTTCTTCAGTTTGACACTTGAGCAGATGGGTGAGGGCGAGTCATATACCATAATGTACAAAGCAGAGGTGCTCTGCTTGGCAAGCAGAGGTATATTGGCAGTATTTAATAAACTTTTTAAGTTTGCAAAGAATATGACCATATAAATAAAAAACATCACTCTTGTGCAATGTTTACTTTTAATAGCAGAGGCACGTAACAGAGGTTGGCCTATTCAAAGGTGGCATGTAAGGCCCACCTACAAGATGTGTGCCATATGGCTGGCTCCATGTCAATGGCTAATTTCACATGGGAGAGTTTTCCTTGTGCTTGCCAGCGTTTCACCAAAGGTATTGAAATCACTTTATAAACTGAGGATTACTGTCACCTGCCCTGTGACAGGTCACCGGGCTGGAAAGCTGATCCCACCACCTGGGTTGTGTTCTCATGTTCCCTGTGGCCAGAAGAACTGCAAGTACTTAAGTGCTGTCTTTCTTAATTGTCTGGCTTCATTTGTCTTACTATATAGCACATCATGTGCTCCTGTAGAGACAGGTATAACCTCAAAGCAAGAATATTCAAGTGCATGCAAATCCCTAGTTTGCATAGCAGAACCATGGCAAGTTTGTGGATGCTGGAGCTCAGTAATCAAACATGCAGTCTCAGCTCTTGTGTGTGTGTAGCACTGAGCATATTTCTGTGTTGTGACAGAAAATGGTAGTGTGTATTTTGCAAAAACACGTGAAGCTTGATATTTTGAAAGTTGAATAATTTTAAATACTTTACTTCAGTGTTATTTCATAATGGGTCTTCAATAAATTGGAAAACTACTTAGATAAATAGTTTCTGCTACCAGTGAGAGACCCTTAATATGCATTTTTTTTCTTTATAAATCAATGTGTTTGTATATCTTCAAACTTCTGTTTAGTTGGATATGCATTACACAGGGGGGTTATGGCAGTTCCTCTTATGAATTGGGAAACGAAAAAATTTTAATATTCTTGTATAATTGGGTTGACTGATAGCACAGACTGTTATCTGCAGCTGAATAAATGAAGTGATAAGTATGTGAAACTTTTGCCTGATGGCAATGAAGTATACAGCATGTGGATCATTTTGTCATGACTTTGAAGCATATAGTCTGATTTGTAATCTGATTGGATAATGTACTAAGCAATGTAGAAAAAAAAAACAACAAAACAACCCTCACAATGTTTTCTTCTTCCCCCACAGAAAAAGGCAGATGAAGGATAATCAAAGGCATCTTTAGTCTTGGAAGCTAAAGAAATGCAAACAAATAGCGGGTGGCCTGACATCAGCTTAAGGTGAACAAGGAAGGAAAATGCTGAAACAATTGGTTCAGAGTGAGAAACACAGGCTAAAAACATCAGAAGCTGTGAAGACATCAGATTGCCTGTGACAAATGCAACTTTTGGTGAGTTTTAATATGTGTGGTTCCTCTGAAATTGAGTTTTGTGACTTTGCTACTTTTTAAAAATCTCTTCACTACTTTTGTGAAGTAGCAGCTTCTCAATATTTGAGGCAGTAGTCAGCTTTTCTTTATGAACTGTTTTTCTTTTTTCTTCCCTTGATATATAGTGTTCAGAAATGGTTCTGTCAGCTTCAGCAGTAAATCTCAAGTCTATGGCAATGGAAGTGATTTTGAGAAACAAATGGCAGTGTGAAAGATATTATGTTAACCATAAAAACCAAATTGTGACTAGAGTTCAGATGTCACAAATCTTAGTGAACGTAGACACAGGGAGTAAACAAAGTCACATGATATCACCCATATGTCTTTTATTTTTGGTCTTATAAGTATGTGCAAAAGAAGTTGTAAGCAAATATGAGAAGCTTTTGTAGATTTTGGATACAAACCTTGCTAATACCAAGAGACTTTATATATATATTTGAAGGTTTGCTGATGTTCTGTGTGATAGCTGGGTGTAATTGTATTTGTGGCTGTGTAGGCACTGGAATCCTAAAATGGTTCATGCAGAAGCTTCTGTCACAGTGGAGGCTGTTCCTCATGGACAGTAAGATGGTTGTTATCATGGTCAAATAGCTAGCACTGGGAAGGTTCCTTTTCTAGTATGTCTTCTCTGTCATCTTAATTTACCTATTAACTTGTCATGGAAGTGACAAAATCTTGAAATGCATCTATCACAGAAGATTAAATTGTATCTATCTCCCTAGTTGAGTCATTTTTGGGGCAGAAAGGATTGAGATGTTACATTAAAAATGTAGTTGTCAAACAATGTACACATACATACGTGCACACTCAGGAAGTAGTGTGATAGCTAGAAAGAAAAGGTTCTTATCAGGAAACTTCTTCTTTGTTAATACCACGGAAGTCTGGCTGTCAAATAGCACGTAACATTGAATTATGCTTCATCCATATGAAAATTAGAGAAAGATGCAACAAAAACATGGGGACAGGTTGTTTGTGGAACAAGCCTGGAAAAGTCTAGGGACCCTAGATGAGACTTAAAATCTGACTGGGAAAGAGCTTTGTCTTTTACTGAAGTCCCTCTGTGTGTCTTGGGCCTGAGGAATTCTGTGCATTACTGAGGAAACATTAGTGAATTCAGCAAGCATGAACATTCCTCCCTGCTTGCAATGTATATATACATGTACAATTTTCCTTTCTCTAGTGCTCTTTATCAGAAATTTTCTAGGCAGTTTGGTAGTTTCTCATCTGCTACAAAGAGCTGTGCCTGAATTGCCCCAGATTATTTTTTGTTAGGAATGTGGCATTTCCCATCTCAAGGCTATGAATCTGAATAAAGCTGTTTGTTGATGAATCAGTTTATTTGATGTGAGGTTCTGTGTGCTTGTGTGTTTTCTTCTGAGATGCTTTCCTGTCACTTGAGGGAAATGCATCCCTCTTGTCTCCTATTGCAAGGCAAATCAGATTCTGCTCTCATTTGATGAGGTTTGTGAGTGCTGATAATCAGATGCAGATTAAGAATTTATCACTGGATGGAATTTGCTTATTTTCAAAAATAGGATCATTTGGTACAGCTGCACTCTACCTGTTGTTAGTGCCTCCATAGTAGCTGGGAAGCACTGGAGGTGAGAAGGCATCCTTACAAGGAAAGGATACAAGTCCTTTCATGGTCTCTTCTTGTTTAGGCAATGCAGCCAACGTTTTTCCCCCATAGAACTTAGCCTAGCACATGGAAGGAGGATATCTTAATGCCAGTTAATGTACAGTGACTTAATGTTGGAAGAATACTCATGAGATGTGAAGACCACGTGTGCCCTGTATTTTCTAGGACAGTAAAAACCCTCCTGAAGTGTTTGTTTGATACAGCTGCTTGCTGCAGGACTAGCTCACCCTATGCCTGAGGTGATGTATGAGCCTGGATACACTGGTGTTGAGGTTGGTTTCTGAGGTAGCATAGCATTGCTGGCAGCTGAAAATCAGATTTTCTGGGCATGTATTTCTTGTATTCATGGATCATCATAATGGTTTTTCACAGACAGGCCCTCACTCATCAGACCTTCCTTGCAAAGCGAGCAGAGTCCCTGTCATCCATTGTAGGGAAAATCTGCTCAGGAATACTTGTTTTATAAGTAGTTTTGAAAATATGACTGGGCTTAAAATGAGTACAGAAATCTGTGACATTTGTAATTCATTTGAAAGCTGACCTTTTAAGGGAAGCTGGGATAAAGGTTTTCTTTCTAATCTCTGTATCTGTGACTCCTACTTGCCATAGCATCTTACTGCCAGAGAGCTGACTTAAAACTCTCCATTAGTGAGGCAAAAATAAATACAGCAGGTAAGTGTCAAAACAGGAATGCAAAGGATGGGAATTCTTTTCAGAAAAAAACTTTACAGAAGAGGCAAGGCTGGCAGGTAGCAAGACTAAAAGAAGGGGGAAGGTTTTTTTGAGGGAGAAAGAAGGGGTTTTTTGAGCCTTTGCTGATGCAGAGTTAACGTAGAGAGAGCTGCAAAAGGATAATGTAGGAGGAAATGGCCAGCACATATTCACAGATATGTCATAAGACACACCTCAAATTTGGCATAAAAGACAACTGTTCCTTGGGGCATTAAACAGGGGAGTACAGTGTCCTTATTTCTAAAAGGATTTAAGCAGAGTGTATGCAGCAGTACTTTGACCTCTTGAAATGTATAAATAGATCCTACAGCTACCGAGAGCTGAAATTAGTCTGAAGTGATGTTTGGTTTTGTTTTTCTTTAATTCTGACATCCAGTGGTTCTTGCAAAGGATGCTTCTGCAGGGGGTTGTGTTGCAGTTTCAGCTTGCCTGAACATTAGACAGTCACAGTGGTGAATTCACTATTTTCATGCTTAATTTTTCAGTGATTTTTATGCTGCTAATGAAGCCCAGTGTTGGCTGAACAGAGTCATGGGTGCAGCTGTGAGATCACCTGCAGAATCAAGGTGGTTTTTTTTATCTCATATAATATTTCTTCTGGCATAGGTGTCCTGCCTTGCAATTTTTTCAGCTCTAAAATTTTAGTTTCATTATTGTTTTGGCAAAGTGTAGTCATAAGTAAAAGTTTTTCTTCCAAAAGCTGTGTTTGTGTTCAGCAAATAGCTTTGTGTCTGAGAAAAAACATCAACTTGCAAAATATCTTTTCATCTTGCTAGGCTTGTGAATTGAAAAATGTATGGTTTTCAACTTTCTGTAAGAGTAAGTGAGCCAGAAACAGAGGGAGCAGTTACCACACCATAGATTTCCTCTAGACTGCAGAAAGAGCACAAATGGAGCCAGAACAGATTCCCTTTATATAGCTCTCTTGTGCAGTGCAAAGTGGAATATAAGGATGTTGTCTTATACTTAAAGCAGGCACTGCCTTCACCTCGTATAGAGTTGCTTTTACCTGTTAAAAAAATAATAATCTGTATATGGATAAATCTGGTCATACAGAACAGCTCAACTATGTCTAAACTTCACATTATTTTGGTGATGAGAGTGTGGAGTGATTAAAATTGAAGCAACAAAATACTTTCCTGCATGGGGAGATTTTCACAGAAATCAAGAAACTTGTACATACTTTGAATACCAATGAAAGGTTTACATGTGCATCCTGTCATGATGAGTGTATTGAGATTGCCCTGGTTTTAACTCTAAAAATATCCAAGGAACAATTCTGGTCTTTGGTATTCAGCTGTTATTCCAGAATACCTGAGTAATATCCAAATCAAATCTTATCAGAATGTGATGTTTCATAAAAAATATAAAAGAGCAGCTAATAAATTACTGTAGGTGTAAGCCTAATATTTTTGAGTAACCAGAACAGAGTTTCCTCAAGAAGGGGAGATTTCAGCAATTACAATAGAATGTGGTATATTAGTAACTTCATTTTTATAGATGAATGACACTAATGATGCTAAAGCTGTCCTGCTGTGCCTATGGAGCAGAGGACTCTCACAGGACAGTGCATATCCTCCATGGACGGATAGAGATGGGAGGGAGGCTTGTAACCTCGGTGTAGGTTGTACATGAGGACAGGGTATCTGCAGACTGTGTCAGCAGCATCTGCCAGGAGGTGACTTTGGAATGCTGTGGTAACATTTGGCAGATAAGAAGGACATCTTTATCTTCATTAATGATTTGGATGAGGGGATTGAGTGTGCCCTCAGTAAATTTGCAGATGACACCAAACTAGGTGGCTGTGTCAATCTGCTACAGGGAAGGGAAGCCTTACAGTGGGACTTAGGTTCAACCAGTGGACCAAGGTTAATTGTAAGAGGTTTAACAAGGCCAAATGCCAGGTCTTACAGCTGGGTCATAACAACCCCATGGTAAGCTACAGACTTGGAGAAGTGTGATTAGAGAGCTGTAAGCTGGAAAGGGACCTGGGGGTACTGGTTGACAGTCAACTTAATATGAGTCAACTGTGTGCAGGTGGCCAAGAAGGTCAATGGGATACTGGTTTGTATTAGGAACTCAGTGGTCAGCAGGAATAGGGAGGTGATCATCCCTCTGTACTCAGCTCTGGTGAGGCTGCATCTTGCATACTGTGTTCAGTTCTGGGCACCTCACTGTAAGAGGGACATAGAAGTGCTGGAGAGTGTCCAGAGAAGGGCAATGAAGCTCATGAAGGGCCTGGAGCACAAGTCCTGTGAGGAGTGGCTGAGGGAGCTGGGGGTGTTCAGTCTGGAGAAGAGGAGGCTCAGGGGAGACCTCATCACTCTCTACAACTCCCTGAAAGGAGGGGGTAGCCAGGGGGGGGTTGGGCTCTTTTTCCAGGCAACTCTCAGCAAGACAAAAGGGCACGGTCTTAAGTTGTGCCAGGGGGAGGTTTAGGTTGGATATTAGGGAAAAATTCTTTACAGAGAGGGTGATCAGGCATAGGAATGGGCTGCCCAGGGAGGTGGTGGATTCTCCATCCCTTGATGTTTTTAAAAAGAGGACTCTTCTATACCCATTTTTTTTAATTTATTTTTTTGTAATTAGAACTGTGTTAAAACAGTCTTGTGTTAGCAGACTTGAGGTTAGTTTTAATTCAAGATACACTGTACTTACAACCATAAGCTCTAGTTTAATGACTTTAGCCACACTTGTAAGTTTATCAAGATAGCTGGAAATCTTCCCTGGCAACACAGAGCTCCAGCAGCACTGTTTCACAAATACCACCCTCACAGAGAGGGCAGAAATAACAGGCTAAACATCAGATAGGAGGACAGAGAAGGGGCAAGCAGGTTCTGACTCCTACTCTCTGGATTAATGATCAAGCACCAGCCATTGAAATGTTCCCCTTGGCTATCAGGAAAATAACTTCCAAAACTGATAATGGAGAAATTTTTAAAAGCAAAACCATTAATCACATGTCCAAGCCTATTCAAAGGCAAAGAGTGTTAGGGTACAGGCTAAATTTAAAGTGCAGTGGCAGTTTTCAAATAACTCCTAATGCAGAAAGCCACCTCTGTGTTTTGTGCCTTTGAAAAATTCTCCTTCAAATATCAGCGTTCAAAAAGATAAACAACCAAGAAAATGATATATCATTTCTATCAGCAACATAAATACAGTTAACTTCTCCATAATCATAGCTTTGTGATTCCAAATATCTGATATATGTAGGTTACGGCTATAAAAATGATGAAGCAACACAAAGTTTAGGTGGAACTTAGGTTAAATTAGGTTCAAGTGAAAAACATCTCCCTTGACAAGACAGTCACACAATTCTGTAACTCTTATCAGTCTCTGACTGCAAGAAAATCTGCCAGTATCAAACAAATATCTGATTACTATTAGAGCATATAAAGTGCAAACAGGAAAGATCTTTTATGACTGAGCGGCTATAAAAACAGAAATTAGTGTACACATTCCCTAGGTGGGAAGCTCAGTCTGCTAGTGTTAAATGATGTCATTGGGTCAACGTGACAATTACCAGAAAAAATTGGGAATGGAGGGGTTAGGGTATTTGAGCAGTTTTCATCTGCAGTGGCTGAGGGAAGGGTTGCTGAAAGGCAGCCACAGGTCCTCCTCGCAGAGCTGGCCTGGGGGCTGTGCCAGCAGCCCTTCCACAGAAGGCACTTGATCTCTTGGCTACCTTGTAAGTCCTCACAAGCTCCAACCTGCTTAGACACAGTTCACCCTCTGCCTAGAAGAGGTGTGTTGCCAGATCCTTATCCTGGGCTAAAAATAGTCATATAAAACCAGCAGTAATGATTCAGTTTCATTGAAACAAACGCAAGCTGGGTACATAACATTTTGACAGCATGGAATAAGAGACTAAACAAGATGTTTACCATATTAACAGGTCTGACCTTTTAGCTTCTTTCTGTTGTCCTGTGTAAGAGGCAGAGAAAACAAGGATCTGGATCATGAGCAGCTGCAGAAGATAAGATTGTTTTTCTTAAGTGTTCATCTGTTCATGTTTTAATTAGGCTCAGCCATTCTTGGCTTTAACTTTTGATTTAAAGGCTTCAATATCTGTGGGCTTTGGGTTTTCTTTTTTGTTTGTTTTGGTTTGTTTTTTCCTTTGTTTTTGTTTTGCATGCTTTGGTATTAAAATAGATCTAGTGCAGAAGTGAGGAACATATAATTACGTCACTTTTTTCCTATTAATTAATGTAAAATGAACATGCAGTAGATGGGGCAGATGCCTAAGCTGCAAATACTCACAGTGTGTATATAGTCTCAGTAAAAACTTTGAAGATTTTTTTTTTTTTTTTTTTTTTGTGGCCTTGGAATTCGTGAACCATGATCTTAGAATACACGCATGTGGTTGAATGAAGGTCATGGACAAAGAGGTCATAAGAAGAGGCAAGTTCTTCACCATTAACAGATTTAACAAGCTTGCAAGACAACATAAAAGCAGGCAGTGTAATCATGGTGGTTCCAGTCACTGAGCAGGAATGATGTTCTGCACTGCACTGGCTGCAGTGGTAGAGAGGCATGCTGAGCAGTCTGGCTGTAACAGAATAAGAAGAAATGAAAAAGATAAGCTACTGTGGTTTACTTTAGGAGCAACTCTTTTCCATAATGCCTATATTATATGAGCATTTTAAAACCTTTTTAGATCAATATCACTGTGACTGTTCCAAAATCATTGCTGTTGATGATTGATAAAATTGTAGTCAATATTTTAAAAGCAGATTTTTATTATCTATTGTTTTAAGTGCAGCACAGAAAACAACAGTAGAGATAACTGGTTGCTGAAAACATCCATGTGGTGTATTGCTGTATGTACATCTGTAACAAGAAGGGTAAAATTTGATTAGTGCAAGAGGTTTAAGCTTAATCCAATCTATTTAAGTCCCTTTGTATTAAAGGTCAGGTGTCAGCTCTTCACAAGTGCTGCATATTCTGTAGGAAGCTTAGCTTTGGTGTGATGATCATAGTATCTGTAACTCCAAGGGGAGCTCAGCAGCAGTCTGAAAAATATATGCTGTCATCAGATAACACATGAAATGGAGGATTGTAGCAGAGTACATATAAAACTAATGTGCAAAGGGCAGTTTCTCCACTCTGCACTGCTACAAAGTCTCATTTCCTTTATGTATATCCAAATCTTCATTAGCTGTCCTATACCACCAATAGGAAGCTGGAGTCCATTCTGAATCCTGGTGGGTCTGGCTGCCAGCACAGCAAGGTTGTAGCTACATGACTCCCACTTGTTTTGCATCTTGAAGGTTTTCTTCTAAATAAAAGCTATAAGGATGCTGTTCAGTTTATTTAAATGTATTAGATCTTGCTGCCTAGCTGTGCAAGACAGGAATGGCTGGCTGAATTCACTTCATGGAAGACTCTCGAGGTGTGCCTCTTAAAAGAATGTGAAATGACACAACTGAGGCAGCACTTGTGTTTTTTCTTCCAGCTCTGAATTTTGCTCAGCATATGAGCCCAAGTTCAGAATATCCTTCAGTTCATGGCCAATCACCTAGATTTTAGAACTTTGAAAGGGAGCAAACTTTATTAATAGGTTCCTACTTTAAAATCCTTTCTTCTCTTTTAAATGCCTGTGTGAGAAAAGAATTGCAATAATTTGCAAAATGCCATGTGATCTTGCTTCTCAGTGCCAAGTGCTCAGGAGGGAAAAAAAAAAAAAGCTATTGGATGGCTAGGTTTTGATATTAAGCTGATCCTGTAATGCTCCTTCAATGGCTTATAGTGTTCGTTCCAGGATAAAATTAACCCTGCTGCTTTTTCATGCAAAGAGAGAAATAACTACCATGCTTTGCTCTCACCAGCATTTTGTCCCACTGCCCTGGCTTTTTTGTACCAGGTGTTAGAGGCAACAGTAAGTTCTTCTGTTTCCTGCTACCTTGTCCTTCAGCAACCCGTGTTTGCACAGCCATTTCACCTTGTGTGTTAATGGCCCTGCTTTCTAAAACCTAGCTATCTTCCACCGGGCTGTTGTGTGCTGATACTATACCATTAATCATTTTCACTTCACCCACTACTTGGGTATTCACCAGGTGTCTTGAAGTTACCTTTGTGTTGCTCTCTTTTCTTTGTGCTCTTTTCTTCTGATTCTTCAAGGACCCTTATACAAATATTAGCTGATTGCTATCAAACAACTTGTAATCAAATGGTGAGCTTATGCTTTGACCAAGAGAAATAAAAGTGTATTCTTTTGCCTTGTGGGACAGATTAAAATGTTCTTTTATCAAGTGAAGTTTTCTTGCTTCTGTGTACCATTAATACAGTTAGGGTGGAGCAATAGTTTCTGTAGGTAGCATTTCTAAATGCAGAGGCATAAAATTTCATGGAGTGATGCAGTAAAATATTATGGTGAGATACTACACTAAAATAGAGAAGCTCATTCATTTGACCTTGTAGACAATGCTTGACCAGCCTATGTTCTGGCTAGATCTGGCAAGTTTATTCTGGTGGAATTAGTGCACAGTTTTTTAAAATTAGTTAAGGATTTCTATGAGTGTATGTGTTAAGCACAATGTTGCTCAGGCTTAATGTGAGCTGAAAGATTTTAGAGTTGTTTTAGAGGCTCTAAGGGAAATGGTTTGATGGTCTACCTTTTTAAATACATGTTGATTGGCTGGAATGAAGGCATTAGGATCTTTTCTACTACCAGCCAGCTGAAGAGTCCTCCCTGCATATTAGGAGATACATTGGCATATCCTACTAGGATTTCAGTGTCAGGCTTTGAAGGCTCTCTGGGTGTGAAGTTGAGATCTTACTCTTCTGGCAAGGCTGTGGTGCCCCTGGCACAGATGGTCAGATATGTTTCTTTTTGGTTTATAGAGAGCACAGCTAAACGTTTTTTCTTGAGGAAACTTCTGCCTGTGGTGACCCTGCCCAGACTGAGTCACATCTGGTTGTAAAATGATGATTTATTTTTTGAGTTATGGGGCTTTTTGGAAAGGAGTGAAAATTGTGGTAGGATGTGGAGTGGGAAACCACAGTGGAACCCACAGGAAAACAGAGGAGGCAACACCTCAACACTCACTACAAGGCCACAGAGTTCCTGTTTGTATTAATTAAAAAGGCTTGAAGGGTCTGGCTCTCCAGATGCATGGGCTGTTGATGTCTGGTGCCAGCCCAGAGCTGCTCATCACACCATGGCACTTCAGGCTGGTGCTTAGACACGTTTCTTTATTCTTCTTGGTCCCTCCAGCCTTCCCAACACCCCCAAAAAAAACATTGCCTTTAAAATAGTGTAAGCACAAAAATATTTTAACAGATTACCAGGAGGTACTGGTCTGGCATACTAAGCTGTAGGGCTGCCAAAGCAAATGTTGGGAAAGAGAGGTTTGTGGGATTTTTTACAAACAGGGTCTGAGAATGTTGTCTACAGTATTTTTTTTTCTGTTACATGTTTTTAGTAACCTTTCACCACAAAAATTCTGATGTATTTCTTCTGACTTATGGTGTGCTCCAGAAGCAGATCAAAGAACTCTGTTCCAGGGGAAAAAAAATAACAAATTGTAACAGCTAGACATCTTTTATGACTGTAGGACCTTGATGGAGCATAGACTTGATTCAGACCTCCATTCAGCACTGCATCTCACAACATCCCTTTCCTGAGATTGAGCCAAACCACACACCCTCACTCAAGACACTGTTACAAGTTAGGCGGTAATGATCTATTGCATAGCTGACTATGGGGCCCACAACAGAACTCTGATGACTGATTGTCCTGAAAGAGTCATTTTTCTTTCCAAAAGGGCTGTCCTCTGCTGCTATGCTGAGATGCCTGTACACAGCCCGGCCCATAAATTCATAAAAAACCTGTCAACCTGGTCTGTCCGTGCTCTCTTGTCTGCTTGTAGTATCTTTATCCTTCAATACAGGGCAAGGGGAAGAGCCTTGCATTTTGTTTCACCCGATCAGTGGAGGGCCCTGGAGATCTGCTGCATCAGTATCATATTGGAACAATGGTCACTTATGTTTCCTGGACTGAAATAGCAGTTTGTCTGTGTCTGGCTTTCCTCTTAGTAGGAACTCCTTTGTAGCTATTTTGTACTTCTGAAGTTTGCACATTTCTTTCTGTTTTGGTGCCTCCAAGCCTTATTTGTTCAGTGAAGTAGCTAATTAAAAAGCAGAATCTCAATTAATTTGTGGGGTTTTTTGGTGTGTGTTGTATTTTGTTTGTTGGTGGTTGTTTGATTTTTTTTGTTGTTTGTTTGTTTGTTTTTTATAGTTCTTTCCTTCCTGTATTTTGCTGCAGAAATTTGTGGCCTAAAGCTTGCTTCTTACATTTGTTGGTGAGAAGGGAGGGGAAGGACCCAGAGCAGCTTTGTAGCTCCAATGGGACATACTGGCAATGGAAGAAAGGAAATAATTGCTGGCATCTGTGAGTGTGTGCAAGGGAGAGTTATTGCATACATCAGACCACTGCCCTTAATTCCAAGAGAGTCCCTGTCAAAGCTGTGCATATGTGTTCCTCCTTGCTGAAGAAGTGTTGTTCTGTGTGCCCAGAGTATGCCATTGAAAAGCAGTATATAACATGCCCATAACACCAGTACCAAGAGGTTTTTAGTTTCCTTCAGTTTTCTGTTCTCTGACTCTAAACTCCAGTCAGCATGGGTCAGAGCTTCTGTGGATTTTCTTGGTGCCTTAAACCATACAAGTTTCCACTGCATTATTTCACTTGTATTGCTTACAGGATATTTCTCCTCTACCCAGGTGCTTGGGTTTTTTGCTGTTTTCTATGAAATCTATAAGAATCTCAATATAAAAGTAGAGGTCTCTTAGGTTACTGGGGCTAGAGACAAGCAAGAATAAAAAGCAAGAAGCTGAGAAGAAGAGACAAAAGCAAAGATTGTATTGGCCTTATTTCTATGGCAAGGCAGGTTAAGTGAAGAAAATAACAGCATTTATTGCCTTTTTAAATTTTTTTTAACTCTATATCACTGTTATCACAGAAATAACTGTTTTAAGAGTTTTCATGTACCTGTTTTTTTCCTCCTTGGAGATTCAGTACTGAGCATCTGTGGCACTGAGGATGTTGGCATGAAATAGACTGCTTGTGCTGAAGCTGTGGAAGGCAATGATTGAATCAAAAGGTGGCCTCCAGTGAGGTTCTCCTTTTTTACTTATCAGCAAATAAAAGCATGTGCACTGCAGCTGAGATAACCTTAAGTAGTGCCTTCAGAGCCATTCATCTCTTAGTGCCCAGAGCTGAACCTAAATAGCAAACTGCAGCTGTGACAGCAGAGAATGAGGTATATGGCTCATGCTAGTACTGAAATGTTGGTTCAATAGCCACTCACAGCTGTGAGAAAGGCTGAAGTTAGATGTATTGTCAAGAGGTCCTGGGGATATGAGTGACTTATCTAGAAGATATTATTGACTTATCACTCATTGGCTTTTCCAAGTTTATTTTGTTTCCCACATGGCTCCTTTCTCTTCCACCTAAAACATGTTTTTTGCTTTCTTCCCTTGGAACTGAAAGAGTGTTGCTGCTAAACACTCATAATGAAAGAAATTAAGACTCTCAAGGTGTCTGGGACTCAAACCATCACTGCTTAGATCATAAGAGAAGCACTTAGATATCTGAACTTGACCACTCATGCTGCTGGCAGCACTTTGCTAAGAGTTTTTTTAATTCTTAACAAGTTCAGCTTACTAAGAAATTTGGAAATCAGTATTTTTTAAAAACTGTTTTACAGTACTGAGAACTCTGTACTGAGATTCAAACCAGTTTTTTCTTTTGGAACTTTTGTTTTTAAGGCATAAATTATATCCCCAGATTTATTTCTGTATGGTGAAGTTACATGGTAGACACCTTACTGCACCTCAAAGGCTGCTCCTCTCATCTTCTCTAGGGCATGTTTTATTAATGCCTAGAAGAAATTTTGGGAAGGCAGAAGTGGCATTAAGAGAAACCAGAAGAAGGGGAGGGGAATAAATTATCTTCAGCAAAACATGCTAGCAGTGAGAAAAATTATCACCACCACTGCTTCAAAGGGAATAGATGAACATTGCTCCATCCCCTGTGGTGGCTCTGCTGTGCCTGGGTAAATTCTGGAGTGGACTAAGAGAGCTGAGCATGGTATTCCCAAATGGAGGAAGCACAGCTTTGCTTTATTAAACCCAGAGGGGTTTCTGTTGCCTCTGTCACCATTTCAGTAACTTCAGTAGATAAGTCTGGAGCTCAAGTCTGCTGCCCATCCTCTGTTTTAAGCAATGCTTTGGGTTTTTCTGTAGTTCTGCATGTCTGCTGGTGGCACTGATCTTGCTTCCATGCATTTCCTAGTGGCAGGATTTTTCTGTCACAGCGCGCAACATTTCACCCAGCAGCAGAGTATCCCTGACAAATGCTGTAGTAAAAACTTTGGAGACAACCCAAAATGTGCAGGGTATTTGTCATATTTTGCATGAATTGTTTTGTGGCACAGTAAGTGCCAACAGGTGCTATTTAAGATGCTGCTCGCTCTGACAATGCTTTTTAAATAGCTGCAGAATGCTCCTCGCTGCCCTCACATAGCCAAGCCAGCTGTCTGTATGTATCTCAGGGCTGCGACTCCACTGGCAACTTTTAATTTAAAACCCAAAGACTGGTGTAAGTTCACAGAAGGGTAAATCAGTAAGGACTGCCATCAAGGGGGAAGGCTGGAGCACAGGTATTTGTATTTTTTTTTCAGCCAGTTGCTGAAGGGCTATTGTTCTTTGGCTAATTTGATGTTGCAGCCTGAGAATATGCACCCTGCCATTCTTGTAGATGGATGGAAGAGCAGACTGGAGTGAGATTGTGACTGTGTGCTGAATATTTCTGTTAAAGGATTTGCAACCTAGGATCTTCAGATAATAGCAGTTAAACCAATGGCCTGTAGTTGTAGTTATGCTATAGATGAACATGTTATGAAAAGCTGAAACAAATGTTTTTTCTAATATAATATCCAGATTTAATAACTTCTAGCATACAGCCAAGCTACAGCATGCTCGGAAACTACACCATAAGGTATGTGGGGTTACTGAAAATTACTTCAGAGAATTTCTTCAATATGAATCCTACACACACCCTTCTCCCTTCAGTGTCCCCACAGGGATAAACTCAAAGGCAAGCAGCACTTAGAAAGCTGCTTAGTTGAGAACTGGATTTTTGAGACACATTTTTTATGTGCAGTGCCTATAGCATTTCAGTGAAATAAAATGCCAAGTTAATGAAAGTGTGAAGAAAATGTATCAGCTATGATTGAAAAAGCTGGGCTATATCTCCTTTAAGTGCACTACAATCCAGAAAATTAGTTCTGCTCTGGAACAGATATTTCTGGCCATAATGAGATTTGGGAAGACTTTAAAGATGTTTAGGTTCCTCATCTAGCTTTTCACCTTCCAATTCTTGTGCAAACTGTCAAGTCATGTCCTGGAAGAAAAGAGCTACATTGTGCTCTTTTCAGTCCAAATTGCTTCACCCATTCCAGGACTACTACAGGTCCCTCCAATGAACTCTTCCTTTCTCTTGGTATAAAAATAATTTTGGGGGAGTGAGGGAAGGAAAGAGTGCCCTTTTATTTGCTTTTGCCCTTTGTGCTCTGGATGGCACCAGAACTGTTGGGGTGATGCTATACTCTTCTGGCAGAACTTGACCTGACAAGAGAACAAACACTTTTCTGATTGTAATTTGCCCCCAGAGAACTGATAGTAGGTTTCTTTGCTGAGTTTGCAGAAAGATGGAGATTCTATCTCCCTATGAGTTATCTATCTTAACTGGGCATTGACTCTGCTTAATTTTCTCTGAAATGCTTATTACTTGAATGTACTGTTGTTTAGGTTTGGAGGACTTAGACTACATTTTTGGTGCTCTGTTAAAAAAGTCGCTAACCTTTTTATGATGAGGTCAATCTTACGGTCATTGCAGCTACCTCTCAGTAGTGTTAATTAGACATTTTCATGGTAGGAACACTGTGCATATTCCTGTGCTGTGCAGCATTGTGCAGGCTGACCTGAATGAGCTGACTCTGGAGTCAGGGCAAGTGGTGGTGGGACAGATCTATGTGGATGGTGTTTCACCTGGAACATGCCCAGTTTACAGAGTTTAAGCATTGTGCAGTTTGTGTCATGGGGGACATGTCTTCTGGTGCCGCTAGTCTCCAGGCAGCTGCACAAGGAACACCAGCAAGATTCAGGATATATTCTGTGTTTTGGGAGTATGAGGAGGTGGGCAGAGTCAAGTTCATTAAAATAACCATTGGGGGATCTTTGAGGCAAAGCTCTGGGCACCCTGCCCTGGTGATTTGAAGCACCTGGTCATTGGGAATGAGAAGACCTATTGGCCTGACCCTTGTTCCCATTGCTTCCTTAATGGCTCTGCTATGCTGTGTTTTTCAGGTTATGGGTTGCCTGAGTGTGTTTTGCATGGCTGTATCCATGGCACCAAGAAATGTTCCCTGCTTCCTGGCATCAGTTGCAACTTGTGTTCCACACTACCCAGGTGCTTCTTGGAAAAGCAATGGAATTTAGTGCTTCTACTGCCTGGCAGCACTGTAAGCATGAAATCTTCAATCAAGTGTCTTGCTTGAAGCTGTTGGCACAGCTCTTGGCAATCATAGCATTTGTAGACTGAAGATGGGGATGCACCACTCTGTTCCTTGGGTTTCAGTGCTGCAGGGTCAGTATGAGTCCTGCAAGTATATGCTTGACCAAGCCCTGCACAAGTTCAGCTCTCATTGAGGTGTTTCTTCCCCTCATTGTTTTCTGAGATTCATGCCTGGGTTTAAGTGTCTGCATCTCACTGGTAATTACATGATATATATTTGTGAAAGAATTAAATCTCCTTAAACTGTTTTCTTCTTGCTGTTTTTATAGTAGAGTAGTTTAATAGCATTTTGAGGCAATTACAAGTTCAGAAATTGAACTGCTAGAGGTGATCTTTATTTGACTTTACTACTAAATAGATTTACCAGTGGTTCATCCCAGGCTCTGCTGAATAGATTTATTCTGCAGTCATTTCCCAGAGGAGAAGGTTCCAGCTGAACTCTCACAGGGGTGCAGGGGCCAGGCAGATCCTGGTGGATCTCAACACACCAGGTGAACATATTCACTGCCCCCAAGCCTGTATAAACCCTACCACTCTCTTCTCTGGCATCCCGGCTTGATTCTTTAGTCACAGTCTCTTTGTTCACTGTACATGCAAATGGACTCATGATACAGCTGCCTTGCTACCTCCCCAGCCCAGTGTAGGTAGCAGTGTATCCCACTGTTCCTTTGGTGTATATGCCAGCTCCTGAGTTTGGTACAATATGGGAGAAGAGACAGAAAGAGGCTCTGTGATGTTTCCTAAACTGTGAGGTTCATACCTGAGCTGTGGACTTCTCCTTTCACTAGAGAATAGTAGCTGACATTAGGCACAACTTTTAGAGGATTCTGATTCCCTTCTGTGTGTTGCCTGAGTGCATGCCTGAGTGTAAGCTGACAGCTGCTTCCTTCCTCACCTGCTGTTGTAGGCAAACAGTCACCTCTATATTTTTCTGTGTTGTTCAACTTTCCATCCTTTTTTATAATGGCCTCTTTCCTGCCCTCTACCCCCTACCTCCTGCTTTAAGCTCTGGTCTCTGTGAACCTTTGGTCTGCTTCTGTAGAAAGTATTCTTCCATCACCTTCCAGAGAAGTTAAGGAAAACCAGCTTTATCAAGGACATAGCTACTTTCTTGGTTTTTTGTCTTTTGAAGATCATCTGTTTGCAAGCCCCCTGCCGTGGACAGGGACACCCCACATTAGACAAGATTACTGAAAGCCCCATCCAGCCTGGCCTTGACCACATCCAGGCTGCTCACAGTGAAGGCTTCCTTCCTAATGTCTAACTGAAATCTGCCTTCTTCCTGTTGAAAACCATTGCTCTTTCTTGTAGCACTACCCCTGTAAAATATCCCTGCCCAGCTTTCTTGTCAATGTTTATAAATTTGTGTTTGTCATACTTGATTTATAGGAAACTGCATTAACTGCTCCCTTGTCTGTAGCACCAGCCTTATTTAAATTTTGAAAGCCAACAATAGGCAGTTAGACCTTTTTCTCCTTTTTTTTTCTCCTTTTTTTTCTCCTTTTTTTTCTCCTTTTTTTTCTCCTTTTTTTTCTCCTTTTTTTTCTCCTTTTTTCCTTTTTATCTCCTTTTTATCTCCTTTTTTTCTCCTTTTTTTCTCTTTTTTCTCTTTTTTCTCCTTTTTCCTCCTTTTCCTCCTTTTCCTCCTTTTCCTCCTTTTCCTCCTTTTCCTCCTTTTCCTCCTTTTCCTCCTTTTCCTCCTTTTCCTCCTTTTCCTCCTTTTCCTCCTTTTCCTCCTTTTCCTCCTTTTCCTCCTTTTCCTCCTTTTCCTCCTTTTTCTTTTTTTTTTCTCCTTTTTTTTCTTTTTTCTCCTTTTTTCCTCCTCTTTTTTCTCTTTTTCTCCTTTTTTTCCTTTTTTTTTTCTCCTTTTTTTCCTTTTTTTTTTCTCCTTTTCCTGCCTTTCCTGCCTTTCCTGCCTTTCCTGCCTTTCCTGCCTTTCCTGCCTTTCCTGCCTTTCCTCCCTTTCCTGCCTTTCCTGCCTTTCCTGCCTTTCCTGCCTTTCCTCTCTTTCCTCCCTTTTCTCCCTTTTCTCCTTTTTTTTTTTCTCCTTTTCCTCCTTTTTCTCCCATAACTTCCAGCAGATATCACTTCTTGAAAACTATTTTGTCTGTGCCTAAAGATGACCTTGATGTGAATGTAGATACAGAAATGGCTCTTTGTGCATGTGTGTGCACTCTCACATACTTTTTATTCTCAGAATTTTAAGCACATAAGTATGCAGGACAGGGAATTTGTGATACTGAAATCCCAAATCCCACTGTGAGCACTGTCAGTTTTATATCCACTTTTGAAAATGTAGCTCTATTCTTTGGAATTTTTCAGAAATATGAAAGAATGATTTATGATAGTTCTCGTTTCCAGTGTTCTACATTATTTCTTAGACTTCTTTAACTTGTGTTGGTTATTGTGAAGTAAAATATTTGTTTCCTTCAGTCTTTTATGTCTTTTTTTCTCAGCTATTGAAAACAAAATATAGCTGCAATTTTGCAGTTTCTCTATTGTTATAATCTGTTTTTATTTTAATTTTTTTCTCTCTCTTGCTGGCTACTACATTGTTTGTACCTGGTAGAAATGGCAAGCCAGGAACCCTGTTAGCCTTTTCTGCCTCAGTAATTAAGAACCATTAGGTCATTGCTGTAGTCTTAGTCTCCTTGGGTCACCTCTACAGTGTTACCATATTGCTTCCAAATGTAGTGGGTAACAGTCTTGCTTTAAGGCAGATATATTCATTGTGACATCCTTGTGCTTACTTCTTAATAATGGGTGAATTTTAAATAATTTATGGACAAAAATATGCTCCCCTGAAAGTTCTTGCTGTATCAGTTTCCTTGATATCTTAATGAACAGTTGATTAGCTGTGGACATATTAAATGTGAGCCAGGAAATGTCAGAACAAAAATCAGGGAGGAAAAAGAGAACAACATTACATCACTGTGAAAGATATTAAAATTCTTTAATTTTTTTCAGTGTTTACAGGAAGCAAAGTTAGTGCATAACATGAACAGACCCTTGTTTGGGGTGTGCATGCAGCATAAGATAACCCTTTCCTGCATGTTTTCCACCAAATCCTTATCTTGTCCACCAACCTGTGGTGGCAGAAGCAATAGAATCAAGTTTTATGGGTCACTTGCACAAACATTTGATGGATTTACATCCTATTGTTCCTGCCTTAAAATTTGAACTTGTGCATAGTTAGATGTTTTCAGGTTGGTTCTTTCTTTTGGGGTTTTGGGTTTGGGGTTTTTTTGGGTTTTTTAAAATTTATTTCTATAAAGCTCTCTGGATTGGGTCTTCTCTGCTATATAAAACATCTCTAGTGTTAAATTCATTTAAAGTCTGTTATCCGATCTTCTTGTTGTGAGACAGACCCAGGACTGCCTTTATCAACTCTGTATGATCATACAGGACTGAGAATCTAATTCCTTTCAGGCACTCACTGTGCTTTTGATGACTGCCTGACAACCTCTAAGACTTTTTATGAGTGGACATTACTCCTTGGGACAGCTGAGGGTGCTGGTATCTTCATAAATGTTTGGTGTCACTGGTGACCTGCCCAAGCTGATGTCTTGTATAATTTGATGTTCTTATGGAAGAACATCAAGTTTGTCTTTGGTTTATCTTTTGTCCACCTTTGTGTGAAATGTTTGTGGTGAAAAGCCCATAACACTCTATCTTGCAATCTGTGTGAGCAACTTAATGTGTGTTAAGCACACATTAGAGTAATAATGAATATAAGTACTTACCTTGTTTAAGTGTTAGCTAGCTCAGCTTAAGGGTTACTCCTCCCCTCTTGTTTTGCTTAACAAGTCGTTAAAGATACTCACAGCTTCTTGAAATGGAAACTAATTGCTCTTTCCTCATTGTGCAGTTCTAATCTAAACTGTTCTGAGATCTCAGGTTTACTTTGTCTTGATTTCTAGCTTCCAAGTGCATTTAAGGACTACAAAGATAGAGTAACTGCTCACACTCAAATAAGGTGTCTGAGCACTAAGCCTGGGGATCCTTTAAAAGGAGAAGGAGGAGGATGAGAAGCACCCTGTCTCACAATGCCCTTCAGTGGGATTATACGTATCTCAAAACCCATTACATCTTAAAGTCATGCTTCACACCAGAGAAGTTAGGCTGTGGTAAGTACCTCTCTGGTACTGCTTTTTCTAACTTAGCACTCTTTGAGCTGCTGCCTCCAGGTCTTGAGTCTGTCAGAGTCTTCCACAACCAACAGCTAGTCATAGATGTTTCCATTACACATCCAGACCCAAAAATCTGTGCTAGAAATGGGAGTGCTCATTTTTAAACTCTGAATAGCTTTGCCATTTGTTATCAAAATAGAAGAATTTTCAAAAATATTTAAGTTTTTTTTTTTAGAAACCTTGTGATGTCAAATAGCTTGTATGTGCTCACACAGAATCATTGTTTAACAGGTGACTAAGGCTCTCTTGACCTCAAATCCAGGGTAAAGAAGTTTATAATCCCTCATAGGCTTAGGTTCACCCAAGACATTAGTTTAGGTGAACTGTCTTGCTGCTTTTCAGATGTAATATGGTTCAGTCCCAGCCCAATAAATAAGATTCCAATGAATATGGCTAGTAAATAAAATGGCATATAAAGACGTGAGATATTTCTGGAAAGACAAGGTACTAGATGTCTCTGACAGATATTTCTGTTGGTCATCTGCAATATATCTCTGATAATAAGGCCAGCCCACTGCTCTCCTTGCTTCCATTCAGTTTTTGTCTTTGAGAAGGAGAGCTGCATGGCATCTTTAGTTTTTTTCCCAGGACAGTTTGGAAAGGGTGAACCTTTCTCACAAGAATTTGAACCCTATGGGGTGCTGTCTTTAATTATGAAAATGCACATTCTGATTTGCTGTGTAGGAGTGGTTTGTATGGGAAACCATGACATGGGTGCTGCAGAATCCCAAACTATTTTGAACATACAGCTTTGAAAAGAAGGTATCTTTGTTTTCTAAATGTCTGCTGTGTAGACTTCCCTAGCAAATAGCTACTGTACTACTATAAAAACCAAAAGTAACAAACTGTTTTCTCTTTCAAAGAGCATCCTTGAGCATAGAGTGCTTTAATATCTTACTAACGTTTATTGTCTTCAAAGGCAAAGGTGTAATGTGGGGAGGCAAGAAGAGACTTGACATTTTGCAAGTGTTACAGGAGTGTAGTAGCACGGTGAGGTCTGAAACATTTCAAAGCCTTATCTGTTCTTTAGAATCTATTTTTCTCATGCCTTTGCACAAAGAGGCAATGTCGAGGGAAATATAAGCTTTAAATATTTTAAAGTGCCCATTTAGGATGCATTTCTAAGAGAACCGAATCCTAAATGTCAGCGATTGTTTGATAATTCTCTACAAAAGCAGCATTTTAAGAATTAGCCTCATTTGACATTTTTAAGCACTTAGACCTATCCAGAGAAAGTCAAGTGAAAACATTTCAGGTTTTCTAAGTTTACCTGCAAAAAACATCAAGTGAAGCATAATGCTGATGCCTTTAAGCATATTAGTATATTCAAAGCACACAAAAGCTTCACCTTGACTGGTTTTTTCCTTTTTTTTGTCTCTTTTTTTTTTTCCTCATGAGTTTTTATTTGGTTTTCCTCCCTTGGAATGTTCCCCATTATTATACTACATCAGTAAAACTGCTGCTAGTCTTGGCAATGATCAACCAGCCCAAGCAAGTTTCTGATGTCTTAAACTGTGTCTAACAATGTGTGGAACCACAGTCAGGGTATGTCTGCAGCGACCTACAAGGCATAAAACAGAGATCCAAGCACCTAAATTTTCTCTTTCTGCTGGGTTCCTGCATCATAGGTTGACTTTTACAGAGTTGCATTTTGGAAAACCATCTCCAGCCATGCCTGTGTGTGCAGCAGTGAGACTCTGTTCTCCCTCGGTGCACTGTCCTTTCAAGTGCCTGTTGCCAGCACACGGAATTCAAGCAGGAGCTTCCAGACATTAAAACAGAAAGTAACACTCCCTTCCCGAACCCAACGTTCTGCCCAATGTTCTGCAGCTCCAGTGAAGAGCCTCCATATTTAATGTATAACATTTCAATGCATTGCAGGCACAGTCCAGAGAAATACTCTATAGATCTGCTCTGCTGGGTTAATCACCTCTGCAGATGATGGACCTCACACAAAAAAATTAGCAAAGGCAGTGGCTTAGTTCAGTCACGTTGCTCCGGGAACTGTGAGAAACAGGAGATAACAAAATATTTTTGGTCTCTGCTTTTCTTTTTTCAATTTTAAAACTGTAATTTTGAAAGCTGGGTTTTTTGTTTGTTTTTTGTATTATAGAAGGAATTCATTTGTTGAAAGGATTTAATTTCTGAGTGGTTGAAATGTTTGTTATGGGGGCTATGAGTGAGTACATGCTAAGATAGGAGGTCTGGTTAATGTTGTTATTCTTTAATACAACTTTATCAGAGGTCATAGATGTGGTGATTTGATGGTCTGGAGTTTTGTTTAATCTGTGGCTAGTAGGGTTTTATTAGCAGTGAAATGTCTTCAAGAGACCCACTTCCTGTATCCTACTGCAGTGATTAGGATGATTAAAAAGATTTGTCAGCCTGTCATTGTTCTCTTCTCTGACCATGGTTTTGTTCCTTGAAGGAAGTGCCTTGCAATGTATATCAACTGTAAGTCAAGCAGATAAGGTCCTTTTGGTTCTATCTCAGTATGACTTTTCTAAATCCTCCATGCGAAAAGCTTGTGTTTCTTTGACTGACAGGGCAATTTTAGAGAGTAATGAGTGAAGATGGATGTCCCCAAGCATTTAATTAAATTTCTTTTGGCAACTCTCCCTGTCAGTATTCAAGGTTGTTATTTTAGTTATTTCAAATGCCAGGTGAAGCAGGATCATAGCCATGGACTCCCTTTATGTTAGATCTTGTAGAGCTTGGTGATAGCAATAGGTGCCTAAATGAAAAGAGATGGAGTTTTGAAATACAATCAGAGTTTGTATCTTCTTTTAGGACTATGGCTGACAGTTGTATTGTGAGGGTGCCTAGTTTGATAATGGCACTAATGTATCCTCACTTTGCTCAGAACTAATGCTGTAAGGCCAAACTGCTGAGGTAGGAGAGGAAAAGGCATCCCTTGGGATCCAACATCTAGTTGAGAACTTGTGTTGGATTTTCTTTTTAATTTTTTTTCTTTTTTGCACCTGGGAAACATTTGTTTTCCTTTCTTGATGGGAATCATCTTCCTTCTAGCTATGACAGAAGGATGTTTGCAAGTGGTGTGGTGTCTGTTGGTGCAGAGCTGGGCTATAGACCAGGTGCAGTTGTTGGCTGCAGCTGGAAAAAAAAAATCAAGCTAATGTAACCTAAAACTAGAATTCTTGCTCCTTGTTTTCTTCATTCCAGAACACTTCTGCACACTCTTCGTTTTGTCTTGCCACTTCCACATGCAATAGTCATTTCACACCACTGGAACGAGTGGAGGAGAGAGAGCTCAAACTTCTACTTGGCTCTGAACTTGCTTGGATGTTTTCAGTCTTTTACAGTGGACAGCTGACCTTGGAGGGAATAACAGTGATCCAAAGCAGTGGTGCAGTAACTCAGCCCGTTCTGCCAGGCAAATTCCTTCATTAGAAAAGCTAACATATCTTACTGCCAGGATTCAGGATTAGTCTGAAAATTGCTGTCTAAAGGGAGTGCATGAGGGATGCACTCAGTCTTTGCTTTGCTTTAAAGCAGGATTGCAATCAAAAAGGACAGTTCATGCTTCTTGGTTTTCCTACGTGCTGTGAATACCCTGCTGTTTAATTCTGTATACACACATGCACAGGAACACCTGCACACGTGTGTGCACATGCATATGTATATACCTGCTGAGAAAGAAAGAGGGAATGAAAAAATCTCAAGAGGATGGCAGTGGAGAGCATGACACAGTGAGAATGCCAACTATCATCTTTGGTAGATATTAATTTAGAACACAGTGTATATTTTACAGCTTTATATGCTTTTGTTATTCATGGTTATGTGTGTGTGCATACATATATTTATCTATATATGTTTGCTTCCATCTGACTTGAGATGTGATGCTGAAAATGGCAGTGGAAATGGAAACATCAAGAGGAAAAGCTAGGAGATACACAAGCTACCAGAAGCTCTCAGGAGATGTGGAAAGGCACAGGCATCTTCATGTAAGAGGAAAGTAGCCTTCTTTCACTTAGCACTTGATCTGGGCTAACGGCTCAATGCTTCTGTTTGCTGGCAGTAATCTGTCTGAAACACTGAGAAATCAGGGTTCATGCATTTTTACTCAGCTACACCCCACAATCCTATTAAAATCAATTTGAAGACATAGATTAGCCTTGAGAAGAAAGAGCTGGTAAGAGCCAAATCTGGACAGGTGGTTTGTTGTGCGATAAAACATTTTTATGCCATTTAATTCTTCTACTGTTTTTGGAATTGAAAGCCAAGTGAGCAAACAAATTTTCATGAAAGCAGTTACATAAACTTTTGTTTATGTAAGCGGGATTCACTCTGCATGTCCTGAGTGTGCATGTGTGGTGATTGTGTTGGAACTGCACCCTGAAAGAAGTAATGTGGTATGTTTCAAGTCAGTATATTGCTATATTTTTCTCTCCAAATGAAGAGATGCTTTCACAAACTGTACAAAAGTTCATTTTTTAAGGCCTTAATCTTCTCAAGAAAGAGAATTTCAGTTCATGAAAAAGCAAAGCAAAACCAAACATTCTTCTTTTTCCAACTATAAACCCATCCTTGCAGCTTGAGTATTTTTCTGATCTTACAATTTAATTCTTTCTTCCTCTTTATATCTAGCAGGTGAGCCCTCAACTTAAGGCTGCAGTATCACAGCAAAATACCTAACTTCATACAGTGAGAGCCTGATGCACTTTATGCCAAATGAAGCCAAGAGAGTAGGACAGTGTAAAGCGTGCAGCTCCTAGCAGGGTCAGAGAACACACCAGATGTTGTATCACATATTTAATTACATAAGTTGATTTCACTTGTGAAAGAGTCTGGACAAAAGCCTAGTTTCTTTCATGGAGCCTTTCTATCCTGACAAGCCTTGCATGTTAGACCATAGTATTGGGTGGGTGTTCTGCTAACCTCAGTGCATGAAGACTTAGTGAGAAAGGAAATTCAAGACTGCTTAAAGCTTGGAAAGGGAGTCTTTTAGATGGATCACTCTGAGCTCGAGGCTATGCTTAGGAGAGATGTACCTTCTGCAGTTCACTGTGGTAGCATCTCTCTGTCCCTGTATCTCTCTGCTGTTAAAGCAGACCTGTGTGTGAGAGATGCCAGAGAGATGAGTCTTTAGTGTATGCTAAAAGATAGACAAAAGTGATCTGCATTTTGTGTGGCTTCCCAAAACCAGAGAATTAACTGCTTGTGCAATGAAGAGGCATCCCTCCAGTATTTGTTCAGAAAAGGGGAGGAATAAATATCTTCCAGCTCAACATCCCTTTGAAATGCAAAATTATCTTCAGCTGTCTTCTCTAAGAGTCTGGCTCTATAACCATTCTGTTCAAGGAATGCACCATATGCATTGAGTGACCTCTCTATCTAAAAGACAAACCAAAGGCCTTTAAAAAAACAAACAAAAAACCCCAACAACGAAACTTTGCGCAGTGTCTGTGAAATTAATATAGTATCAAGGAGATGAAGCAATCTCTTGGAAGTTGAGAGAGTTGGATAGATGTGTGTTAATGTAACTATAATGAGCTGCATCAATTGCCAGTCTTAAAAGACTGAGTTAGGTTCCACAGACAAATGTTCTTCAAAGTAAATTGGTCCCAAAGGAAGAAGCCTCCAAAGTTTGCAAAGTGAGAGAAAAATATTTTCCCAAATTTGGAATGCAGTTGAAAAGAAATGAACCTTAGCACCAAAGGATAAGGAGCAACTTAAAAAAACACCTTCAATCTTTGCTGCAGATGACCCTGATTGACTTTGAGACAGGAACAAAAGATTAATCTTGTTTGCTGTATATTGAGAGATGGCTGGAGGAGATTGACTGTGAAAAGGTAGTCTCTGAGATGAGCTCAGAACTGCACATGAAAGGTGATTTGTTTTAAAAGTTCCAAATACCATTACATTTCCCCTTGTAACTTTGCTTAAACCTTTGAAATTCTTGTGTGCCCCCACAGAGGCACAGAGAAAATGCAATCATTTTTGCACCCCAAGGAAAATTCCAAGGGTTCTCACTGGGTGCATTTGGTGGATGGGAGAAGGACTGAAGACTTCAGCCAGTGAGAGTGAGGCTTCTATCACTAATATAATGAAAAAATAGTTGAAACCAGAAACCCCTACAGACAGATGTGTATTTACAGTCATCAACAAGTCAGCTCCTAAGATGCTAGTACAGCATCCAGGCTCATTTCTCAATGAGATATTTCTAGCAAAGAAAATGTAAAAGATAGGGACAAATTTTATCAGCCTCAGGGAAACAGAGGATAAGGTTTCTTCACCCAACAAAATGGTTGTTCAAAGGTTCTGTCAATTGTCCTTCTGAGAGGGAAAAGAGGAAAGTTAGCTGTGTTGGCTAAGTAGTGTTGCTCAGGAAGGGTTTTTTGTCCTCCTGAGTAACTAAACTAAATGATTAATGAAAAAGAAAAAAAAAATTCTTTTATCTTCTGGTGACTTTGAATTTGTCATCGTTTGAGTGCGAGGAACTAAAGGAGGAGCGCTTTCAGTCTCTGGAAAGGGCGGAGCCCAGCGGGGTCCATTCCCTCCCCTTCCCCGCCCATCCTCTCTCAAGCTCGGGCAGGCCGCAGCCCGCTCTCTATCGCCCGCTCCTCGCTTCGTTCCCCTGCGCTCCTGCACCCCCAGCTCTGCCCCTGCTCTTCAGAATCCGCATCCATCGGGTGCTGGGAAGAGCCGTGGAGCCCTCTCCTGAGGCGGCTCTGCTCCAAGGGGCCCTCAGCCACCTATCCCTGACAGCATCGAGATAGGGTTGTGTATGTTTGTATACATTTGTATACATTTGTATTTTTTTTTTTTTTTTTATCCCTTATGATATTGCCTGTCCCCTGTTCTAGTAAATCTGTTTCCAATTATTTTTAATTTCTGGCTTTTAAGTGTCCCGTCTTTATTCCCCTTTTATCTTCCCTTTTGGGAGGGTGAAGGGTTAACAGAGAATAATTCTGTCCTCTGGTTTTTGGTCAGCCATGACAGGATTGCAGGCTCGCTGCTAGGAAAGTGGACACAGCACTGAGCTAAACCAGTCTGGCCAAAATTTGACAGACTTGTATTGGTGATAGCCCATGGTAAAATACTGCTCTTAGCCAAGCTTAGTAGCTGGTTTTACAGCAGTGTTGTGGAGGCTGCTGTCTGCACTAACCGAGTGAGGGCAGGGTTTTACCAGTGGGGAAGGAATCGGGGCAGAGAGTGCCCAGCAGAGCCATTGCTTTGGCTCATCTTGGACACAGTATGTGGCAGATCTATAGGTTGTCTGCCAATCTCCACACTACACTGTGGGAGAGCTTCCTGTTGCACCTTAGGATGTCTGCACTGGCACTTGATGCAAGTTCTGCCTTTATATGTCCAGTGCCTCATTTCTGTGAGGGAAAAAAAAAATTATCTAACCATCCTAATCAGTGCTGTTAGAATTCTTACTTAGCATATTGCTAACATGCCCTGCATTAGGCATAATTATTTCCCTTTAAAGAGTTCTTGCAGCTTTTCTCTCTTTTCACTTCAGAGGCGTTTAATTTATCAGAGCATGAATTTTTACATCTGAGATCATAGTATTCAGTGCTTTGCTTCAACACAGATCCTTAGCAAATAGAAATTATATGAAAAGCAAATATAATTGAATTGTTGTCCTTGCAGTCTGCTAGCTTTGTGCTTCACCCTCTGATTCAGAGAGCCTATAATTTATCTATTCCTTTCACAGCTTTTTGATTTTTCTCTCAGAATTAGTTACTTCTCTTTAAAAGGCAATACCCCCACCTGATGTTGGTTTCCTCCCTGAGCCTAACAAACCTTTTGTTTTTGTTTTTTTCTTTTTCTGTTCTTCTGTCCTTGAATTAATTTAAGGAAGGAGTTATTGAAATCTTTTAACCTGAATAGCTCAAATTCAGGTTTGGATAGCAGCAGAATAGTTTTCCCAAGCATTGTCATCTAGCACTTCAAGCAATAAGCCCATTCCCACTGCCTGCCCATCTGCCCCTGTTGTGTGCCTCCACCCTGTCGCCCTAGCAGTGCTGGGACTGGGTTATAATGGCAATGTAGAGGAAGGTGAGGAAATGCAGGAACTCATTTCCTTCCCCTTTAGCAGGGAGGATGAGGAAAAATAAAGCTAAAGGTGGAGGCAGGTATGTGGTTGAATAAGAGGGGACGCTGAACATCTGAGCTGCCTGAGAACTGCTGTGAGATGTAGGAGTCATGTGTTTGTGTTATACCTGTGTGTCTCTCCTCTGTGTGCACACACGGGTAGTGTGTATGTGCAATGTACATGGACACTCATCCTTCTCACCACCATTTTTCTGTCAGAAAGCCCAATCTGGAGCCCACTGAAGTCACTGAAAAAAGGTGACCTTCACTGATGAGAATTAGATACTTTGCTGTGTCTCACACAAGTGTCACTTTCTGCTTTTACTGTGGATTGCAGAACAGCCATGCTCTCACTCTGGGTTTCCAGTTACTTCTGTCCTCGGGGTGGTATTTCAGTATTTATCCTATTAAAAGGACTATAAGTCCTTAGCATTTCAGTGGTTAAAAACTGCACATCTAGTAAACATTGCAGTTCTGACTTTGTTCAGAGCTTGTTTGGAGTCCAAACTCCAAACTTAACCATGTTTTTGTTTGAGTATTTAAAATTCTGTAGTGTCATTCTGTACAAGAACACTTCTTGTAGGAATGCATGATTTACATAAGTCTTCTGTGTTCACAAGGAATACGTTTTTCTTTTCTTAAATTTAAATTAACAAAGGAGAAAAGAAATTTCTAAGTCATCATGCTACTGGAATTCAGAATTATTTTTTTTAGCCAAAAGGCCTGTTTTTTAAATTTTTTAAATTATTTTTTAAGGCTTTTGCTAATGCAAAATGATCCATCAAGAGATAAGCATATCAGTAATAAAATTGTTAAACCTAGGTTGCATGGCCTATCCTTTCTATTCAGTGAAGTTTGAGGTCCTCAAAATTTTCTAGAAAAACCTCCAGGCAAGTGAGTTAAAGAGGAGAATTACTCACAGGCTTACAAGACAAGTAGGAAAAATGTTAAGCTGTCTCCTGCATAATAATTTTATTGCCTGGCTTGATGTATCATAATGTAGAAGATAAATGACCTAGAGTAAGTAAAAGCACATTATGTTGTAAATAATTAAGTTGCATAATGTTAAAACTTTGGGTAGAATGAAATTACTTTATTCCATGTAAAATCAATGTCTACTTTAGCAACTTAAAACATTTAAAACAGTGCTTCACAAACACACAAAGTTGGCATCTCTTTCATGACTGTATTTTATAGGCTGGCTTTGGTTTTGGTCAGATGATGGAGTGGCCCGTGGCCCACTTGCAGAAATTAGTTTTCCAAAATTATTTGCTGTGAAGAAATGTTTTGTTTGAGTAATGCTTTATCCAGTAGCAGAATGCAGAGATGTGCTATAGTGAAATGGGTGGTGGTGCTTGACAGGATTGAACATGTTTTGCAGCCTGCCTCCTATGGCTCTCTTTTACTAGTTTAAAGCATAAGGTAGGCCTATTCCTGCAGTTAAAATAATAGACATACACTGGTGGTAAGGTGTGAGCACAGAGGAGGAATGAATCCCCTGTGACTTTTATTCTGCTCTGGAGAACTGGGAGCTCAATATGCAGAAAGTTGTCAAGATAATTCAGTCAAACCAAACAAGGTGATAGAATTGAAATATGAACTTAACATGTAGTCCTACCCAAATCATCAGTCAGAGTTATGCTAGGAATTTGTCAAAGAATTACAAGTAGACCCTGTCTAGAAATATTTATAAAAGGCTCCCTGCATCCGTATACCAAACAACAGATTTGTCAAAGTAAAGTTCTGGCTTTCCAACTACTTTTCATGAGACGAATGTTTCACTTGCAGTTTCTCTAGTGGATCTGTTAGATTTGTCTTTCAAAGAATTTACCAGAAAAGGTAAATAAAGCCAATATGCTGACCATTATCTACATCAACAGCATTTTGCTTGCAAGCATTTCTTGAGTCCCCAGGGAAATGTTCAGAAGAAGCAGAAGATAGTGCTCATCCACAAATACAACTATGTGATGTTTTCTTTTTGAAGGAAGTTCACAAGCAGCTCGTGAGCTTGTAGCTAAGTCTGAAGAATTCATTTGGAGTACTATAAACCCTTGAACAGCCCAACAACACATGGTGAAAATGCAGAATCTCATTTTCAATGCTTCATGATGTTAGGGGGAGTTATTTTAGATCCCATGCTGATATGAGATCAGAACCAGTCCCTTTACATGATTTGCAGCAGGATGGCCTCTTTCCAAGGCTTTGTACCTGGAGAATTGCATTGCCTCATCAGCCCATAAGTGCTTGAGTGACAGATATTTTCAGGTTACTGCTTGCCATTTGATTCAGTTGTTTTGCTTTGATTTTAATTGTTTTTTTAAAACCAACATTGTTGTTTGGAATTTACATTACTAAGTCTAAGAGGCATCAATAGGTGTTGTAGATTAATCAGATAAGTAAATAATATGTTCATTGTTTTCATTCTTATGCACAATTGTGTTAAAGTGAGTAACTAATAAGCACCTGGCAAGCATGTTTTTGTGTTCGGGTAATATGCCACAAGTACTGTGTCCTTGTAGAAGATAATATATTTCAAGTCCAGGTGATTAATGTTGTGTTTAATTTTTTTCCCCTCACTCTTTGAAAGCATTAACTGTTTCCCTAGCATGTGTAATTTAAAAGCCTCTGAAAAACAGACTTGAACTGTGGTTTTGCATAGGTTTTTCTGAAACCTTTCTAACAGTAATTTAAGTACCTTGCAGTTGACCATTGGAGAGATGCATCTCAAAGCTGTCAGGAAATTCAATGTGTCTTGCATCCAGTTTACATCAGGAGAAGGAAGTGCACACTGAGGATTTTGCCTGGGTTTAGATAAATAATGGAGTTTTAAAATGGAAGATATTTTCACAAAGAGTGTCCACCTTTGTTGCCATGGCAGAATAGAAGTAGTACTTTGCACTCCATTTGTTAAGGGTTGAGTTTATGGTCAGATGGTTGCATCAGCTGACTTCTTTGGAAGGTCTTGCTGAAGGTGAGCTGCAGACAGTTTTGATTTGCATATACAGCTGAGAATATATACTCTTTGAGGCTTCAATGTTAAGTCTTCGATTTTTCCCTCTGTGAATAGGTGATTAACATAGAGCTCTAATCTGGTTGATAAATACTTTATTTAAGAGAGAACATATGTTGCCTTGTAAAAAAAAATAAATATTATTTTAGTCTCTCTTCTCTGTTTTATGCCTGCCCTACCATGGGTGGTTTATCGCATCTGTTGCTACTAATTTTGTTTCACATGGCTAAAGAAATGAGGATTGACATTGATGGTTCTTCACATAATTACTCTGTGATTACAGAAACTCTGAAGGAGGGATGGTAGCTCATGTCAATGTACTTTATAGCTTTATTTCATAGCATATAATACCATATCCTTGATGTTAATATTCAGTTAGTGCTTTGCAGCACCCAACCTTTCAAGTTGCTCACAGCAGCATTACTTCGAATTCATTTAATGAAGACAAATATATCTTACAATAGCCTTTGAGGCATATGAGTTTGTGCACTTTCTTAAATCACTGAGACTTTTGACTTTCTTGTCCTTTTATCTTCCATTTTAAATGGTATTGACACAAAGACTGAGCACATTGAGAAAAAAAATCCTTTTTGTGAGCCCTCTGCTTATTCTGGAGAAAGGAAGAAACAGTTTTTCTAACATTTGACATGCTGAGGTCACTTGGGAGACATTTGATTCTGAGTGTGTGTTGTATGTACATGCATGCATGAATGCTCTGAATTTTTAGTGGACTTACTAACTGCAACCAGCAATTTATCCTGGACTTAAGTAAGCTTTTTAGAACGTACAGATCTTGCTCAAATATTGTTCTAGTTGGGCACAGAAAAGATACATCATATGCTAGATTCCTGGTAGTGATCTGGTTGACTGAACCCGAGATTCTTAAGGGAGAAAGAGATTAATGTAACCAGGTTTACACACACAAAAAACCAAACCAATCCAGAAACCAAAACCAAAACTTTCCTACATTTGTAAGATATGTGAATCTCTTAGTGACAGTTTTCTTTATAGTTAATGTCAATTAAATGTTTCATTTAGGTATTTTTGGCAACTGTATGCATTGAGAGGTTAGCTATGATCCTACTTTCACCTGAGACCTCCAGTGTGTAGGCTGTGTGCTCCTTTGGGGTAATAGGCAACATGGTCACTGGTAGAAGGAAGGCAACAATACAGTTCTCTATGGGAAGGAATTAACTTTTAAAGGAATACCTTCGTGTCTGTTCTCACCAGTTCTCTGCCCTCCCTGTTAGGATGGGGGGTGTTTGTCCAGCTCTGGAGCCCTTAGCAGAGGAATGACATGGAGCTGTTGAGGTGTGTCCAGAGGAGGGCCATGAAAATGATCAGAGGGATGGAAACTTCTCCTGTGATGAGAGGCGGAGAGGGTTGAGATTGTTCACCCTGGACAAGAGAAGGCTCCAGGGAGACCTTATCACAGCCTTTAATATTTAAAGGGGACCTGTAAGAAGGATGGGGAAAAACTTCTCAGAGCCTTTAGTGCTAGGACAAGGGGTATGGGTTTTAAACTGAAAGAGGGTAGATTTCGACTAGATTCAAGAAATAAATTTTTTACAGAGGGTGGTGAAACACTGTGTAACAGGTTGCCCAGAGGTGTGGTAGATACCTCATCTATGGAAACATTCAAGGCCAGGATGGATGGGGCTTTGAGCAGCCTGGTCCAGTGAGAGGTGCTTGCCATGAGACAGAGAAGAACAGTCCATGCAACATTCTGCAATGAACACATTTCATGGGGCCATAGAAGACCTTGAAGCTTTGAAGACTGGTTGGGCCTTCCTCTCACGTCACACGATGCCAGGATCCTTTGCCTCCTCTCAGCCACTGTGAAGCATGGGAGGCAGCTGTGCCACTTGCAAGGCACAGAGTCTGTGGCAGCAATGGGGTGTGGGGAGGCGGTGTCACTGAGGACTCCCACCCCTCCTGGGAGGGGTTGCCACCATCTATCTCATCAAGGGGGACCCTAGACACGGGATGAAGAGAGGACTGAGGCCCAGAGCTTGTGATGGCAGGTGGAGGGCAGTCCCTGTAGCCAAGGGGCAGTATTTCTCTTGGCCAAGCAACAGGGCAGGTAAGAGGGAGCCCCAGGAAAGGGGTGCTCAGCCCCTGGACCTCCTCCTCCCACATTTGGGCTTAGACCCCCCCATGTCCAAACCCACCATATTTGGCCACACCCACAGCTGACATCCCAGTGGTCTCCTGCCCTATAAAAGCAGGAGCCCCCACACCTGACCCACAGTTCACCCTCGAGCTTCAAGGCCTCTGGATGCCAATCATGGGTGGAAGGAAGAGAAGCTGGAGCAGGGAGGAGAGTAGTCCTCTGCCCACCTCGGCAGGGGAGGCCACAGAGCCCCACTCCCCAGAGCCCCAGAGGAGGAAGACACCTCCCAGGAGGAGGAAGGGGAGGCAGCAGAGGAGGAGAAGCCCTCCTGCTGTGAGTGAAAGTGACCTGGTGTCTCAGAGATAGGAGCGGCATGGCCCGGCACAGTGCCCAGCAGGGAAGGCTGTGGATCACAGGCTGCTGCCAGCCTGCCAGGAGCCAGAGCAGCGAGAGCCGCCCACCTTGCCGTGGGGCAGCACACAGAGGGTTCTGGCAACCCCCAAAGAGGAAGGCATGTCCCAGGGGCCTGGAGAAGGGTAAGCAACAGAGGAGGAACATCCCCCCTCACACCATGAGAGCCACTGCCCGGGCTCACACAGCTGATGCTGCCCAGCACGGGCAAACAGCACAGGGCCCTGGCGTGTCTGTCTGCTGGGGCTTGGTGTGAGGCCCGGGCATGAGAGACAACACAGTCACTGGTCACAGGCAGTGACTGCCAACAAAACAAACTCTGTGGGCTTCCCACAGGCCCCTCTTCCACCTCTCCCACCAATAAACAGTTCCCTTGTTCATTACCAAGGTCTTCTCAGACCCTTTTTTTCCAACCACCACCACTACCCAGTGCCAAAATGTTCCATTCCTCTGCACCAAGCCCAGGGGGAGAGTGGAGGAGAGGGCCTGGCCTCTATCCAGCTGTTGTCTTGCCCAGATGGCAAGGGACATTTCCCCATAAGCTGTCCTGCCTTTGCACCCCCCCCTCTCCTATTCCCACCTCCCATTGTGGTTGGTAAGACTTACAGATAAGGCTCCTATGGTTGGGACAGAGTCACCTGCAGCCTCTCCTACCAATACATAGTTCGCTTGTTGATTAGCAAGGCTTCAAGTGCAGCATCTTGTACATGCATTGGGGCAATCACAGATGTCAAGACAGGCTGGGTGAAAAAGGGGTTGAGAGCAGTCCTGAGGAGAGGACTTGCGAGTGTTGGTTGATGAGAAGCTCAACAAACACCAGCAATGTGCAATTGCGGCCCAGAAAGCCAGCTGCATCCTGGGCTGTGTCAAAAGAAACGCCAGCAGCAGGTAGAGGGAGGTGATTCTCCCTTTTACTCCACTCTGGTTAGACCCCGCCTGGAGTACTGTGTTCATCTCTGAGGCCTCCAACATCAGAGGGACCTGGAGCTGTTGGAGCAAGTCCAGAGAGGGCCATCAAGGTCATCAGAGGTCTGGAGCACCTCTCTTATGAAGGCAGGCTGAGAGTTGGGGTTGTTGAGAGTGCAGAAGAGAAGGCTTGGGGGAGACCTTGTTGCAGCCTTTCAGTACTTAAAGGAGGCCTTGTAAGAAAGATGAGGGTAAACATTATAGCAGGGGTTGTAGCAACAAGACACAGGGTAATGGTTTTAAACTGAAAAAAGGGTAGACTTATACTAGATATAAGGAAGAATTTTTTTACTGTGAGGGTGGTGAGACACTGAACATGTTGCCCAGAGGGGTGGTAGGTGCTCCATTCCTGGAGACATTCTAGTTCAGGTTGAACGGGGCTCTAAACTACCTGATCTAGCTAAAGATGTCCCTGCTCCCTACTTGTCATGTGCAGGGGTGTTACCTTGCCAGCCAGAGGCTCATTTGTCATAGCTCTCAGGCACAGATGGAATCTTAATACAGCAAAACTTCATTGCTGTTTTTAAAGTGGTTTATGAAAACAGGAAGATATGAGACTTCTCAATTCAGTGCTCACATCAGGCCTGCTGTCTGAAACCACTAAATAGACAAAAAATAAGAGGTTCTATTTCAGATGCTGAAGTTGTTCTATGGTGTGGTTAAAGAATTAGTTTTTCGACAGGAAGGATAACTAGACATTTTAACAAACTGTCATGGGAAATGAAGTCTTCAAGTCAAGACTTGATGTCCAAGTAAAAGATACATTCATTTTCAGGTATCAGCTAGGATGCTGGTTCAAAAATTTGTGAAGAATGTGCTGTGAGCTGAAGAAGTGATAAGTCAAGTGTGGGCACTTATAGTGCCTTCATCAGTAGACATGGGTAAAAATGGTGGTTGTTTGTGGAACAGTCTTAGATTGCACTTAGCACCAGGCTTTGTAAATCAGAAGCTGTCAATTGAACTCAGAACTCACAGGAAGCTTGTGACAGCCATTAAAAAAAATTAGACTTTTTTTTTTTTTTTCCCTTGTAGATTTAGCCTGTAGTGTAGTATTTTATTATGCATAGATCCTTTTCATAACACTATGAATTTGGGATGAATTTGTTGTTTTATTTACGTGTTATAGTTGTCAAGGAAGAAGGCCGTTCTTGCTTGTCTCTGTAGCCAAGAATGATACAGCTGATAATGTTCATGTTTGGAGAATCTAGCTGGAGGAGGTCAATACATAAAATTTTATTTTTCAGCTCAGTTTGGTAATTTAACCTTTAATATACAGATCAAAAAACCTATGGGTCAGCTTCACTTAGAAAGGAATTGCATGTTTCTGTCAGTTCTGATGCTTTTATTCATGCAAGCTGAGGTGGCTTTTGGTATGTTTCACTTGCATAACTGGAAATATTTGCAATAGGAAAGTTGGAATGATCACTTCATGAGGCAAAAATAAATTCTGTCCAAATTTTCATGCATTAATTTATTTTTTGCTTGCACCCAAGTGCTCTACATCTTTTCCTTATTATTTACAAACCCTACCCATGTCTTAAGCAACTCACTGAAGAACAAAGTGCTGTAGAGGCACAGAGTGATAATATAAATTGTCAAGGGATATATCATATCATGACATAGTCGTTATGGGATATGGGGCTTGACTTAATTCACATAAAAGTCATAAATATCCATGGATCTTCTGAAAGCTAGGATTAGGGACTGCAATGTGTATCAGACCTGTGGGGATTTGAAGGCTTTTTGGGTTGTGTTAATAAACTCTGTCTCTTGGGGGGAGAGTGTATGAATGCAGTGGAATGGTTTCTTTAATGGTGGCAATTTTGAGCATTATGAGACATGGAAAGCCTCATGTATCTAAGTAAACTGCAAAAGTAATTCTTGTTAAAAGCATGTCTTATTGATAAGCATAATACATTGTGGAAATGGAAATCTGTGTGAGGATTAGACAGCTGATTGGTACAATGCAATCAATCCACTGGGGAATTTAGGGAGCATTTCATGCTCTGTGCAGAATCTGAAGGATATTTGATAGAATTTGGCTCTGGTTTCTATAGCTTGTGTGATTATTAGAATGTTAAGCACAGTGCTTTTTCTCTAGTGCAATATAATCTGGTTTTTAGATGTTTAGTTGTAGATACTTGTATGTCTTATGTATCATTTCCTCTCTTGTCTAGCAAAATTAATTTATTTGAACTAGAATGAATATACTGCAGATTATTCTCTAGTATGTGATTCACGCTATTTTAAAGAGAAACATAATTTTCCTTACAGCCTTACAAAAACACTTCAAAGTAAAATAAAACAAAAAGATAGAAAGCACTCCTCAGTGAAGCACTGATGGGTGTTAATTCATTTCACTGCAGCCAACCTCTCGTCTTCCTATCGTATATTTTAATAGCAAAACCTTTCTCCCTACTAGATACTGCTCTGGCTAAACCTAAGACAAGCAAACGTTTTGGCATCTTCTGTTAATACCAGACTTTTAACCTGTATATGGCCACATCCTGTATTGGCCTTGTATTGGTGGCATATGCTTTAAATTGATGTCTACCAACATGGAAAGAGCAATGAGGAAGTTGCAGAGCCCTTATTTGAGGCAGAGAGCAGCCTCTGAGAAACAAATTTGCACTGAAACTGGGGAATGCAGAACAAGTTTATTTCAGGAAGATGAGAGAATTTTGTTTTGGTCTGTATTTGCAGTCAGAAACATACGTTAGAGCAGAGTCCAGATCAGAGGCATATTGCTGGCTCAAGTGAGTGTTGACATTCAAAAACAGGCATGTTTTCAAATGACAGTGCCCTTGCCCCACAGTGGTAAGGAGATAAAGCAACTGATTTGCATTTATTCTTTTGTCAAAAATTGTCTTCCCTCCATTCTTAAAGATCAGAAAAGCTGTAGGAGCAGAATTGTTTCGAAAACTACATGTGTGTCACCTTCCAGCCCTCGGTGGTAATCTGTATCTTATTACAAAATGTTTTTGTTGCTTCCATAAAGCTCTGGTCTCTCAGTCTTGGATGCAGTAACTATTTAAAAGCCTGAACCATGAATTCTCAGTGTCCCATGAGCCAGAGTTCCAGGGATTTCTACAATGAGGTTATTTCACTGGAAGACAGCTAAATTGATTAGATCAGAATGGGCTTATGGGCAATAGAGTTGCAGCAAACTGCTTGCTGAGTTACCCTCTGGTCTCCTTATAAAGGAGACATGGAAAGCATGCCCTAAAGGCTAATAAAAATTGCAGTGAGAACATTGCAAACACAGAATGAATGGCTTCATAAACAGGTTTATAGTGTAAGTGGAGTTTCTAGGCCATATAATCAACACTTAGCAAACCTTTTTTGAACTTGTAGATGTGTTTCAGTGTGCATACACCTTGGGTAGATAAGCATGGCATAAAATTATATTGTCTTCTGAATCTACTCATCCCACAACTCATTTTAGTACCAAAAGGAATGGTCTTTGTCAATCTTGCTCTCCTTTTTCATAGCATAATTTACTTTTGCTATTTACTTTTCCTTTACAACTCATACATAGTTGCTCAGTTCATCTGGCTTGGCTGGTGCTAATGAGATGTACCACAAGGGAAAATACGGTAGAAATGAGTTTGTGAAAACTGAATTAAAGACAATTGTACTGTGCAGTGTGGGAAAATGCAGGTAATTGGGCAGTATGATTGTTTTGTTTGGGTCTTATAAGATCATCTCACGTGCCATCAGCTGATGATGTAACCTGTTGAATCGTCTCTGCAGCAATGATGTCAGCAGTAGAACACAGCAGGGGATATAAATCATTCTAAAGAGCTTGAATCCTGTCTCCCTTTTTGATGGAATTATCTAGAGACAAGCTATAAAAGAGGTCAATTTTTAATTCTGTGATTTTGAGCAGCATATAATTAGTTAGAGAAGGTCTTTGGAGTAGAGCAGAGGATGAGAAGTACAAATATAAGTAGCCATATTTTGGTAACTAGCAAGATGTGGCAAAACATTTTGGCTGTTATAGTGCTTGGCTACAGAAGTCAACGAGTGGAATTTATGAACATCTTACAGTGAGAAATAGTAACAGCTGGAGCATGGGGAGCACAAGCAAGAAATCTGAGGAAGGGGAGCCATGGATTAGGGTGTGTAAAGAAGGATGACTTGTTGGCATTAGAGGGAAATGGAAATGATGAGAAGTTGTTCTATGAGCCAGAGTTGGCCTCAGGGCTTGGGAGGTGTGTAGATAGGAAGAAGTTGGGATGTGAAGCTGTGGGCTGGAATCTTAAGAGGAAGGTCTAGCTCTAAGGGAGGTGCAAAAGTCCCAAGTAGTGCAAGGAAGTGATAACAGATGGCTCGGGAGAAAGATGATGGTGACTGGAAAAGGGCACAGAAGATTAGATGCTGAAAAAAAATTATGTATTGATGTTTTTCCGAGCTTAGAGTGAGTTTGGCTTGGAAGTAGTAGAACTGCTTCCAGCTGCACTTATCAGATATTTCTCTGTAGGAAGCACAATGCAAAAGTTTGTGACAGACCTGTATTTTATGTATCATTATTTTGAAGTTAGTAACTGTAAAAAACAAGCAAACATAACCCCTCAAAAAAAAACCCCTATGCCAAACCCAAGCTTTTAGGTAAAAATCAGTGGCTATCTTCTTAAGGCAGAGATATAAAACGTGGTAGAGGCCTCTTGGGGAAAAAATATCTCTTACAAATGCAGAGGAGAGACTTGGCTTGTCATGAAAAAGTCTGAGGCTTGGTGACTGTGGGTTTTTGTTTTGTTTGGAAACTTGCTGACCCATAAACAGTCAAGTGTGAGCATCTAGATCAGCAGACTCATGAGAATCTCAGTGGGTGCCCTGTTACAAACATCCAGAATTTTTAATCCCCTTTCTCTAACTGAAGGTCATAATTTCTTGGTGCTTCCAAGTTAAGTATAGAGTCATTCAGGGAAGCAAAATGTAGTATCTATAAAACAAAAAAATATTCCTATTATGAAATGTCTGTCACAGATGAACCACTTGGATTTGGCTAAGAAGCTGTCACAGAATTTTCCCTGGGTCATGTGTCTTCCAAATTACTAATTAAAATTATCTAAATATCTAACTTGTTTCCAATGCCATTATACCACCCTGATGTAGATAGAGATGGTGTACTCGTACAAGAACACAATGTTTAATTTGCTTCAGTTTTTTTTAAATTATTGTTACAGTGCATGCAAATAAGATGCTGTTTTCATAGCTTTCAGATTAATTTGTTTGCAAATTCCTGGTGTCATCAATATAAAGCTGTTTCTAGTAGATAATAATTATATTGGGTTAGCTGGAATATCATTTGCAGTGGGTCACAGTGATGTTACATGCTAGGCCTATCACATAATTGCTTCAGTAATTCTTTGTAACAGGATCAGATGTGTTAGCTATCAATAGCAGTGTCAAATCAATTACTTGACTTTAGAGAAACGGGTGATCTTCAGATCTTACTGATTTGAAAAAGGCTTGATTGCTAGAGTGAAGCTTTGGTTACTATTGGGGCTCTTTTATTCATCTGCAGAATCTCTTTCCAAATTCCAGTTTGCATGATCAACAAAGTCCTAGTGAGTACTTCTCAGAGATGATTAGATATCCAAAGATTTTAAAATTCAGTTCAAATGTTTTCAGTAAAGAAGATTTGACAAAATGTATTCTCCAATCGTTGCTTTAAGTATGTTGTTTCTAAATCCCTGAGTTTGACAGGGATATTATTAGGTACAGGAAATCCACACCTCACAGCCAATATTTTGTTGGTATAGCTTGAATCAGTGAAATAAGCTCATAATTCCTATCTCTGTTCCTGACTTCCAAATATAGAGATCTAATAGCATTCCTAATAGATCCTGGCAACTTATAATTCATGGAGATGGTACCATGTAGTGTAGAGCATAGAGTATTAAGCCAAATTATTTTTATTTTAACCTGAGTTAATGTTGGTCATCATAGCATGAGTTAATGCAATTAAATCCTAAAAGGCTGATTAAGAAAGGCCAGTGTTTTAGAAATACAAGATACTGCTAGAGCTTCCATTGTATCAACTGACCTTTCAAAAATTCCCTCTTACGTAGTGTTTGGGGAAGCCAATATACCATCCATTAGATACTGCTAGGAAGATTAATCACTGTGCAGCATGGGAATGTTAACTGCAGACATTAATTCATAATAGACAAACTGTTAACTATTTTGCTATTTGAAATATAATTAAAGCTGTCATCCCAACATAATGTATTTTGAGTTTTTTATTAATATGATGAATTCCACTATCACCATTTGATGAATAAGCACTGAGTATTCTCAGTTTCTGCTTTTAGAGTAATATACATCTGAAGCAGACATCCCTTCTTGACAGGATTGGTGAGGTTCCAGTAACAGTAATAAAAGCACTTTGTGAAAACTTGCTACAAGAAATCCTTTAGAGGTAAAGATACAGTCATCCTAAGCATATATCTGTATGTTGATCACCTCATGTAATGCTGCTGTCTGCTGGGCTTCAATACTCAGTGAGTACCTGGGACTTCTGAAGATAGTTCTCCTCAGAGAAAGTCATGAGTGTAAGGTAGTTGTGCATTTAATAAGCTCTTGTTTGTTTGTTTTGTTTTCTTTATAAGTATTTTTTTCTCCACCAGAACACAGAAAAGAAAAATAGGAGGCAGTCTGCAACGCCCACAGATTTTTCATTTCTTCAGGAAGTGTCTAAATTTTGTCTGAGCATTGTGATTGCTTTTCATGGCTCCCTGATAACTTAGTTTTTGACGTATGTGTAAGCTATAGCAAGGCTTCACAACTTGAAATTAGGTTCCTTATTTTTCACCTGGCTCTACTATGTTGCTGGCACGTGTTACGGAGTGGGATGGTGGCCCCCTTTTTTCCAGGTCACCCAAGGGAGGTATTTTGGCAATTTTTTTGGTTCTTGCTTTGTATAAATTCTGAAGATGAGGATTGTTTCCTCTAACTACACCTGACCTGGTCTCTAGGACTGGCTTTTTTAAATCTGTGGAGGGAAGTAGCTGCTTCCTTCCACTGACTGCAAAAACAAGTTATGTCAATAATTGGCCACTATGTAGAAGTCTAAAACCTGCAGTTGAAGCCTCAGTCCTATAATACTTCAAAGGTCTGTGATTATCTTTGACTATGATTCACTAGGTGGCAGGCATTGCCACCTTCCATGCTGTCCTGGTCTCTCCTTCCTGCTTTTTAGTGGTGAAGATTCTAAGATTTCAGCAGCAAATGTATTCTGTGCATCTCTCTGCCTCTAGCAGTGGGTCAAGCTTCATACTAGTCAGCTTCCATCCTTTCTAACACTGGATTCTAGGAGTGTCTGAATGCTTCTGCCTTCTTGCCTCTCTCAAGCTGTAGTAACCTCATTCTTTGTCTTTCTGTAGTTCATTGTGATACCAGGAGAAGGACATCGTGATGCCATTCAAACCTGTCTGTTGCCAACTGGGGTGTCACTTGTGTTGGCCCACCAATTTTAAATAGCACTTCACTTGTTGGATTTCTTGTCCTTCATTAATGAACAGCTCATAAAGGACTGAGCCAAACAGTGTCACCTGCTTGTCCCTCTGTTGTTTTCAACATCTTGGCCACTTCACCAATGTGTACAGATTCATATGTGTCACAGGCTCTGAGGGCTTTTTAGACTTTGGTCAGTGGAGCAAGCTGCTGTTACACTTCAAGTTTAGGCATGATCCCTAACCTTGCAAGTGCTGATAGCTTTTTTTGTTTGTTCAGTTTTGGTGGTTTTGTTGTTGGGGGGGTTGGTTTGTTTGGGGGAGGGGGAGGTGTTGATTGTTTTTGGTTTTAGTATTGCCTACACTGTAAATCATTTATGTCAAAATACAAAATAATCAAAAGCAACAAATGACATGAATTTCTAGATATGGATACCTACAGCTGCTAATGTAAAGACCTTTGGATCTAGTACATTTATCTTAGCTGTCTGCTATTCAGTGTGGTAATAAAGCCTTCTTTATATTCATTATCTTCAACGATGAGTAGGACCCAATTTCCTAGTCATATACATATTGCTGCACTTCTTCTATCTCCTAATCTTGGTGTGCTTGCTTTTTCATATTATCCACATCCTTCAGTTAAGTTTCTATTGTTTCAACACAGTACTCTTTAGAAAAGTTTTTTAGCAAATCCATCTAAAATCATAGTGTTTCAGCAGGTCTTCCTTCATCTGTGCATCTTGCTGACTCACAGTGATATTTGACAGGTTGACTACTGAAAATATCATTTATCTTATGCCATTGGAGTGGAGTTGATGCAAGTCAGGGTGCCCTTTTTTCAGAAAAAGTAAAGTCTAGACCTTGAAATACCATCAATAACAGATATTTTGACTTGTAGATGATACTGGTGATTTGTGTACCTTTTGAACCACATTTCTCAAAGAAACAAACGTTCAATGTGTGTACATTTTCCTGTTGACATTTCCTGTGATGTTTCAGTGTGCATGGTTTCTGAGAATAGCAAGCACTCCATGTTCTGAGCTGCTGAGTGCTATGGTTGCATATAAATGCAAGATATGCTTGGACGCCTCTTTTTGTTTGGGGCATGAGTGAGCAAACTACCTGGAGCTGCAGTTTTATTGCAGTGTGGGTAGGGACCACACAACATCTATAGTAGCAAAATACACAAATTTGCTTGCAATGTGAAGCTCATCATCTCCTTGAAACTCTGTCTACAATAGCATTTCCTAATAGTTGATTCGTATTAGAAAAATGCTGGACTGGCAAAAAATTGGAGGCATATCACCCTCTAAGATAACCTCAAAATACTTATTTGCTGGCCTACTTTATTATTCATTTAATTCGGATAAGGATTTTCAATTTGTGTTTACTTGTGCTAGCTACTAGAAATGGCCTTAAAGTTTTACAGCATTTGTTGGTTTTTGGCGGGGAGGGCAGGGTATAGGGGATGGGCATGACTGGAAGAGGTTGGATAGAAGTATGCAAGTGAGATTTTTAGTTCATTTTAAACAAATGTTTTGCAAAGAGGAAGTTTAAGGATATTACCATACCAAGTAGATGACTGAATGCATCTTACTTGGCAGACTGCAGAATTGCACTGTCTGTGCTGCTGGTTTTGTTTTAATCCCAGGGGAAGAGGAGATAGGATTGGTGGTGTCCTATTCTGCCTGTACTCTGCAGATGATATTGCTGCTGCTTCTTTGTGTCTTAGAGAAAGAGATCCTGAAAATGCTGGCATCTTGCCATTAAGATGACTGATGCACCCTACATTTTCTGCCATTTCTCTAGACTATAACCTGATGGAATGAATAAGCAAAAGGTAGTTTTCTCTCTCTTTTTTTTTTTTTTTTTTTTTTTCTTTCATGAGTACTGTAATTTCAGGAGGGCTAATGCATTCCTGTGTCAGAAGTGGTGGCGGATCTAAAGTCTTTGGAGGAATAGTATTTCATGGACCATGTGGTTTGCAAAACAGCTGCCAATAAAAGCCCCATTGTTTGTACGTGGCCTGCACATGTAACAAGAGATTCTGTCACACAGCGTCTTCAGCCCAGACAGACGGAGGACAGAAGAAGAAACAGAAGCACAAAAGTGTATTATGTGACCAAAATCTCTTAGGGTCTCTAGAAGAGCCAGACCATCTAGATTCCAGATAATTAAACTGTCCATGAAATGTTCCTTTAGTTGCAGAAAAATCCTTGGGGTGAAAAAAAAAATCTATGCAAGTCACAACCACAACTTTCTTGGCAACTGCAGCTCTTGTTCTGGTAGTGAAAAGATACAATGGCTTGAATTCAGAAAGAGCTTTGTTGGCAGTGCCCTTTGTGGTTTAACCTTAGATGAATGTGATGTTGTTATTATAAGTGGGGGCTCTTTTTGTGAAGAAGAGATGTCTGTTTGTAAATTGTTTTGTAAAGCCCTTTGTGACATTGCAAAAGTAAAACAGAAAAGTGATAGAAATGGTAAGTTGCCACCAGTTAAATATAATGCTTTTATTGCACAATAATAAAAGAAGTGTGTTAGAATGAGGTGGAATCTCCCGAGGTTACTTCATCCTTATCTCTGACACAATCTTCACTGTATCATTTCCCTAACTGCTTCTTTTGACAGAAGTTGACAGCCTCTGTGTATTCTAGTTCAAAGATATTGTCTGTCCTCTGTATGGGTCTAGGTTTTATTTCTTTCAATTCAACTGACTCCCAAAGGAAACCAAGATTGGACATAATTTTTGCTATCAAGCCTTTGTTACTGTCAAAGCAAAGGAATGTTATGTTCCAGCACATTATGGTTGGCTGAAGACTGGAAAGGTGGGTAGTGTTTCTCTAGCAGAAATAAAAATGCTCTGTGCTTTGTGTGCTTGTGCTAGCAGTAACTGCTGAGTCTGCAAGCATCAGTTCTTCATTGCCAAACATAATATAATTACCAAACTGAGCAAGAATTAGGGGGTCTGGACCTTATTTCAGCAAATGATTTTGAAGTTTACTTTGTCCTTCTTTAGGAATTGCTGATTTTAAAAAAATCAGCACAATTTTCTACAGCTAAGTTTCCTTCTAGAACAAGAAGATACTGCCTGTGAGAGGACAACATCTGTAAGGTAGTTTCCAGTAATTAACCTAAGGGAGCAATGCTCTCTCATGCAGTTAGAAGTTAACACCAAATTGAGGCACAGCTGAGATGACTGGTGCTGGGGCTGTCATTCAGAAGAATCCAGACAGGCTGGAGGAACAGGCTGCAGTTGACCTTACAAAATTCAACAAGAACAAATTCCACAGGCTGGAGGCAGCTCTGGTGTAAAGGACCTTAGGAGCTGTAGGTAGACACCAAGCTGAATGAGAGTCAGTCGATTGCCCTGGCAGCCAAGATGACTAACAGCATCTGGGGCTGTATTAACAGGAGCACAGCCAGTAGATTGAAGGAAGGGATTATTCCTCTACTGACCTCCTCTTGTTACTCCACATCTACAGTACCAGTATACAGCTGTGGGCCTTTCAATGTAAGCAACACACTGATAAACTGGAAAAAGCTTACTAGATGGCCCTGCTCTGGCAGGGGGGGTTGGACTAGATGATCTTTCGAGGTCCCTTCCAACCCCAAGGATTCTATGATTCTATGATAGAGAACCATTACATAGACAGGGGGCTGAAGAACATGCCCTTTCAGTAGAGGCTTAGTGAATTGGTGGTTTTCAGCCTAAAGAAGAGGGCTTTGAAGAGACCTAATAGAAATCTTCCTCAATATTTGTGAGATCTTTATTGAGAAAATGGATCCTGGCTCCTCATAGTGATGCATGGTATGAGGGTGAGAGGCAAGAGTAATAAATTGGAGCAACAGAGAGTCCAGCTGGATAGCAAGAAATGTTCTTTCATCATGAGGATGATTAATGCTGGACCAGGGTGCCCAGTAAGGTTGTGCAGTCTTTACCATATGAAGTTGTCAAGACCTAGCTGGCTGGAGCTCTCAGCAGCCTTGTCTGCTCTCCAGCCCACTTTTGAGGAGCAGCTTGGACTGAGCTACCTCCTTAGATCCTTTCCAACTTAAATTATCCTATGGTTCCATGATATACTTCAGCATTGACCTTACTGGAAAAAGTGGTCCACCTACTTGAAACATATTCAAGAGGAAATGGAGTCAGGCTTTCTAGCATTGATGAATGGGACACTCCTTGGAAAAGAGGAGTACACAGTACCTTCTGTGGTTGGTTCTCTGAATTTGAATCATCTTGGTGTAAGCTTTTCACTCAAATCTGATCTAAAGGGGGTGAAATACTGTTGGCATTTGTTCTTATTAAGCCTGCCAGGTTTTGAAAACTTAGTTGAAGAAAAAACAAATGTGTTACTAAATGCCAGGTCATCATGTCTAATTTTAAGAAATAAAAATCTATCAAGAGAGTTAATGTAAGACCCACAGAAATGATTGCTAAAATGGTTCCCATTTGTCATAAAATGAGGTGAGTAATGACAGAAGAACTCCATCAAGCCTGAGAGATAATGGAATGTAACAGAGAAGGTCTAAGTTGATTATACTCAATGATAAGACTAAATCAAGAAGTGCATGGTTACACCAGCAGGCATGACTGGAGCACATGGCAAACTCCTAACCAGCTGGAAGGGGAGCAACTTTAAGAGCAAACAAACATCCAAACAAGCAAATAAAAAAGACCCCCAAAAAGCTAGGGGGTGCTCATATTCCAAGCAGATGGACCTTAGATTTCATGATGTGCAAATATTTCCTGCTTTGTGGAAAAAATCTTTCTCATGATTTTCATTGGGCAGCTGATCTTATTTGAGAGGAGAGAACCGTACTGAATGAAACCCAGTTTTTGTCTTTTCATTTTCAGTCTGATTTTGGTCCTCTGAAGAATTGTGTGGATTTCAAGGGAAGATTAGGGAATGGGGCAAGTGAACAGAGGCATGTGCAACACTGAGAAAGATAGAACACCTCATGTAGAATTATCTCAATATGATATTTATAATTTTTACATATTCAAGAGTTATTATATTAAGAAAATACAGAAAATAAGTATTCTTAGTCCTAGCCAATTTTTAGAGAAAAGTAAGTTTCAAAGCATGTTAGCTGGGTTTTGTTGTTATAAGATCTGTATGTTCTTTTTTTTTTCCTCTTTTTCCTTTATTTATATTTTTTCTTTTTCCTTTTCTTTCACTTTTTTCTTTTTTCTCTTCTCTTTTTCTTTTTTCTGTTTTACTTTCCTTTTTTTCTTTTTATTTTCTTTCTTTTTTAGCATGAGTTTATATGGCCAACGGGCAAATTCCCATTAAAATTAATTTGTGTGATTTCAAAGTCATTGTACTTCATTTGCTTAGAAAGGAGGGGAAAAAATGATTCTTGGAATCCATATAGGGTAGCTAGAGAGCTGCATTTTAATCCTTTTCTGAAGTGCTAAATTTCAAATATGTCCTGGATGAGTTTAGCTATGAACTTTCTCTTGATGCTGATTGAGATTTCAATAATACTGTTTTCTATTTATATCCATAGAAACATAGCACAACATGGCAAAAGAGCTTTCCCCAACCTGTCCCCTTCCAAGCTAAACAAGAATATTTTGATAAATGATAGCATGGACCATGGATCTGAACAGCGTTAGATTTTTCTTGTCAGTGGGTTCATGCTCTTATCAGGGAGGAAAATAAGGTGATGCACCACAGCTTTTACACATTGAGGTTCTTGTCTTAGGCCTGTTGAAAGCATTGATGGACTTGCTGGTAAATGACTGTGTATCAGACCAATATTTGTTTCTCAGAACAAGGTGTCATAATCTAAGACAGTTGCATGAAATGTATTTGTTGTGTTTAGAAATTTAATCGACTCTCTGAGCTAATTGGGAAGTTGGGAGATTTCCCCAGTAGAAAATTTAAATCAAGAAGCTGTTTTTTGGGGTTGTTAAGGAAGGCATTAGCATGATTCAGCACAGAAAAGCTAATGTCACCTTAAACTGTGAATTCAAAGCTGAGAAAAATAATAATTAAAAAAAAAAAAAAGAAACAAGAAAGAATGAAGTAAAAATGTTAGTGTCATAGGAATTGTGTTCTCAGATGGAAAAGCTGTTTTTACAGGGCGTGGACAAGTCCTGGCTGACTGGCAAATATATGCGCTTCTGACTTTTCATCTTTTGCTACATAAGAACTAATTTGTTAGTAAAAGAAAATAGTGATGTTTTAAAATACTTTGTGACATATTATGGAACTGCCTTTTTGCCTGTAGATCTATGGTATGCTGCTGTGGTTCCAAACAGAGCAGTCCCTATGGACGGAGTTCCAGCAGAGGCAGACCCTGGGCTGCAACTCGGAGCAGGGAATGAAAAGAGAGGTTGAGCTGTGTCTGACAAGGTGTAAACAGAGCCAAGCCTGCAATTTGGTATTTGAAGGCAACTCAAGTTCACAGCAGTACTTGTACTGATTGGTATTATTGATATTGGTATAGTCACTCAAATTCACATCGCCTGATGTGTTTTAAGCACTGCAGTGCAGTGCAGATATAGGCACCAGTGAAACCAGAGCTAACACAGGTTGTGAGACTGGAGAATAGAAAGGGTGATAGATTAAAGAACTTTGTAGCTTCCAGCTGTGCTCATCAATAAAAAGTGCACAGGCTAGCTGCCATGGAAGAGCCCACATCTCTGCTGATAATAGGTGTTCATCTTCACATTCTTTATTTACAACATGTTGTATGTGATCCTGTTTTCTTATTCCAGCGCGAATGCTGTTGGCTCAACTGAATGCTGAGGTCAAACCCTCTGTCATTTTGTTCTCCTATTTGTCTAGTTTTAATTAGGGCTACTCCAGGATTTATCTCATAGTGGGGGTTGTTTTCAGGGAATTTGTTGTGTTTTGTTACTGTGTGACAATGTCATTCCAAATAGTGTTGACTTTTATTCAATGCTGGTTCCTTTTCTCTCTCCAACAGTAATGAATTTAAGCGTAAGCAGAGATCCCTATGGAAGAATCATTAACATTTATAACTTGCAGAGGAAAACCAGGAAGGGACAAAATGAGTCTTCCTTACCTGATTAAAGAGAATATTTTCTTGTGGCTTCACTGTTTATTCCTTTTCCTATATTTTGGCTTTTTAAAAAAATTGTTATTAGCTGTGTAATCTGATCAAGTTTAACTCTCTGCACATTTGATTTGGAGTAATTATAAGTTATTACCACATTTTTTTCTTGAAAAGTACCAGCAATTTAGGAATTTCTTGTCTATGACCACTGATACAGTTTTCTAACTCCCAAGTGAGTTCGTATGCATGGAATTTTCCTGACCTGCATCTGCAAGTGAGAAATCACATGAAAGTACAAGTAACAAACTTTTTCAGAGATGTGGCTGAAAGCATGCTGATAGCCTGTTATAAATATTCATGGATGCTGAAAATTTAGCCACAGATCTAACTTTTGAGGTAAACAGAAACAGTGGATTTTATGCAGGGTCACTGTAATGAATTCCTGTTTGTTTACATGCCCAGTGTTAGATTAAATCAGAATAAATACATAAATAACACCAGGGAAATAGAAGTGAGTGATTTCAAGCTATACTGATGTAACTTGGAGCAGAATTAGGGCTTCCAGAGCATCATTTGAGGTAGAACAGGTCTGGGTGTGATGAGAATTTGGTTACATAGGCCTTGACTGCCTGCAACCTCTGTGTGACCTGTTGTAGCTGTGGAAGAGAAAATTTCTGCTGTGTTACTAAATCATCATCCTCCTAAATCAACACCTTCTTCTTTATCTTGCCTGCAGTCTGTGCTTTTGGATTCTATGAAGTGCAAAGTGACTGGCACCTGCAGATATGCCTGTGGAACTGTGACTTACAACCCCAAAGTGTTTGAGCATTGGTGCAGGCATCAAGAGCTGGTTAAGGATCAGACTAATTGGGCCTCCTCATCTTCCCAAAGATGGGCAGCTCATTTGGAGCAGTAAGAACAAAAGCAGTGGTTTTGAAATGTTACCCTGAGGAGCAGAGGTGATGCTCAGCTACAGCTTTAGGAAGAGTGAAATCTTTGCCTGGCTAGATGCTGAGAGTTACAGCCTGGACCCCAAGTGGCATAGGAAAATTTCTGAGTTTTTACATAATTGACCCTTCAGCGCTCAAACTGTCTCAAATTTATTTTTACTCCCGAGGTCTCAGCAAATGTGATCCTTGGAGAAGTTACTTGCCTGCTGGAGAGAACTAGTCAGTAAGCTGTGCTGTTAGAGGATTTTAGCATGCAACTCTGCCAAGCATGGTAAAAAAGAAAAGATGAAGACTGAACAGGAGTATAGTGCTTTACTTGTGGTGTCTTCTCCAGGGAAATCTTTCTTTCTGTGCTGATTTTCTTTCATAAACCTGAACTGGATGGATGTAGAACAGCATACCTGCATTTCAAGCTTCTTCACTTCTATGAATTCTGGGTTGGAAAAAAGGAAGCACAACTCTTTTGAATTGTGCTGCTTGGTGTTTGTTCTGTTGGTTTCTTTCCCATGTAGGACTGAAGTCCTTCTACTTTCCACTGGGATTTGAAAGATATCAGCAGTAAGTGGAGCCGGAATTTGCTGTGAAATAAGTGAGAGACTCCCTGAGGGTGAGTGGAGCAGGGGTGGCTGTGCTGTCTCCCATGGAAACCTCAATGGCTTTTACAGGATAAATTCTAAAGAGTGTGGGATGGAGACTGTCTCACGTCACATCTATCAGCTACTCAGTGTAGAGACTTAACCTCTAAAGCAGCACATGTACCCTAGGAATTAGGGTCTTGCTTGACATCCATTTCAGTGAGGATACTGATCACACTTGGTATGTTTAAACCAGGAACACTTCCCAAGTGCAGCTGCTAGTCTTGAGCATTCATCACTGTCGAGACAAGAGATATGCACACAGCATTATCTGATGTGCCTGACTTTTTTGGGGGGGTTTTACTACACACATCTAGAGGACAAAAACTCTGGGGGACATTCACAGAAGGATGGGAAAGCAGTTCCCATAGAGGAATGGGGAGGGGAAAGGAAAAAGCATGCCTTTAAGGGAGAGAGTATAGTTATGGGGAGGAATAAAGATCAGAGAAGGAGAACAGAATTGGAGCTTCTTATCATGGAAAGACTGTGGACATGTCAGTCATGCTGTTAGATGCAGAGTGTCTCCAGCTATGAAATGTACTACAGTGGAATGCTCTCCAAGAGATCTTTTCTTAGGTTATTTAATAATTTTTAGAAATGTTAGTCAACTAAATGAGGAGAGACAGCCTGCCATGGTAGGGAGATCTACTGGCAGGTCATAGCAACACTTTCCAAACTGAGTCATTCTACTTAGATGCCTGAAGTAGGAGTTTAGGCCATCTCATCAGTGGAGCTGGAGTGCTATGTGTGGTTCAGAGAACCTTCCTGTACTGTTAACTGCTAACACATTTTACTGTAAGTGGATCATGACTGACAGCGCTGCCTCTGCTACAAGGTATATTTCTCATCTTCAGGATGTTCCTCTTTATTCCTCGCAAGTGTACTTGTGGGTCCTAGAACTCACTGGAACAACCAGGAAGGTAAGCCCAGAATGTACGGGGAGGATGAAGAGGAACAAAAGGGAACAGTGGTAAAACTCAAAGACAGGAGGAACAGTGCCAGGAACAGAAGGAAGGTGTTGAGACCGGGACTGTAAGTCAGAGGTGGTGTGAAATAAAATAGGTGTTGGCATGTTATTTCTGTGAGAATTTAAAGCTTCAAACTGCTGAAAAGTTGCTCACTCAATTTTTTTTTCCTATTGGATTTGTCAGTTGTGATTATGAGCCAAAACAGACAGACCTGGTCTGAATCTGGTTCCCCTGACCAGAAAGTCTAGATTTATCACTCAGCCACCTAAGTTGGATGTGTAAACATAAACTGTGTGAATTTTCCCTGCAGACAGCTGTAACTGTATAGAGGTGTAAATGGCAATACTTGTAAGAAATTATATTAGTTGTCTCATCACCCCACCCCTTCAATTTCCCTACTTGGAGAGCTTTGGCTGAACACTTCCATATGGGAAGTAGATATTACACAAATAGAGCAAGGCTGTTTCCTGTGACCTTTAAGGTGTGAAGTGTGGTCTTCAGGCTGTGTCCTAGCTGTGAAATCTAGCTTTCCTCAGTTAGCTGTGGGGACGTCAGCATCTCTGGTACACAGACACAGAGAGCTAATAGTGTGCCACACCACAGCCCCACAGCCTGTGTGGCATTGATTTCTATTAATGAAAATTAGGGGCAACCTATGCTATGGTTGGCAGGGCAAGGGGAGAAAAGAAAACTTGCCAAATCTCCTGTGCGTGTATGTTCTTTGGTGTGCCAAATGTATTCATCATTTTTTTGCCTGTGAATGACAGGTGTTGAAGTGAAACCACAAGATTCCTGCAACATCTGTTCTGTCATGTGAATGATTATTATTCATGACCACTCTGTCACCAGCTCCATTCAGCTGCAAGGCCACTAGTATCACTTCCCTTTCTCTTACTATCAGGTAGGTGACATGGTACTGACAGCCAGCTGCAACATGTTCATTTTGGGCTGCTTACACTTTCTGGCAGTTAAGCCAGCTTACTTCTGCAGTAGTGCCCACATTACTGTGTCTTCAGGAGAAAAAAGGATTTTCAAGGTGGTTTTTTTTTTTTTGGTTTTAGAGTACTGAGCAATTTTAACATGATCCAGAAAGCAATTTCAGATAATATAGCCTAAAATTTATGCTATTACCTTTAATGTGCGTGGGACTGTTATCCATTACTTGAAAAATTTTTGTTTCCATCAAATGGTTTTACTAAAGAATAGCATATGGAAAATATATGACATTCTGTGAGGTTGGAACTGTTCAGGAAAATTAAATCTATTATTTCAGAACATCCCTTACTTGTGTTTAAAGAGAGGTGATGTACTGAACTGGGTCTAAGAGAAATACTTGGTTCTTAGGTGCTCTTAATCTCAAGGCTAATTTGTTTGAATGCACAGGATGTTTGCAAAGCAGGCAATGCATCCTGTTCGTAGATGATTATGCTGAGTTTTGCCAAGGGGCAATGAATTGTGTGTTTTCAACTCCTGTGCAACAACTGAATTGCTGATTAGATCAGTATTCAGCAGTCTCTGATCTGAGTTCTTGGCTCTGATCACTAAACAACTTAATTTACTGATTTGTTAGCATGACAGATTTGGAGCTGCAGAGACTAATTTATAAACACCATGTGCTGAACAAGTTTTTGTTTGCTGCACATAATCTTAATTATCTAACGATTTTGCCAGGAAATAAGTTGAGAATAGCATACATTTATCCTGGTATTCACATCTTCTGACAAAAAACAAAGACAGATTCAGCCATCAAGGGACTGCAGATGGCAAATATTCCCCAGGATGGTTTGGCTGCCCTGACTTTAACTGAGGGAAGCAAAAGATTTCTTGGAGAGTTTCAAAGACCTAGCACTCTTCAAAAAAGTTAAGGTAAAGGAGGAGCTGTGACAGAACTTCACAGGGAGCAGTTTCCAGGTGCACCAGCAATGGGTGCAAGGAAGTGCCTCACTGAGTTTCTGGGTAATAGAAATAAAACCACAATATTCTGCAGATTCAGATTTCTCCTGCTCTGTTGGTTCTTACTCTTGTCTTATGTAGGATATTTCATACCAAGACAGAGGATGTTGTTCTGTGAGAGGCAGGCTGGACCAATAACACTTGGTCACTCAAGGAGGTGGACCTGATACCTGCAGTTCCCAGGTCTTGGCAGCATGTTTGCCCCACCTCACACCAGCTGGCAGAAAACTCTCCAATTTTTTGACAGTTTTCCAATTGTTCATTGAGCTCTTTTAACTTCATTATTGAGGTGATTTATTGCCAGACCTTGTCCAAGGGAAGGGGTGGGGATGTATGACTGGAAATGGGACTGGTCCTTTCCATACTAGCAAGCCATCAGCTCCTGTCAGCCATTCCATGAAACCCACTCTGATTCCCAGGCCCTGTTTACTGGCTGAATCTGGTCAAGGCCGAGGTCAGGCATGAATTCCCAGGACCTGTCCACAGGGGTTTCTGTCCATGCTCTTTTTGGGCAACTCAGCCCATTTAGGCTGAAGAGGTTCTGCAAGGCTGTACCAGCATTTCTGAGAAGGCAATAAAGTTTACCAGGAGGACGAGAAAGCAGACTGGGGTGGATAGTGAGTACCACCAGCTGAGTACCACCTGGGATTTCCTGATGTTATAACCTGACCTGCAATTGGAGGATCACCTTTATGCTCAGCCAACAACAGCTTTTACTTATAGCTGAGTACAAATCACTCTTGTGACTTTTTCTGTTGGCTAAGCAGTCATGGTAAGAAACTGATGTAAACAGTGCTGTACAGCTGGAAAGGATGTATAAAGCACATTTTCAGTCATCACAGCTTGCTCTGGCATCACTAGTGGTGCAAGCCTTTAACTTAAGGATAGGGTTTCAAAATCTGTGGTGGAATAATGAAATTTTGGAATGTCTTTTTAAATTCATTGTTTTTTTTTTCTCATAGCTATCCTATGGAAAAGCAACAGAAAAACGTATTTTTGTAATACTAAGCACGAAAGGGGTGTCAACAGATGGAGCCACTTTTATTGTTAGAGTAACATTATAGGTCTACTTATATTTTCCAGCCAGATTTCTTAGTAATTCCCTGTGAAATGATTGGACTCTACTATTTTCAGTGTAGAGTTTGTAGCTGGCATTGCTTTTCATCTTACACTGGAAAAATATGAATGAACAAGTACTTCTAAATCAGTCTGTATTTTTTATTATGCTGGCTGCTATCTGCTGACTGCTTGCTTATTTTTGCTCCAGTATTTTTCTTGCCTGCAAAGCAACTCTATCATACATTCTAGTAAGAGGTAAAAACCAAATTCCAATGGCCTTCTCTACTAGGCTTCTTAAGACAAGGAGCAAGAAAGAAACTCAGCCTGTGCCTGTTACTGAGCATCCCAACTAATTTTCTGAGTAAATATTAATGTCATGGTTGGTCCTGGAAATAGAGGGAAACATCCTGATTTCTTTTATCAGCTTGAGAATGAGTCATCACTGTTTTTCCTTCAGTTTAATCTCTGTTATGAACAGCATACTCTTATGGGGGCAAGACTTAGTTTCTGTGTACATCATCAAGACTGATTAGCAGTATTTGCACAAAGCATTGAAAAATATGACTGAATGTCTTTGTAACTGAGTGTTTTTGTCTTCGGTGAGAGATGTCAAACAGATCTGGCCTAAGGCTTTTCTTTTGTAGGAGGCAGTCTGGATTTTCAGGGCACTGAAGAATACACAACTTAGGTAAACAGCTTGTCATGCCACTGCTGGCCCTTTGCCTGGTTGTGAATGTAGCATTGTGATAGTCAATAATAAAGTCACATACTTTGTGTTTTGTGTTGCCATCCACAATCATAACAAATAAAAAACCAATCATGTACTTTTGATAATGAAATACATCTTGGAATTTTCCCCCTCCTCTTCCAGGTATGGCCAAATTCTTCACAAATGTAAGATAAAAGAAAGCACTGGTTTGTTTTTGAATGGAAGGTGCTGTTCCCACTTGATCCTGCTGTCTAGAGCTGAGTTTTGAAACCACCGAACACCTCAGGATGTGAGACAAAGATTGTAAAAACCTGGTGGTAGAGTTTGACAAAATATGAAAGAACTGCCAATTTCCATGTCTCATAAGCCACTTAAGAACTTTTGTCATGTACATCTTGCACCACCACTACAGCTCTTAGGGTAAGAGGCAGTGTTTATTTCCCACTTAGCAGGGTAAATGAGGTAAATGCAGAATAAATTTGAATACTCAGTCTGAAATGGAGCACGTTAATAGGAAATTTTTAGCTTAGGCTTTTGAAAATTAATATTATAGAGAGTGGCATAGTGTTGCAGAGTCTGCATGTTTTTGATGAGTGAGAAATTTTATTGGCCTTGAAACAAATCCTGTCTGTCTCTTGCCTGTTGACATATGGGTAAATCTGATTTTTGATGCTCTTACACTGGCATACGATAGAGAAAGCATGAAGAAAAATGTACTATTATGTACTATTGGTATCTCTGGAGCAGATGGTGTAAAAGAGCAAACTTGAAGGAGTGAATGAATACCCACTGTCAATTCTATTTGTAGAATACAATACTCTTTAAATGCAGACATCACCAATTTAAAAACTGGGGGTTTTGGGAGCTGAGAGATAGAAGTACTTCTGGATTTTACTGGCAATCTGAATGCAAAGGTTTTGGATTCCAAGTAGAAGGGTGACTGAAATGACAACAACTTTAAAAAGTCTAGTGAAGCTGTATCTAGCTGTCTCCATTCCAAAAATTTGTAAATGTGACATATGGAAGAATTGGGAGAAACAAACTGACATACATACTTTGCTTGGGCCAAAATCCCAGAATAAAAGCCTGGTATGAATTAGTTTATGTGATACATGGGAGGCTAGAAATAGAAATTGCCACCCTTGCTGTAACTGCTATCTCCCAAATAACTTTTTTTCCATACTTCAAAGTCAAACTGAAGTGTCTTAAAATTAATTACTTTTCCACTTTTTTTTTTTTTTTGGTGCAGGGATTGACACTGTGAGGAGTCAGGAAATGTCAGTGTTCCGATGACTAAAGACTGTGATCTGGAAATGACTGAAGTGGCCTCATAGGAATACCTAGTATATAAATTAAATGAGTTTAATTCATTATGGTCAAAGATGATCTGTGTTTTCGAGGACAGAGGATATAAACATTCTAAGGGGACTAGCATTTAAATTATACCCTACATTTATGGGAAGTTACAGTTGTAGTGGAATAGGGAAAAAAGAATTTTTGTTGTGCATTTGAGTATTTTGTATTACCTAGGGGTTTTCAGGTTTTCCTTTAAAGTCAGAACAGTAGAAATATGTTGATGAATGCTGTAAAAAGTCAGGTTAGTACTGGAACAAAAGCTTTACTGTTGCATGCTCCAAAAACATGAGCTGGATTGTACTTCTTTGTGATGCCTTTCTCCCGAAACCGCTGAGCAGTGCTCCTTCCACGCTTGAATTTTCACAGAGCTCGAGGTGCCATTTTTAAATAAGTTGTATTATTAAAAATTATTATCTGGGCTTTGTCTGAGGAATAGCTACTTGTGCAAAAATTGAGGAATGAGTTGAACCTCTGAATCCTATTTCCTTGGGTAGAGCTGTAAAAGCTGCTGTTTTGGTTCTATGGCAGTGTTTCATGCCTTAGCTCTCCTGTGAATTCACTGTCAAAAAACCTGTAACCTGGTGGGACATGGATGTTGCTGAGGAATATCGAGTGAACTCTGAGATTTGTGACAAGACTGAGCACTCATGGACTTGGGCAAAAGAATGTAATTTCTTATTTGTGCTGAGGCATGAACAACAGCAGTTTATTTGAAACTTTTTTTATCTACTTACGGATGTGCAGAAATAACAGCTGTTCATCTAAATATTGTCAGGACTTGCAGAGTTCTTACATGTCTGTAGTAGTGGGTGTCAGCTGAGAAAGGAATTTCAGAATCCAAATTTACAGACTCAAGAAGAGTAGAATTGCTGGTGACCACTTGTGTTGCTGTATGCTGCTGTATGCCTTTTTCCTTTCACATAAGTGTCTCCACTACAACACCATGTAAGGATGGCATTATCATCCACATAAGCAGCAAAACCCCCTCACCAGTCCTATTTTACATTGTTTCTTCAAATATCACTCTCCAAGGGCAGGAGAAAAATTTTCTTAATTTTCTGTTGCTGTTTCATGCATCTTCATTACTTGCCCCATTTTAGATAATTTCTCTAATGAAAACCATTGTTAACTTTATGTAAAACCTACATAAGTTAGGTGATTTAAATATGAAGGATAGAGGACATTTTGGTGTATGATAGTGAGCCTCCCTTCTTTCTTTTCTTGGCTAGGAATCTTTCCTCTTGCAGAAAAAACTAGATTTTGGATCTAATCTGAAGATACTTGGTGCTCTTCAGTAATGGTTTCTAAATTGTGGTTGTCCTCTTTCATTTTCTCAAGTGTGGCATGTTTTACTGAAGTTTTGAGGCAGTAAAAGGGTTTTATCAGAATTGGAAAGTGTATGAGTGTGTAAAAAGCATTTCCTGTGCATGTGAAATCAGACCAAGAGCTTCTTGAAAGGAAACTATAAGTTGTCCAAGTTGAACCATATACCATAAGCTCAAAATAATCTTTGAGTGCTTCAGTTCCTTCTTATTTTAGCAATTTTAGGTGGGGCTTGGAGGGGTTTTTTGTTGTTGTTTTGTTAGTTGTTAGATTTATTTTTTTTTAAAGAAAAACATAACAGTCTAACCTGGTTATTTACCTAGCTTGAGGAGAGCAGTGACCCCCAAAATGTTTGAACAATACTCTTATTGAACAAATCTAGTAAGGCTACTGTGGCAGAGTGTGTGGAGCTGAAAATATGTGCACAAGATGCCCGCTGGCTTTTGAAGAGAGAGGAGTACAGCTTGAAAAAGCAGTCCAGCTGAAATTTTTTGATCATTACTACTTGGGAAGCAGATGGTAGAAATTTCACCATTGGTTGTATCATAGGGAGCAGGGATGCAGGCTAGGGGGATTCAAGCTCTGTTTTTTCTTGACAAAAGACATTTCTTGTTTTGAACACCAGAGTGAAGTGCATGTAGGAGATAAAAAGGGTTATTTTCTATACAGTGTTGCAAAAGGAAAACAATTTCAATGTCTGGAATAACAATATAGAAAGAGTTATTTAAGATACCAGTTCTATAAGATGTGTCCTGCTCTGTTTGCAGTCAGGAGGACTTGGAATGGAATTCTGTACTGTTTTTTATCTTTCAAAAAATATTTTTTTGTAATGAAAGAGAACATCAGAATTCAATCATGAGCTGATAAGGTTGCTGTGTGTATGGCTGGGGTTATTGTTGGTAAAAGAAATATTCTGCAGATATCCTCAAGTTGAAGAAAATAAGATGCAGCTGTTGTGACTACAACAGCTCTGAAAAGGGAAGCAAAGTTACCCACTGTAAGCTGGGAGATCAAATGCCTCTCTCCTTCTTTGAAAGGAAATGTATTTGTCTAAGTTAGAAGGGAGGCAAAATATCAGCAACACCAAGTCATCAGGAGGAAGAAACTAGACCTATAAACTGCAAAATAATGCTTTCTCTCAATTCCAAGGAGTAGGGTGTCTCCTCAGGTCTCCCAGTTCCCAAGCCTGCTGGCATAGTCTGTGATATGAGGTATTGCCTACAGAAGATAGAGCAAGGGTGAGCCAAAAGAGGATGCACAAGGCCAGGTGGTGAAAGGGACTGCATTCTTAAGACAGGCACATAAGAGGGTCCCAAAACCAATCAAATGATTCACACTCCTTTCATTCTCTGGGAAGATTAGGGACCACATCAACCATAAGGTGACTTGGAAGCAGACAAAGGACAAGGTGACACCATTTAACACCCAGCACAGCTTCACCGAGGATGAGTTGTACTGAGATCAACAAGAGCTTCACTTTGAGGAGGTAACTGTCCCAGTGGGACAAGGGGGAGAGCAGTGACTGCCATGGATTCTGACTTTAGCAAGGTCCATGACACAGCCTCTCACAGCATCTAGATGAGTGAGGCGTGGACAGGAGGAGGGGACTACCCAATGGGAAGAGCACTGCTCAGCGGGAGAAATCTCACCCACAGGGCAGCTGCTAGTACTGGTGCACTTGAGATCTGTGTTGGGGCTGATGCTGGGGATGCTGTGAAGTGAGGGTGTCCCTTCGCAGCTGGAGAAGGCAGCATCTCAATGGAAGCCAGGCTGTCTCCTCCCCTCCACTCTACCTTGGGGCAGAAGGGATGGCACCCCTTGGCCAGAGGTGGGGAGGGAGGGTAGGGTGGTGGGAAAGAAAGGCCCATGCATCCCTTGATAATCAGTAAAAGAACTGTTTCTTGGTTGGAGATATTGCAGGTGAGCCCACTTGATATCCGTAGGGTTTGTTTTCTCCCAGGTAATGTTGAGTGCAGAGACGAGGATGCCTGTAGGATCCAAGCCAGGTGCTTCTTCAATGCCATTGCTGTGATCTCATGAAAGGAGCCAGGATGTGATGGTTCTTTTTCATCTCAACGTGCCCAGATTTACTATTGGAAAGGCAGCTACTATTTCAATGGTTATTATTCTTTTCTATGTTTGCTGTAGTTTTCTTTACCTGATGTACTTCATATGTTCTCCCTTTTTGTGATGGTGCAGACCACCTGTGTATTTCTCAGACTACTTATGTTCTGCAGGCCTTGCTTCTCCAGGCAGGTTCTTAAGATGACAGATTTGGTTTCTCCTATGGGTTTTCCAGGGGAATGCCATGGGTGGAGGGATGCACGTGCCAGCATACCTCTTCCCTGGTGCCTAATTCCCATGTACTTTATGCAGCATAAAAGCTGTTCAGAGCACAGTATTGGCTGAAGAATGAAGGGAGAGATTTCTCTTGCTTCTGTGCAGTGACTGAATTACAGTCCATTAAAAAAATAAACCAAACCAAGCAAACAAAAAAAGCCCAAAGTCTTGCTGGCTGCTGCTGAGACAAGGAGAGCCACAGCTGCTGAGCAGGTGTGAGTGGTGTACCTGCATCACCATGGTGACAGCAGGTCTCTGGGCAACCCTTTCTCCTGTGTGACTCCATTCCTTGTTCTGGCATTTCATACTGAAATGGAAAGTAATACCCACTGGTTAGTTGTCTCCTGGACTGATGAGGAAAAATATAATCTCTCAGCTATTTAATAATTTCTTTTCTGCCCACGACTTGAGCTTTTTTGTCAAGGCTGTTTTGCAGACCCACATACTTGTTGTCATTTCTTTGGGTTATATTCTAAGAGGCTTTTAGGTGGCAGAGAGTGAAGTGGTGCAGATGAGGAGAAGGTGCTGAAGAGCACTGTCATTTTCATCTCATAAAACCATTCTGGCTGATGGAGATCTCGGGACACCCTTCTCATATTTGTACTGTATCTCTTGTCATGATGCCATGTAATCAGAAATGGAACATGAGCTAGGTTTAGCTAGCAATGGTCAGAGAGCAGATTGATTCTAGGACATTTCTTTGGTATGATTTGATAGGTAAATCCTAGGATTATGTTTGTGAATACTTAGCCTGCTTCAGCTGTGAGCCTATGGAGGATATTAACTCTAGGGTGTGTGTGTGGTGGGGCTGTCAGCATACCTTTTACATAACTTGAATTAGATTGCCCATTGACAATGGGCAAGGAGGATGTTCTGTACTAAGTCTGGATATACTCTGTAGTGCTCTTAAAGTGAGAAGTTAAAAAGATAATACTTTTCTTTTAATAGAATAGTTGAAATTACAGCAAAAGTTATTTTGTTTTGTTCAGAGTTGTGTGGAAATGCTCCAGGGAAAAAACAAAATATTTTTGTTAGCAAATTGCTTTACTCTTGAAGTAAAGGTCAAGTACAGTGTTGCTGCTGCTGCTCTGGCTAGCAAGGCTGTTATGACTGATTTCATTCATATTATTGTGGCATTAGAAGTACTGAATTCAATTCAAAACAAAAAACCAAAAACAAAACAAACCCAAAGAAAAAAAAAAAAAAAAAAAAAAAAAAGAAAAAGAAAAAAGAGAGCAACAAAGATGCAGCACCAGAAGAGAGAAAGCTTCTGTGAGAAAGTTATCAGCCTTCAGTTTTGTTACCTATTATAGAAAAGTTATTTTACTGTTTATCACATCCCTGCTTTCAAAAATGAGAGCATAAAGAGGGCAGCTGCTGGGACTGTGTGTCTGATGATGTGCAAAGACAAGGCAAGAGTAGAAGGCAACTCATCCATGTGTCTTAAACCAGTGACTGGGTATCTGCGGGCTCTTACTCTACATATCAGCCCTTGGTAGTTGCCAGACAGCTGGAACAAGAGTGTGAGGATAGAAGTTTTTAAAGATGCTTTGCTGTTTGCTTGTGGAGCTGAGAGAAGTTTGCCATCTGACAATCCTGTGCTAGCTTCAAAAGAGCAGAGAAGGATTACAGGCATAGGCTGTGACAGCAAGTTAGCTGTGGACACAGCTGTAGCTGTAGAAGTACGTTTCTAGGCAAATTATTTGCCAAGTACTTGGTATATCAACAATGCAGCTGGAAGGATTTGTGGCACAAAGAGTAGAAGATGCAAAGCTATAGAACAACATCTTTAATTTATAGCAGTCCCATGGTTAACTTAAGCTGCACAATTCATTCCAGGGTAATCTAGCATTAGAGGAAAAAATAACACTGCAGAGGGCAGGCAGCCCTGAGTTTTGGCAACAGCAAGTGCTAGAGAATTCATTAGCCTCTAGTTATAGTTGGATTTGGCTTTGCAGGTTTTCTTGGACTAGGCAGGAGCTGACAGAAGCTTGGCTCAAAGGAGCTGTCAAGTGTGCTAGCCCCAGGAGGGAGAATTCACTGGAGGCTGAGATGCTGATTTGTCAAACTGTCTTCATCCTTATGATCTCTGGCTTTGCTCTTTCACCTGCATCCTCCCTTTGGTGCCAGCGGGGCTGCTCTATGAGGTGGGCTGAGCCAGGAGTGAGGGTGACCCCATCACAGGCTGTGCCCTTGCTGGTGAGGTGCTGTCCCCTGGGATCAGAGCTTGGCAGTCAGAGCTGGGAACAGGTGACAGGCTCCAACAACAGCCCTGATACAACTGGGGCTGAGCCAGTTCCAGGATCCAGCTGGGAGCAGCAGGAGACAGAGCTGGAGGTGGGGCTGTAGTTGGACCCTCCGAAACTGTGTCTGCTTATCTGTTGAGGAGAAAGAACCCAAGGCTAGGCTGGAGACAAGCAGCCTGCAGTGAGGGTCTGACATAAGGCAGGGCTGTATGGTCTGCCCTGACGTGACCTGAGCTGAAGTCCCCAGGCCCATGGCAGGGGGTTGTGGAAGTCCCCAGTAAGGCTCTCTGGGGCTATTGAAGTCCCTGTGGATCCTGAGAGAAACCAGAGGTTGGGACATATATTTGAGCAGGGCAGTCACTCAAAGCTGGGCCTCCTGGGCAGTGCCTGTGGAGCCTACTGAAGAACTCGAGTGTTGGTCCAAAGCTTCACTATCCTAAAGAAGAATGAAACTGATGTCTCCTGCTAACAGGGATGAGGAGGGAGGAGACATTAAAAGATGGGTGTAACACACCCAGTTCCTGGGTCCCTAATTTTCATTGATGCCTGACTGTGATAGTGCAGTGCTATGGGACTTGAGTGGGCTGTTAGCTCATTGGTAGGCACTGCAGTTACTTCTGTCTGTCCACTTGCAGTGTTTCAGAGGTTTTTCCTCTTTCTCTTGCTGAGCAGTGGAAAGGGCAACATGGTAGGAGAGGCCCTTGAAACATTTTGCATTTATGTGTAGGTGTTCTGGTTGTGTTATCTGGCAACATTAGTCTGTTAGCGTATGGACATTTCTTCCAGATATAACTATGGGGAATATGGTTTTTCTTACTGAATTCTTGTAGATCCAACCCCAATTGTGTTACATTAGCAGAGGTGTTCAGGGAGCAGCAGGAGACAAAATATTTTGACAGACTCATTGGTTCACTTATATGACTGAAGGAGTAGAAACAGTGCATTGGAAAGAAAATGTCAAAACCTTCCTATTTCTGAGACAAAGTAGCAGCTGAGTTAGGTGATACTGTGAACAAAAAATGGAAGGTTTTACAGATGAAGTAGGAGATGTGTTGTGAAAACAAAATGGGTCGGCAGTATGAGCCAGAGTGGCATATGCACTGTTTTCATATGCTCGGGGCTTATATTGGAGACATATGCAAAAATCATGATAAATATTGCACTCTTGATTTTTGGGTAGCAATAAAAAAAGAGGTGAATAAATGAGTGAGGTGAATAAGTTTTCAAGAGCTGAAAGTCACAGTTGTGAAAAGTTAATGAATGTGGTTGAGGATGGCAGGGATACTGTTAATGCTTCTACCAGAAGAGTGATGTTAACAGCTGCAGAGTAAAACTGTTAAATGCATCTTGTGAATTAAAAGAAATTCTATTTCCTGATTTTGTTGTGTAGCAGTCCAGATGTATTTAGTGAAGTTCAGGTTTCCATTTTGCACAAGAATTTGGGTATGGTACTTCATTTGGGTAAGGTCACATTGAATCGATAGCTTTTTGTCCCTCTGCCCTCACTGGGGAGGTATCTTTTAAAGGTCTTATATTCTTATCTCTGAGTTCACTCTTTGCTGGATGTTAATGACCTTGTTGAAGTTGCTTAATCTTACTTTTCTTGGTTTCCTTCAGTGGAGACTCTGACAATACCAAAGATACACTGATGATTCAGAATCTGACAATGTGGAGTTTTGTTCTCTGTTCTCCTGTAAAGAAACCAGGATTGTAAGGGGTGGTGTGAAGAGCAAGCTACCTTGATAATGTGCCTTTGCGATGTAAGTTCTTCCTGTTGCACAGAGGTCAAGCACAACTCTCTTCTGTTGCTGTAGCTAGCAGGATAGTTCTGACAGATCACTTATCTTTACAGTGACCTTTGAAGAGGCTTAACATAGCCAGCTGCTACTCACCTAGCAGTGTTGAGGCACTGATAGCTCCCTGGCTGGATGAAAGATCTAGCAGTAGCTGTCCCTGGAGAACTGATGTGGCTTTATAGGGTGAGGTTTTAATGCAACCATGACATCTTTCTGATAGAAGAGGGAGCAGTGTGGAGCTGGGCTACATAGTTTTAATAGAATAGTAGTGTAACTGCACTGAGAGATAGGATTTAGGTATCAGATTGCAAGTGTAGAGCACATACTTAATCAAAAACTGCAGAAAGTGAGAGGGGGAGGGGAAGAGATGAGGGGGATATTGAGTATTTTCTAAGATATGCACAGAGAGTCAGAGCTAAAATGGTACACAGAAGGTATGTTCTCAGCTGCAGATCCATCATAGTGTTGGCACTTTTATTTTTATGGGACAACCGTTGTCTCATCACAGGATGAAAATTGCACAAACCTCATCTTTTCAGCAGCGGTAGAGTTATGACTACCAGTCATATGGTCTAAGAAAAAAAAAAGTCACAGCCCTAGACATACTAAAGGAGTATTTGGTAGTGTATAATGTAGAACTCTGTATCACTTGCATTTTCTTTAAGCCTAAATCTGGGAGATCATCAGATTCTACAGAGATGCTTGTTTATTTGTTTACCAAGAATTTGTTCTCTGAAAATGAGAAAATTAAGGAAGGAGTGGTACTGAGGGATACTGACCTCCCAGCAGAAAAACAAGGTGTCTGAAAAACATGTGCCTGCAGGGCTATGGTCTCACTGACGTAAGAGATATGGTGAGATGACTTAATGACTCAAGTGTTGGAGTGGAAGGATACAGGCTCTCCAGGAAGAATAAGAAGAGGAGATGAGGAGGAGTTGTTGCCCTCTTACATCAGTGACAACTGGGAGTCTATGGAGCTCCACTGGAGATGTGTGGGGAGGCAATTATAAGAGCTTATGGGTCAGCATTAAAGGGAGAGAAAAGACAGGGACATAATGAAGGTCTGCTACAGAACACCTGACCAGGAATACCAAGTGGATGAGGTCCTTTATGGACAGATGGAAGTATCCTCAAGTTCACAAGCCCTGCTCTTCATGGGGAACTTAAACCACCCTGCTATCAGTTGAAGAAACAACATAGCAGGGCATAAGCAATCCAAGAGGTTCCCAGAATGCATTGATCATAACTTCCTTTCCCAAGGGATAGAGGAGCCAGTAAGGAGAGGTGCTATGTTGGACCTTGTTCTCCCCAACAAGGAGGGGCTGGTGGGGAATTTGTTGCTCAATGGCAGCCTTGGCTGCAGTGACCATGAGATAGTGGAGTCCAAGATCCTTAGGTTCCTAATAGGAGTGCTCCCCACAAGCTCACTACCTTGAAATTCAGGAGAGCATTTGGCCTTTTCAGGGACCTGCTTAGTAGAGTACATGGGTTAAAGACCTGAAGGGAAAAAGAGTCTAAGAAAGCTGGTTAATATTCAAGGATCCCTTCCTCCAAGCTTAGGAGCAATGCAGCCCAACAAAGAGAAAGCTGGGAGAAATCACCAGGAGGCCTGCATGGATGAGCAAGGAGCTGCTGGAAAAACTCAAACACATAAAAGAAGCCTACAGAGGGTGGAAGTAAGGACAGGCAGACTGGGAAGAGTACAGGGAAATTGTCTCAGCAGCCAGGGACCGGATTAGGAAAGCTAAAGCCCTGATAGAATTAAATCTGTCCAGGGATAACAAGGGTAAGGAAAAAAACTTCTATGGGAATATCAGTGATAAAAGGAAGCCTAGGGAAAATGTGTTCCCTCTAAGGAAGGAAATGGGAGACCTGGTTACCTGGGATATAGAGAAGGCTGAAGTACTCAATTACTTTTTTGCCTCAGTCTTCACAGGCAAGTGCTCAAGCCACACCCCCCAGGTTGCAGAAGGCAAAGGCAGGGAATGGGAGAACGAAGAACCACCCATAGCATAGACGGATCAAGGTCAAGACCATCTAAGGAACCTGAAGGTGCACAAGTCCGTGGGACCAGATTAAATACCTCAATGAGTCCTGAGAGAACTGGTGCATGAAGCTGCTAAGCCACTGTCCATCATATTTGAGATACTGTGGCAGTCTGGTGAAGGTCCCAATGACTGGAAAGGGGAAACATAACCCCCATTTTCAAAAAGGGGAAACAAAGAAGACCTGGGGAACTACAGGCCAGTCAGTCTCACCTCTGTGTCCAGCAGTGTTGTGGAGCAGAAACTATGCTAAGGCACATGGACAATAAGGAGGTGATTGATGACAGCCAGCGTGGCTTCACTAAGGGCCAATACTGCCTGACAAATTTGGTGGCCTTCTGTGACTAGGTTACAGGCTTAATACATCAGGAAAAAAGCAATCTACCTGGACTTGTGCAATACATTTCCCAGTGTCATGCACAACATCCTTGTTTTTAAATTGGAAAGACATGGACTTGATGGACCCCTTGGTGGACAAGAAATTTGCTGGATGGTGGCACTCAAGAGTTGCATTCAATGGATGAATGTCCAAGTGGGTATCAGTGACAAGTGGCATTCCTCGGGAGTTGGTACAGGGACCAGTGCTGTTTAAGATCTCTGTCAGCTACACACACAGTGGAACTGAGTGCACCCTCAGCAAGTTCAGTGAAGACACCAAGCTGTGTGGTGTGGCTGACATACTGCAGGGAAGGGATGCCATGCAGAGGGACAGGCTTGAGAGGTGGGCCTGTGCAAACCATATTAGAGTTCAAAAAGGCCAAGTGCAAGGTCCTGCACCTGGGTTGGGGCAATCCCAAACACAAATACAATCTGGACAGAGAATTGATTGAGAGCAGTCCTAAGGAGAGGACTTGGGAGTGTTGGTTGATGAGAAGAATCTCAGTGTGAGCTGTCAAATGTGCTCTTGCAGCCCAGACAGAAAGCCAGCTGTATCCTGGGCATCAAAAGAAGTGTGACCAGGAGGTCAAGGGAGGTGATTCTCCCGCTTTATTCTGCTCTTGTGAGACCCCACCTGGAGTACTGTGCTCAGCTCTCAGGACCTCAGCATAAGAAGGACATGAGAGCTGTTGGAGCAAGTTCAGAAGAGGGCCACAAAGATGAAAAGAGAGCTGGAGCACCTCTCCTATGAAGACAGGCTGAAAACAAGTTGTTCAGCATGGAGAGGGGAAGGCTCCAGGAAGACCTTATAGGCACCTTCCAGTACCTGAAGGGAGCCTACAGAGAACTGGAGAGGGACTTTTTACAAGGGGTGACAGTTTTAAGCTGAAAGAGGGTAGATATAGATTAGACATTAGGAAGAAATTCCCTAGTGTGAGGGTGGTGAGACACTGGCACAGGTTGCCCAGGGAAGCTGTGGCTGCCCCCTCCCTGGAAGTGTTAAAGGTCAGGTTGGAAGGGGCTCTCAGCAACCTGATCTGGTGGGGGCTGTCCCTGCTCATGCAGGGGGCTTGGAACTGGATGATCTTCAAGGTCTCTTCCAACCCAACCCATTCTTTGATAATGGTTTTGGGGATTGGACTAGAAAGGAAAAGGCAAAAATGTCATAAAGCTTTCTGCCTTTATTATTGAACTTCCCAAATAATCTAATTTGTACGCAGATTTAAAAAATTTCCTGGTCATTTCTCTCCATGGCATATTTAGGGTACCTTATTCTGTTTTCAAATTCCATTACATCACTGCAGCCCTGGCACTGTCACCTGGACCACTGCATGATGCTTGTAAAGTAACGATATTATTTGATCAAGATGCTCGATGCCAAGCTGTGCACGCTTTAGTCTGTCAGCCTAGTTCTTTGTATGGCTTTATTACCCAATGGACACAGAACACGTACCAACTTCTGTGCTAAAAGTAGAGTGTAGAATGTATTAACTTTCCCAGAACTCAATTCATTTAGGTCACCTAGCCAACTACTTAATTAAATCCTTGGAGAAGCTAATAGAATCATATATAATTTTTTTTTTTAAACTGCAGACCTCAGTATTGTCAACAGTGTATCAAAAAACAATCACTTAAGAACATTTGCAATACTATGCAGAAGAAATGGGTCAGTAAATATGAACAGCATCTGGCTTTAATGCCACTGATGACATTACAAACTGCAGCCTTCAGTGAATGTGCTGTAATAGTTCAGCATGTTGGAGCCCATGCTTGTCTGAATATAGTGTGTGTGTATTCTGTATAGAAAGCAAGAGAAATCGACACTCTCCCATATGCATTCCAGGCTTATTTTTCCATTATCTCAGCTGATGCCAAGTGGCTAAGACAGGTGTCCAGAAGGAGAGGAATGAAGGAACTGAAGAAAGGGGACAAGAAAAGGGAGATTGAACTTTTCACTCTCCTAATGTAATTGGAGCCTGCAGAAAGTTCAGCTCATCCTCTCTTTCAACTTTTGTTCTGGTTTTCACTTGCAAGAAAACTTGCCAAGCTTCTGAATAGTTTCCCAACTCATGTCCCAGTGTGTGCACTGCCTGAAAGATGGTGCTTCCGTTGTGTGGAGATCCTTAACTGAAGATGGATGTGTGTGTTGCTGGTAATGCAACATGCTTTCCCAACATCCATTGCAGTAAATAGGGTTTTCCTGAGTTTCTTGTATGGCTAAGGTATGTTCGCCAAATATTTGGATCTAGCAACCTAGAACCATTACATGTCTGAAAGCTGCTCTTCCCACTAGTCTCTCCAAGGCTTGTGAAACCTGATTTTTTCCCTAGTTCTGTAGTTCTTTACAGTCTTAGCTGTACAAAGTCATTGCTTTGACATTGAGTCACAGTCTGTTCTAGCCCACAAAGAATTTTAAAACAAGTACAGGAATTAGAAGGCTTTTAAATGTTTACTTGCCATATTAAAAGTAACCATCTGCAGCTCCTGAATTACCTAACCCTTCAGCTAGTCCCACCAAACCATCAGCTTTACTCATCTGGAGCATTTTTTTTCCCCTTGGATGTGATCTGGTCTCTCACTCTGACTCATACTGTCTAGACAACATCACTATGTAAGAAAAGAGCTTCCTGGTTTAAGTGCCATCAGTGTGGATCTTTTGTCCTTGTGGTCCAGTCTAGACCTGAGCTTTTCTGGCACCATATTCTATCAAAGCATAATGAAGTAAGAAACTGTAGGATCAATTCTCATGTTATATGTCATATGGAAGAACACCTGCGTGGATATGAGAGTGTGAGGGGGAAGGGGAATGGAAAAGAGTTGAGTTTTTCTCTAGTTTTTATTTATTTTTTTAATGTGGATTTCAAAGCAGCAAGGCAGGTTTAATGTAGCTAAAAGAAGTTCTTCGACTGGGGAGGAGGGGATGACATTTCTCTCTCACTTGCCTCTAAAGCCCATTCTAGTTTGCCTGCAAAAGGAAGCAGATCTGTGAATGCCCAAACAAATAGTTGTTATGAGTGCTCTGGAGAGGCATGAAGTAGAAAAGCATATAGAGCCCTATTTTCTACTTGCATGGGGGCTGAGGTAACTACTGCTTAATCTCCTTACTGCTTAAAATTGAAAGGAATAATATTTGGCTTCTACATATCTATTGTGCATGTGTAAGGCACTTTGAACTTTTTAAATTAAATGTAGGAATTTCTGCTGTAGTTCAATACAGTTGAATTTCTTGCTTACTGACATTGGAATGATGAAATCTCTTTTCTGGTCCAATCCCACTTCTGTCCTGAACACTGGCTGCTCACAGCTGTTGGACAGGCAGAACTCTTGGGTTGAAATGGCAGACCCTGAGATTTCTTCCAGTGCCTGGAAAGAATGATCCATTCAAAAGTCTGCTCTTTAGAGTTTCCTCTGCATTTCTTACTTGAGGAAACTCCTGGTTCAGGATTTTCAAGATTATGGACTGGAAAACAGACCTGAGTATCCCAGTTCATCTGCTCAGCAATACTAAGGTAGTTCAGAGATATAATGGGCAGGAAAAAATAGGAAACTAGCCAAAGACAGCAGTGGTTGCTGGATGTGTTAACCCTTTAAAGACAGACCAACTCCTGAAGCTGGGATCTGCCATCTCTTTCACTGCAGATGGAGATAAAGAGCTGAGGTACTGATGTAGTGTTACTACTGTATGTAGAAGGAGAAAAGAACTGCAGTGTCTAACTGGCTTGAGAAAGAAATAAAGAACCAAAAAGGAGTAATATTTCCACTGGAAACATGGTAAAATGTTTACATGAACTCTTCAAGTGAGAAATGTTATTTGGGATCCTGGCAACTTTTGAATAAAAGAGTGTTTCTTTGACAATTTCAGTGCTGCTCTTTGGAACTCAGGAGTAGCACAGGACTGGTACAGCTGTGATGGCAGCAATGACACTAGGAATTATCCTGAGTGCAGACAGATGCTGCTGTCTGCATTCTCAAAAGCATTTTTCTGGGGGGCAAAAAAACCAAACAACAACACACCCTTTGTACTTAAAAAGTGAAATTGCTATCCCACTGATTTTTCCTATAGTTGTTTCATGTTTTATAGATTGTTTGTATTGGCCTTTTAAGATCCATCACTGACAATTTTGATTTTTATTTCAATTCAAAACTTTTGCAGGATGGATGTTTGGTTTATGGAGTGACTTTTGTTTCGCTGGAGGAATAAAGTGACCATGCTGGTTTATGTGATTAGTGAAGTATAAACAACCATGCTCTGGAGAGGCCTTACAAAATACACTTTGAAAACTGTAGCTGCATCTGAAGACTGCTTTGTCTGAGCACAAGTGGAGGGAGCACTGTATTTGCAAACACATTTAGTTGCTGTGGCGTGAGAAGTGTCTTTACTTGATAAATACTCCAGTGTGGCCATGTGCAGCTGGTGCTGTTTGGTTTAATTCCCAGACTGATCTGCTTTGTGCTGGTGCAGTGGCCAGAGAAAGGAGGAGTGAGCATAAGCCTGACATGGCAGCATAACTTTTTAAGAAATCAAAGTGCATTATCTAGTATAAGGTAATAGAAGAAGTATTACAGGGGTTTGAGAGAAAGAGCTACATGAGTAGCAACTTAAGAAATGTGAATAGTAATTGTAGATGGGATATGCCAAGTTTAGTTGTGGTTTTCCTAGTAGGAAATGCAGTGGCTGGAAAATGCTGAAGATATGAAGAGGGAGAAATAAGAAATGAGGCAATACTCTCTTTGGACAGAAGTCAGGAATTGGGTCGCAGACCAGCTAATAAATATATTTGTTACGAGGTAAAAGAGCAAAAGTCAATTTATCTACTACTGATGTTGTTACCTTACTTGGTTACCTTGTGTAGACAGAGATAATTTTGTATTAGGGATAATTAAAAAACCAACCAAACAAAACTGTTCCTCTGGTAGTGCACTTGTATTCTTACAGAGGTTCCCAACTGCACATCCTGATCTTAAAAGTTTAAAACTTAAGAGCTTCTAGTCTCTATTTAGGAAGACTTCTCTTCCCTCAGAGACCAGCTAATCTTCTTGAAATAAGCATTTTTGTTTACAAATAGAAATCTTTTTTCCTTTGATGCATTTTCCCCTCACCTTAAAATCACAAATGTTGTGATTTCAGTGTCCCCATAATAAATTAATCTCTTGCATTCTGATTTTTTTAATTATTTTTTTCATTAATAGTATGCTAGAATTTTAATTAATATTCTCTTTCATCTACAGTGAGGGCCTTGTTTCTCTGGTCCTGATTCCATGAACACTCTGTTCATGTCCCTACCCATATCTGGGGGAAAAGAGGATCCATGATTGACATGGCAGCCAGATTTGTGCATTTCTGCTCAGAGTAATTGCACATAACTTGCCCTTTGTGTGGAAATTTTCTACCCATCTTGTGCCCATCAGAATTCCGTGATTCTGTGATCTTGTGACAGTACATATCTCCCTAGATGGAGTTACAGGTATTACAGTTTGTAGAGGAGCTAGGAAGTGAAATGTACGTTCTTATCATGCAGTAGGGTTCCATTGAGGATACTTTCTTGCCATTTGGGTTGAGTTTTCCATAGTATTAAAGTACTAGAAGTTTGATGGTAAATGCAGTTCTTCATGCAGTGACCCTAGCAGTGCTGCATAAACTGAACTGGATGAGAGCTTCTTTCATACCCTGCTTTGCAGAGCTCCTTTGTTGCATACCCAGGAAAGAGGTGAAGGGATCTGTGCCAGCATGACTTCCATTTCCCTGCCTCGGGAAGTGGAAATGGGTCTAGCAAACCAGGTAAGGGCCAGTTGGACATCCCCACTGGTGAGCCTTGACATGGAGACTCCTTGGGGCAGGATATGTAATTCCATAGCAAATTCCTCTGTGTAACTGCAGCTTCCTGTTGTTGCACCTGCCTTTTGTAAAACTTTTTATTTCTGATTATTTAGGCAGCAAGTTTTGTAGGAAAGTGTCCGCTGCTTCACAGTAGGCACTCTTGGTATGCTGCTGCTCGTCAAAATGCTTGTGGCCTGTAGTCCCCTCATTTTCCCCCAGTATTTCTGATGCTCCTTGGTATGTTGCTGAGCCACCTCTCTAGTGAGCAGTCTCTGTATTTACCTTGACCCCAAAACCACCACTGTCTTCAAGATTGCAGCTTTCTGTGGTTCTGTTGCTAGGTGGATGCCCTTCATTATGTGCCTGTAGCCATGGTCACCTGGCTGTACACCTAGGTCATGCTCTGCTCGTATCAGAGGGTGAGACCTAGGTACACCTCCCTCCCTTGGTTGGCCATGCTTATTTTTGAAGTAAAAGTGAGCAGGAGGGGATCTGCAGCATACACATCTGCTGTCCTTACAGGCAGATGGGCAGAGCAGACCTGAGAGGTGAATCCCAAAGTTTTGTTGCCTTTAGAGGGGACATAGCTCTCTGTGTGCCCTCTTTTATACAGTGAGAGAATGTGTCCTCTGCTAGGTGGTGTCACAGAATTGTCATGGTTGGAAAAGACCTCTAAGATCACCACTTCCAACTCTCAGCCTAAAAAAACCACAACACCAAAAATAAAACCACTATGCCCACTAGAGCATGTGCATCATCTACATAGTTCTTAAATACTTCAAGGTATGGTGACCAGGGAAGTAGTGGATTCTCCATCCCTGGAGATATTTAAAAAGAGACTGGATGTGGCACTCAGTGCCATGGTCTAGCAACCGCAACAGTGGTTCAAGGGTTGGACTCGATGATCTCTGAGGTCCCTTCCAACCCAGCCAATTCTATGATTCTATGATTCTATGACCCCATCACCTCACTGGGCAGCCTGTTTGAGCACCTGACTACTCCTGCAGCAGATAAATTCTTCCTAGTGCCTAGTCTAAGATAGGTCCCCATGACCTGCATGGAGAGAGGGATGTTGCAGGACACATTGTAGAGAACAATATAAAAGGATGCTAGTTTGGGTTTGGGTGGACTTACTATTAACTGAGAGGTGGCTGGTTTCTGCTCCTGTTCTCTACTGCTCACATTTTCAAGTGACTTCTCAGGCCTAGTGCTCCGTATGCAGCTTCAGATCTCTTACTCTGCTTTCAGATCTCTTACTCTGCTGGCCCCACCTGGACCAACTGAGTCATTCCTGCTTCTTGTAACCCAATGCAGACATACCCAAGCTAGCTCCATGTTGAGCTGGTGTGAATCCAGCACAGCTTGTTAACTCCCCACCCCCCCATCACACTGGAAGCTGCTATACTCCATCTCACCAGAGCTGGTTCCAAGAGTAATGCAGGAATGCATTACTCCCGTGGGTGCTGGATTTGGCAGCCAGTCACCTGTCAGACAAAGGCATTGGAATCGGGGCCAGTTGAACAGTGTGTATCAGAAATCTGGTCCTAATTTTGCCACCATTTCTGTCATACTGGTCAGTGGGTGTTAGCATTGAAAAGATCTTGCCCTAGCTTACTGCTGATATGATTTGTGCTGCTGCATTTCTAAATAAATCCAAAGGCTCTGTGCTTACACTTTGATTTTCTGACTAATTTTCCTTGCTGTCATAAGGGCCTGACATAAAAAGTCTCCTGCCATATTACAGCTCATCACAGTTGTCATTCAGAGGCCAGTCATGTCCGAAAATGAGAAATTCTGTCTACCTAAATAATATCAGCGTTGCCCTTTGGGGTACTAAGCATTCCTTTGCTCAGTCCTACGTTGTTGCTTCTGAAACATTCTGTCCAATTCAGCACCCAGTTCAGCTTTGGATCTCTGAACTTGGTAAGCTGGCCTTTAATATTCATATTGCAGTCTCAACCAATGTACCATAAGGAGATGAAGCATTAAACACAGCTTACAGAACAATTGGAATGGTGTGGACTAGATAACTTCTGACTTGAGTGTTACACATCAAAGAGGTTAGATTGCAAGAATACAGGTCCTACTTGACCAACCTGGTTCCTTCTATGACAAGGTGACCCACCTAGTGGAAAATGGAAAGGTTGTGGATATTGTCTGTCAGGACTTTTGTAAAGCCTTTGTTGCCATCTCCCACAGCATTCTCCTAGAGAAGGTGGTGGCTTGTGACATAGGTGTACTCTTCATTGGGTTAAAACCTGGCTGTGTGGCTGGGGCCAGAGAGCTGTAGTCAACAAGTTAAATCCAGTTGGTGGCCTGTCACTAGTGGTGGTCCTTGGGGCTCAGTTTTGGTGTTCAGTGTCATCACCAATGATCTAGATGAGGGGATTGAGTGCTACCTCAGCATGTTTGTAGATGACACCAAGCTGAGTGGGAGTGTTGATCTGCTAGAGGATAGGAAGGTCTCTGCAGAGAGACCAGGACAGGCTGGATCAGTGGGCTGAGGCCAATAACATTCAATAAAGCCAAGTGCTCTGTTCTGGCCTTGGGTCACAACAACCCCATGCAACACTACAGGTTTGGGGAAGAGTGGCTGGAAAGATGCCAGGCAGAAAAGGACCTGGGGGTGCTGGTTGACACACAGCTGCATATGAGCCAGCAGTGTGCCCAGGTGGCCAAGAAGGCCCACAGCATCCTTGCATGTATCAAAAAATTCTTTTTTAATCAGCCAGGTTGGAAAGGACCTCTGAGATCATGAAGTCCAACCCTTGATCCTCTACCACTGTGGTTACTAGACCGCACTCTTTTCTGGGATCTGTGTTGCCCCAGTGCCAGAGGAGATCTTGGGTCAGGTTTCCTGCAGGCTGGGGAGCTGCAGCTTTGTCCCAGCTACATAAAATCCATTGCCACCTCCAGTTTTTTGAACCTAAGTTCATGGTGATGTTAGAAAATGCTCATGCCAAGATGATTTCTCTCTCTTCTTTTTGCTAATCTGATTTTACTGGGGCTAATAAAGTAAGTTCTTATTACCATTGTTAAAATGTTACAGCAATATGAAAATTGTTTCATTAAACTGATAAATAATATACTTGACAGAGACACCGAGGGAAAAATGTTGGTCATCTTGGTAGTTCATCCTTTTACAGTCTGTCAGTTCATTTTTGCTGGCTTAAAGGAGTTGTGTAATGGGGGATAATTTGTTACATAGTTTTCAGCTTTGTGAAGTTCCCTGTATAATTGATGTCAGTGTCAATCCTCATTATGGGCCCACCAAAGAAACCAACATTTCCTGAGATACTTTGCTCTAAGGGTATTTTACTTGCCTTTATGTGTTTATAGATAATGTATAAATTCTACAACTATTGTGAGTAAGTAGTCCCTCTATTCACCTATAAGAAGCCTTGTGTTTAAATAAATCTAAGTGTTAACATTTTTTTCAAGTCAAATTTTGATATGAATAATAATTTCTGTCACCAGTGTGAATGGAGAACAGCTTGGCAGAAGTTCCTTGCTAGGAGGCATTCTTAGGTTGGATATCCTCATATAAACTGAGCGTGTCATTAGATTAATGTGGTTTTGGCATCAGAGTAGGGATCCTTTGTGTCTTGAGCCAGCCTTAATGTGCATCCTCTGCAACTGCTTTCAATATTGGTCTCATCAGTTTGTTAGCTGCTTTCCCATAATCTTGTTTGTACTTTCTAGAGTGATAATTTTTAGCTCAGTACTCTCAGTTATTGATGGGAACTTTTTAAAAACCCGTAAGCATATTTCTTGGCTGTCACATTCCTCTTCAATCTCCTTCTCATTTGTGAGATTCCTTTTTCTCAGTCTGCCTCTCAGATGAACTGAAGGCAACGAAGGAGTACCCAGAAAAGATTTGGGGAAGGTTTTTTTGGATTTTTTTGCTTTTTTTCACATAAGAGTCACTTCTAATACAGCTGCTTTTTTAGCTGCTGCATCTTCTTCTGTGTAAAGCTGTTACTAAATTGGGAATGCATGGGAAGAAAAAACACCTATCAACTATTTTTCACTTTTTAAATGTGCAGATGGATTAATCTGTATTTCCCTGGCTCTAATAGCTGCTATTTGTGGGAACTGATAGGCCTTAAATTAGGCATGATGGCTTCTTTTTGCTCCAAACCTATAATAGATTTTAATGTTAAAAAATTGCAAAGAATGAAACAAAGACATCAAGAACAAATAAATGATTTCAGGTTCATAATACCTTCTGTATGACTGCTAGATTGCTTGAAGATTAAACTTGAAACTGTCAGCTCAATCCTTCATTACCTTCCTTTTCATTTTGTGAGTTATACGTAATGGAAGGAGTTGTAAATTTCTGCTGTTACTGTAACTGTGAGGGGAATTTTCATCTGGGGCCATGTCTGACCTGCACGAAGTTCCTGTATATGCCAGAGGACACAGCAGGGTAGAAAAGAACTGGGTATGGTGTGTTCTGGCTTACTGCTGCAAAAATTAAAAAAGGGTTTCCAGATTTTCTCTCATTACATTGTTTATGCTATTTCTGATGAGATTGTTTGATTTGTATAAGGGCCCCCAGACCAAGAGGTGACTGAGCTTGCCAGAAAGACACCAAGACACTTTTGAGCTGTTTTTTTCTGGATTGTTTTTAACATACATCTCTTTCATGCAGGCAAAATACAAGTTGTTTTTTCAAAGCAGAAGTTGGCTGCTTTATCTTCTCACAGCTTTTGATATGAGTGTATGTGCACACATTTTTGGGTTGAGATTTGAAGTTTTTGTGAAGGGAGGGTGTTGGGTTTTTTTGTAACTCTCTGTTCTAGAGGTTTCCGTGAAACAGCAAACAAAAGATAGACAAGCTGGTAGACTGAGATTGTGTTTTGCCAGCTCAGTTTTACCATTTATTTTCCCTCTTTAGTCTGTTCACTTTTTATTACCTTCTACAGCCTGTCTCTTGGGCTCTGTTCTTTGCAGCAACTGGATGGTTTGTATGGCCCTGTGTTTCCCCATGGTACCCAGGAAGTTATGATTTAACTCAGTACTTTGGATGCTGACTCTTTCTCTTGCAGGAATGGAGATGGTCCCGGCACACCTAAATCCCATAAGTTTACTACTGATCCAGTTTCGGGATGGGAGAGTTATTCACCCTTTTTTGATCAGTTTTTGAACATGAAATTTTCTGACTCCTGGGAGAAAAACATTGGGATGGAAACTAGTCAGCAGGTTCTCATAGCAGCTTAAATGTCTGTGGCTGGATAAACCTGTCAGCACAGGAACTGAGTCCACATAGCTCACGGACTTGTGATGAATCCCACCACACCTCTGAGGATAGGAGCCTAAAAGGTTTTGAAAGGGTAGAAAAAGCACTTGAACTTGCCAAAGGGAGAAGAAACAGAGAATGAATGACAGCAGGGGGAGATGATAGAGCTGTGAACTCCAGGTCAGGGTGACCAGTGAGCCTGGATAGAGCGCAGCTGAGACGTGCTTAGGGGAAATGACACTGGTAACTTGGAAATGAGCACTGGGATCTCCTAACAGCATCTGTTGGTTGTGACCCCAGCAGAAAGGCCACCTTTAAACTGTTAGGTCAGACTTTTTGAGTGAACATAGCAGTGCTGGTAAATTTTAAATCGATGAGAATTTCTGTTTTCTGACTAGAGTGCAACTACAATAGGAGGAAGTGTGTGTGTCTGGAAACTTGATTCCCATTACAGTTTCAAAGAGCAGCTAGCATATAGAAAAGGACAAAATAACCAGTGGATGAAAATTTCAAGGCTGTTTATCAACACTGCCTTAAGCAAAAGCTTCTGCATGCGACATTGAAATGAAATCTTACTCTGTCACTCGTGATTTTTTTCCCTTTCTTAAAAAGAAAAGAGCTCTACTGTTTCTGGATAGTTTATTCCAGTTGCTTCAAGGCTTTAGATTTACAACCTTTCCTCCAAGCTAGATGTAGATTTGGAATAACTGTTCCGCAGTAGCTTCCTTTGCCTTCTGAAATAAGTATAAAATCACCTAATATTTTCCTATTGGGAAAATTTCCTATTTCCTGTATAGGGCACTGGTTACCTTGAAGGTATGTGGGGCGATAAAGTCCACCATCTTGTTCTTGCTCATCTACTTATTCAAGCTAATTCAGAATTATTTTTTTTTTCTTTTAATATTGTATAACAGCTTGGCCTGTTTTGATTTCGCTCTATACAAATGCTTCAGTTCAGCTATTTACCCCATGAAGTCCCAGTCACAGCTTTGTTTGTCTACAAACAAATTATTAAGTTTTCCTGCATTATTTGCCCTGTTCCTGGTCTTTGTGTGCCATCTTTAATGACTTTCCTCAAATTGTCCAGTTATTCTCCTGCATGTCACCTTCACCATATTGTAATTTATCCTTCCTCTCCTCTTACCTCTGATTCCAGTGTTTTCATCAGGGTCACTGATGATCACATCCTTTTAAATCCTCTGTAGGGCTTTCTTCCTGTCTTCCAACAGATATTCAGGTTAATTCTTTTACTAATTACAGAGAAGACTGATGCAAGGAATCAAAAGAAGAGTTCCTTTAAGGGTTAACATGTGTCTTGGAAAATAATGGGGTGAGAGATATACAAATATGTTTCTGACATGCTTTTCTAAAAGTATAAGGGAACTTTTGAGAGGAAGATGTATACATATCAATGTATAATCACCCAGGGGATGCAAGAATAAGTTGTGTGTGTTTCATTTGCTTGAAAAGTGACCAGCAGACTTAACACAGCTAAGACAGATCACTTTGATAAATCTTTGAGTCTGGGTATTTTTTTGTCTCTGTTACATTCTTTGGCAAACACACAGAAGAGATGTCCCCTCTAGCACCCAGCAACTCAGCTTGCCTTTTGTATGTGAATTCAATTCTTCTCTCTGAGTCTGCAAAACCTCTAAAATCTTCATTAAAATGCACTGTAACCCCCCTTTCTTTGGGAGCACTGTGGAGTTATGAAAAGAAGACCTTAAAAGTGGAGCCAGAATAAATAAACCTTATTCCAAATGAGTGTGGATTGGCAAGCTTAGGAATCATTAGTTTTGCATTGTGAAAAAGGAGGATAGATAGAAATCCACAGGAGAGAATTAGGTTGGTTCAAGCAATCCACCAGCACTGTAACTTTACTCTAGATCTGTGTGCAGTACACCCGGAGGGAAAGAAGGTTTTACAGCATGAAGATTTTATCAGCCTCCATTTCTATGACAGTCAGAGTGCTTGTGAATAGATGAAGCCAGCAGGAATTATTAGTGTAGTTCCAAATGAGTGTCACTAGGATCTTTGTGCCATACCTATCCAGCCTCTATGTGCCACAAATGACAAATGTTTTTCTGTGAAAGAGGTGTCTGTATTTTGGTTTTGAAACCTTCTGCTAGCAAAGCTGGACTCCAGAGGTCCCTGACTCCTGTCACAAGCATTTCAGCGAGAAAAACAAAAATTAAAAGCTGGGTTTGGCCCTTTTCACCCTACCTATAAAAAGAAAGCAAAGATCAACTGTCTCAATGCCTCTCTGCTGCTGTCAGTGCTTGTTTGTTGTATGGGAAGGGGAGTCGAGGAGGGGGGGGGTGTCTATATTTATCTATTTTACTTAGCATTCGACTGAATTACCTGTTCAGTTGGGCTGGAGCAGTGTGGAATGAGGTTGTGAAAATGTCCTCAAGCCACAAAATTGATCAGAGAGCTGGAGCACCTTCTCTGTGAAGACAAGCTGAGCTGTGAAGTTGGGGCTGGTCAGCCTAGAGAAGGGGAGGCTCGAAGGTGACCCTATAGCAGTTCTCCCATACCTGAAGGGGGCCTACAGGAAATCTGGGGCAGGGCTTTTTGCATGCATGTGTAGCGAGAGGACAAGGGGCAATGGTTTAAAACCTGAAGAGGGAAATTTAGGTTAGACATTAGGAAATAATTCTTTCTTGTGAAGGTTATAAGACACTGGAACAGGTTGCCCAAAGAAGTTGTGGCTGCTCCCTTCCTTCAAGGCCAAGATGGATGGGGCCTTGAGCAAACTGATCTAGTGGGAGATGTCCCTCCCCATGGCAGGGGGGTTGGAACTAGATAATCTTCAAAGTCCCTTCCAACCCAAACCATTCTATGATTCTATGAATAGTTTGGATTGGAAAGAATTGAGAACCCTGTGTTAAATAGATGCTCTCTGAAGTGAAGTCTGACAAACTGATCTATCAGTAGGCAAGAGAGGATTTCATGGAGATCCACAAGGGACAGGATAGGCTGTGTTCCCCCAAGTCAGAAAAGGCTCTTGGAGTTTCCTGCACATTATATGAGTAATGACATTTTTGGTTATGTCGAGCTGGTAGCCAGATTTATAAATTTAAAATATCTTCACTTTTACAAAAACCTTGACACCTTAAAGTAGAAAATCTCAGGACTCTCCTTAGCCAAAACCATGTTTTGCTTATCCCAGGAGAAAGGTGGAACTTCTTTCCATTGCTCTAAGCCACTTCTACCATTGAATAAAACTGCAATTTAAGACCGAGTGTAGTTGCAGGTCCAGGAAAAACTGTTTCCTATTCTTGGCTTCTGGCTAGTGGAAAAGTTTGTCTGCTTATTTAATCAGTTTTGGAGCAGATTTCGCACAAAGATTTGTATTTAGTCAAAAGTTTTTGATAAATGGATGTTCTAATGTGTTACTGTAGGAGAGCAAGTTGCATTCAGCCTTTTAAGGAACCCAGGTTTTCTGCTCTAACCTTCTCTGTCTCAAATTCAGGTTGTTGTGATGTGCATGGCACAGGTCATCTTTCTTGTTGTTTCTGAGAATCAGTTTTTGAAAGGTCTTTAATTAAAGTACCAGCCTCTAAAAACTAAATCCCATCTGTAAATCAGTCTGAGTTACCATCTTGCATACAGCTCAACAGATCACTGTAAGCAGTACTCGTGTGTGTGCAAAGCAGCAGTTAAAGGAGGAGTGAAATTACAAATGTATTTGGGACTCTGGGGAAGCAGGAGAATCCCAATCTGTTTCCTAAGGATGTTTCTTCGATTCTCATTGATTTTAGTAAGATGCTGCTTGTTATATTCTATAGTCTACAGTCTCTTGCCTCTCTTAAAAATACTGGTGATATAGTATCTCTTTTCTCATTTCATTTTAAATAAATTATTTAAACTTTTTAGAAGAACTTTTTCTTCTTACTTTGGTGCAGCTGATAAATTTAAATCCCCAAGCATTTTGCTTTCCATATTTTTCTTAGTTGTTTTGGGGTTTTTTGCATACCAACTGTAAGGGCCAAAAAAAAAAAAAAAGAAATGTTGCTTCTCAATTTAAGAGCTCTTATCGCTGGTTTCTTAAAAGCTGTTGTTCCTTAAATCCAGTCTTTTGCTCTTTGGTGTGGTGTATTTAAGAGCTTTGAAGTCTAAAATCATCGAAACAGTATTACATTTTCTTTCCAAAATTGATGTTTAATATATAGTACAATTTGTATATTATTAAGTAATTATTGGTCTGTTTTTTTGCAGGTATGAATCATGTCAGTTCTATTTTATCATCTGTAAAAAAACCTCAAACTGATCTGTTTTGGCTTCCCACAGAAATAATGTGGGAGGGGGGAAATATGCATGCAGTGTCCTTCCTTATTGGAAGGCACTCTCCCAAACCTGCCCTCAAAGTATGTTTGTAACAGGGCAAAGAACTTGGGAAAAAACCAAAAAACAAAAACAAACCAACCAAAAAAACCCCCAAACAAAAACCCAAAACATAAGAACAAAAAAAGCTGTATCTGATACCTAGGAGAAATCCATGTAGTACAGCATGTAGTTGTGTAATCACATCAGTGCTCACATCTCTGGCTGTGGAGGCTCTGGAAGGGGATGTGTCTGTCACCTGCAGGAAACACAGCACTTGCTACAAGCCACATGACTGCCTGGGAACAGCCCCAGGTCAGATTCTTCTGCTCTGCTAAATTCAGCTCCAAGGCATCAAAACTGCCTTCCAACCCTGTTGGATGATGCCTGTGTGTGGCTGTTTGCACTGTGGAGCTTCCAGGGTTGAAGAACTGGGGTTTGTCTTGTGCTTATCAATTAGCTGCCAGACTAATAGATACCTATTAGAGGCCTTGCCCTTATCTTCCAGATGGAAATTTGTTGGTTGTGTAGTTCACAGCATCGAGATTGCCTTGTGCTGATACAGGTGCTGGTTGATTTGCATCTTGCTCTTAGCAGATTAGGGAAGTTCTCTCAGGATATCATTCTACCAGGAGAGGTTGGAGGCTTTGTTGCAGGTGCTGAAGTGCTGTTCACAGGGGGCTGTGTGCCTGATGGGCTAACTGGGAGCAGAAATTGTGGCTGACCTTATCTACCAGGAAACTATGATGCCAAAACCTACTGTTTCTGGCCAGTGCTGAGGAGCACCAAGGTTGTGATTCACAAAAATAATACTTAAACATGTGCATAGGGGAAGATGATGAGCTGAGGCAGAGTCTGCAAATACTGCTGAACTCTTCTCTTTGGTCTTTTACCAGGTCAGCAATTTCTAGATGTGTATTTTTTTTGAGGCCCAGACCATTTGGCAATCTTATTTCTGCTTAATTAGCTTCATGATTTAAAACTATTTGTGGCCTCCTAATGAACTGGGAAAAACTCAGCAGTTGTTAGCAGCTGGCTGGGATTTTAACAGCAGCCATGTGTGTTCAGCAGAACAGCAATGAAGTAGAAAGTAGAAAAGTCTAGCAGTACTGCCAGTGGTCAGGACATGTGAGGGCTATCTACAGTCCTGTTAATGATCACCATTAGCACAGTGCAGAATTTCAGGTAGACATAAACACCTTTGTTAAGTGGCAGTGGTAATGAAGGCTTTGACAGAAAGCTTGGGTTTGCACAAAGCCCCGTGAAGGAGGATTTGAACTAAAATGCTGGAGATGAACCAGAGTGGCTGAGGAACAAGGACATGTTCCCATTGGACTTTTAACAACTTCTCAGCTCTGCTGAGATTTGTCAGGAAATACCTGTCAAAACCCTTAGGCACTGAGTTGCCCTGCTCTAGTACAGAGCCCTCTGGGGCTTCACCAAGAGGTGGACGTGAGCATTGATGGGTGGTGGTAAATTTTCTGGTTGCGCTTGTGTCTTAGGGCTCATCCCTCTGAGCCTGTTACACTCTTTTCCAGATTGATGCTTTTTTTCAGGCAAAGCATCTGAGCCTGTATCCTGATTGCCCTGTGGTCTGGAGAAGGTGTTCCTCCATCTTTAACATTAGGTGACCGTCCTGGTGACACCCTCCCATGACTACAGTCTATTTCATCTGATATTCCTCCTTCATATATTGGGTTCTCAGTTATTTCTGTGTTGCAGATTTTTGTGGAATTATTTTGGCTGCCCCTGATCACAAATCTGCTCCATCTCTCATGAAGATTTCTAACTCTAATCTGTAAGAAAAAAACCCCAAACAACCATATCCTTATAGAATATAGCTATATTGAGATGCAGTCTATAACACTTAACTCTTCATTTTTGCCAGTCTGCAATTTAACAAAACTAAATATGGATCACACTGTCAGTATGCATACTTTTTGTAGCTGGCTGATCTTGTTTTGATTATATTTTCCTAAGTTTAGAGACAGTGGAAAGCAGTTACAATATTGCTGAACTTGTGCTTTAGTGATAACTACTTCAGGAAAAGAAGCAGTATGTATGAGAGAAACTATATGTTGTCCTTCTGAAAAATATTTTTACCCAACAAAATATTTGGCTATCTGATGGATCTGTAGGAAGGCTGGCATGAGGTGCTAAGAGCAATCTTTCAGGTAATTCCAGCTCTTCAGGAATCCAGCCACATCTTTTATCAGGAAAGATTTTATTCTTTTTCCTATATCACAAACATGAATTCATTTGTGAGAGTCAGATTGCATTTTGGATGTGTGTGATAAGAGTTTCCCTAATGTCTCTAAGTGCACCTTTGAGGGCACTATGAAGTATGTCTGACTCTGGTTTCAGGTTTTTTAATCCGTAAATGATCCTCACATGTCCTCTTAAAACCCACATTTATGGGACATTTTGGTGCCTTTGAACAAAATTCTCTCTGGAGATCTGTACACGTTTCATTTTGCTGTCTCAGATGCTAATTATATTATGTGGAGCCTCCTCTCAGGATTAGCTGTGATGCTTTATTTTATGGCTGGATGGATTTCTTATATTTTGTTTTAATCAGGTAGATATGCACATATTACAGTGACCTTTACTGTGATTTTTGTCAAGTGCTCTGAAAAATGTATGCAGCCACTAAATAAAGCCCTAATGTGGTCTTATTAGGAAGCTGGTGCCTAACCAAAATAGAAATAGCAAGGAATAACTGTAACACAGTGGGAATTTAAGTGTATGCATTCTAGGTACGTTTTTGTAGTTCAGGCTAAGGTTTCTGAGGTCTGTTTTCTCCAGTTTTTTTCTGGGATTTGAGATCAACAGAGCCCTTTGCTGAACCAGGGAAAATATTATAAGAAGATCGTAGGAATATCATAAGAAAACAGAGCAATGTGTACGGTTTTTAACCTGTGAGATGCTTCAGGCAAAGACATGTGAAAGCTGAGAATTTTAATCAGACCCTTTAACTTCCTGACAATGTGGTTGGGGATGCACCTCTCACCCACAGAAGCTGAAAGTCTCTAAGGTCAGTTTGTATCTTTCCTCATTTATTTGTCTGACTAATTTGGAAACTGACTTCTTTGAAGGGAGAATGAAGGAAGAACTTAAACACTAGATGATCTGTGGTTTACTTTTCTACCTTTTACTGCCTATGTTTCTATTTTTCTTTTTCCTGCCCTCCTCTACCCCCATGCTTTAGTATTCATCTTTCTGACAGTACTTGACTTAGACATCTATTTAGAAAGTAAGTTGAACTTTAAGCAATGGGGTTTGTCTTTAGGTGGTGAGAGTGTCATGATGATCAACCTTGGCTGCAGTTTTTGCCATTGTTCTTTCAAGTCATTTGTGCTCTCTCTGACTTTTTATCCATGGTGTGTACTTCTGCTTTTTGCAAAGTGATAGTATCCTTTGCACATATCCATCTTTTTTCAGAATATTGGCAACTACCAACCAATCTGACTGAGCCACTTCTATTGGAGACAGCTGCAAGGGAGAGACTATCTTTTAGAAATGGCTTTTCACAGCTGTAGAGAAATAAGATAAATCAGGTGCCTTGAATTGCCAGTGAGTGGGTGTGAGTCCACCTGTGCCTGATTAGGACAGGCCCCTATTGGGCATGAGCAAGGCCAGGGGGCCAATAAAGGTCGAACACACACCCACAGAGAAAACCTCAGCTCACTCTGGTGTGAGGCATGGAGAGGCCAGCAGCTTGTTGAGCCTCTGGAGCAAGAAAGGCTCTTCCCGCTACACTTCTACCCTGGAAGCGGTGTGTGGTGGCTGGAGTCCTGGAAGAGACCAGCAGCTCGTCGAGCTTCAGGAGCAAGAATGGCTCATCCCGCTACACACAGCCATTTCTGTTGAACTGGGATAAGCCTTCTACAGCAAAAGCTTTTCCCTCCTGGAGCCGAAGTGTCCTCCCCACCTCCTTCTGAAGCCCTTTCTTTGCAAACTGGTTCTTTGACCAGACGTGGGCCAACTTTTCTTGCTCTTTTTTTCTGTGTTCTCCTTCTAAAGAGAACTCTCAGGTACTGTCACAGATTTCCTTTTCACATGGAATGCAAGGCTTCTCAGCTTTCTTTAGTGCAGCTTCATCACCAGTCTCAGAGGAAGTTCTCTTCACCCACTCTGTATATGCTTGTATCACCACTTACAAATCCAAAGTGTCTGGTTTTAAATCCCTGTCTTCTCCACTTTGAGAGTATTTCAGCTCTGTTAGGATTTCAAACCACTCTTTTTTTCTTGGTTCCTTTAGTCTAACTATTTTATGGCAGTCTATAACCTCTCAAAGAGAGTCCTGCTTCATTTCTGCACAGAGCAGCAGCTAACTCCAACTGGCATTTATGTCAGCCTTCAGAAATACAGATCCTCACAAGTGTTGCTCTTTTATTTTTACTCACCTGACAGTGAAGTCACTCTTAACAATTCTTCTTTCCTGAAAATGACAGATATAAATGGAATTTTAAAACATAATTAACATCTGTCCTGAGGGTGTTTTTCATATATTGAAGACAGACATTCTTAGCCGTTCAGGCTAGGGAGACTATTATGGCTCTGGAATGTGATTTAATAATTCCTATATCAATCTCAATAACTTGTGGTGGAAGGCAGATATATTACTGTGAGCCTTCTTAAGTCATTTTGTAACCAGAAGGTGAACTGCTGTCATCTTTTGATACTCACAAGTATAATGAGCAGTGGATCTTCAGTGAACAAAACCACTGGTACTGTCACAGCTTCCCCACAAAGCACAGGTGTATGTCATTGCTTGCACAAATGCATATGCACTTATATCAGTGTGTCACACCATGAAAAAGAAGCAATTATAGCTCAAGGGCACTGGACAGAGAAGAAGCAAGAAGTCAAGCAAAGCAAGCATTAAGTGGAAACCCCGAGGGATGGATGGAAACTTACAGAGAGGTTTTTGAGTTCGTTGCTAGCTAAATAGAAGCTGAGCACTATGAGCAAAAAGCTATCTCCTGCTATGTTCAGGGAAGTAGATTTTCATGTACTCTTGTAGTGTAACAAGGCAACCAGGTGCCCCTAATTGCCAGGCAGTGGGCATGAGCTTGTGTCAAGCCCACCTGTGCCCAATTAGGGTGGGCCCCAACTGCGCATGAGCAGGACCAGGGGGCCAATAAAAGGTGAGGCTCAAAGTCACAGGCTCAGCTCAGTCCTGAGCAAGCCAGCAGAGAGATCAGTCGCTCTCAGAGCAACAGCACTGATCCAGGCTGGTCAACCCTGTGGGCTATAGGCTCAGAGCACTGTTTGTGAGTCTCTGCTGGAACAGCTGGTAGGACCTTGAGGCGCCGTACCCTAAAAGAGGTTCATCTTGCTACATACTCTCATTGTAAATAGCAAGACAGTATAAGAGATGTGCATCCTCTATATCAACTTTTTTTTTAATAATAAAGTGACATTTTGACCCTGGATTTCTACTAACTTCTTGGGTCAAAAAGGAGTAAAAATATTTCTGCTTAAACAGTCTGGTCCTGATCATAAGCGTATTTACTGCTGGAAAATCTGACACCTTGTGATAAACTGTTCAAATCATTACATATCCCTACTGTTTAGAAACATGTACTGCAGTTTTAGAATTTCAAAGGGAATTGGGAAAGGCCTAAGAGAAGATCTGATGAGAAGCCTGTCATTACCTGCATTTTACAAAAATGTAACTTTGGAAACCTTTTGTCAGCACTGTTTACCTTTTAGGGCCATTTTTTTTTCCAAGTTGTAATTTTTGTATTGGAAAACATAATCTCTTTATTTTACAGACTGTCCCTCACCCACCACCCCCCAAAAGTCAACCGTTAATACTTTCTCCATTCTTTTTTGGTTAATAATTTGTTTCTTTTTTGCATTTTTAAATTCTTTTCTTCCCACACCTTTTATGTCTCAGTTACTTACTTGGGAGGTAATTTTAATTGCAGTTCTTCACTGCTGGCTTGCCACACTCTTAGTCCTCTGGCAAGTTCTTCAAAGTCAAATAAACGAATGCTTACAGTGAGTACTACAATTCTGGTGTGTATGGGGGGTGTCTTTTTTTACTTTAAATTTAGCTTCCAAATTACAGGTGCAGTTTATCCTTGTACATTCCAAGCTAACTATTGCTTTGGGGTTGCAAAGCAGTGTGTGTTAGTTGATTTGTGCTGATAATTAATCTATTCATTCTTCATTCTCTACAGATTTCAAATTACAAACTCTCCCCACTTTTTATCTTGCCTAATGGAGTTTATCGTTGCAAATGAATGGCTGAAATGCTCCAAGAACTTTGTTACGTCTCTATGAAAGAACATGCTAATAACTTTATGTGAAATGGGAAGAGTTCACACATATTCTAGGCCACACTCACCATCAGGAGTTTCTTTTATTTCATTCTGTTTCCCTCATACATTCCCTGTGTGCTTCTTGCTCCTTTTTGCCTCTTCATTGGGCTCTCTGCCATCCTCCAGTCTGTTCCAGAAGCTTGGTATTATTGTGCCATCATGTTTACTAATCTTTTCTTCTCAGCCATCTGGAAGATAGGGATATTTTTTTGCTGGTTGTCTAAAGAAATCACTTTTCTCCTCTTATGTCTCCTCTTTCTTCCTCCCTAAATTCCCATCAGTGCTATCTGAAGTGAAATCCTTCATTTTTCTGTTTTGGGCCTGATCCTCCAGAGTCTTTTTCATTTAAAGTTCTGATAATAGAACAGGAAATGGAGTGCAGATTTTGTGATGGTTTCCTTTGTTGCTAAAAAAAAGAGAGCGAAGTATTTTGCAAGGTTTTATGACAGGAGTTTACTTGCCCTTTTCCCGTTAGATCAAGTTGCAGTATTGTCCTCAGCTTTTCCCAGCACTGTCATCAAGATGCAGGTAAATCAGAGGAGTTCCAGAGTGCAACAGTAAAAGAAAGGCACCTATGAAGCAACATGAAGAATACTTCTTTTTTCCCCTCCCCCTCCAGAAAAGAGAAAGCTGGTCCACACAAATGGCCTCCAGAAAGGCAAAGTCTGTTATAAAGAGTTCAGCAATGCCTCATTCTCCAGGATTGCTGATCATAGGGAAAAATACCCAGTGAGTTTGTGGCAGATTGATATGAGAATACCTGTATTTATAAGGGCAGCAAAGTGGCGGAATAGGCTGACTAGGAATACCATGAATTTGTCTTGGGAAGGATGGGTATAAGACCAGGCTTCTCATTGAAACCCTAGAAACTGTTTTACCTGGTTTGTATTAGGGGACCTCTTCCAGACCTCTGAAGTTCTTTGGGAAGGGGAGAGTGCTTAGGCTGGAGGCAGCATGCATGTGGTTGCCATCAGGCAGTTCTTTCTTTCATCCTCAGGTGATTCCTGTCCTGGCTGAAGCTGCTGGCATTACTGACAAGTTGTCATGAGCTCTCAGTGTCCCTCCTTGCCACACTAACATTAACAGGCTGCTGCTCTCTCCATCCTGGAGTATCCCCTTACATTCTGTGTTGTTCCTTTTTGGTTGTGTTACTGCTAAGCAGACAAACAAGTTCTGTAAGGGTGAAGAGAAGACTTAATTTTGTTCTCCCTCTAGTATTTTGTAGTCATCATCGTTATCACGGGGCTTGATGTCAATGTGTAGGTGAGTCAGTGAGAAACACTGAAATACATTTTGGCCCAGAGTCAGGTGGATGAAATGCTACCTTGTTCCTAGAGCCAGCCACTAGCATGGAAGGACAGTAGCAGCATTCAGGCTGTCTGACCCTGTGCTCCTGTGTCTTTGCCAAAGACATCCTTATATCTTGACTTTAGCAAAGCCCTAGAATCACTGATTCAATAAGCTTTCTCTATGAATAAAAATGCCTGTTAGCCCTCAAGGCTCATTTCTTATCATTATTTTTTTTCTTTTCCTATCTCTGCTTGAAGTATAGGATTGCAGAAAGATTTTCACTGCAAAAGTACTGAATCAAGTACTGCTTCTGTGTAATAAGCAGTGGATGCTCAGGTTATACACCCTACTGCCATGGTAAACCTTGGCTATCCAGCAACTAAACGTTTGCCATCTACTCTGTAACACTGCTTTTCTTAGGAATGCTGATATTTGGATCCTTTTCCCCCTTGGTTTGCTGCTATTGAAACTGTGCTTCTAAGGAAAGTAAGATTTTGTTATCTGGAGGCATGAGGTGCTGTTGGTTTGCCTCCTTATTTTTTCTGTATTTAAGAGGGGTTAATGTGTGTGGTTTAGTTCTTGGCATTCATTACAAAGCCCATACCTGTGCTTTTTCCAACTACATAGTTGGACAGGATTGCTTTATTATCCTTTCCCTCAATGAGCCACACCAACCAGAATGTGAGATTGTAGTAGAGAGTCCAGCACCTTACCTAGGGATCCTTATGGATACCACTGTTGGTATCTATATTATTGTGCATGTGATCGTATGACCCTGGTTGGCTTACAGAAGAGTTGATCCGTTTGCCTTAGCTGCTGGCATGCATGAGAGCTTCCTGCAGAGCTGTGAAGGATGGCAGGAGGATCTGCCATCAGAACTCCCAAAGAGTCCTCCATGTCACATCACTCATGAGGCATTTTTCATTTGCAGAAGTGGTGGAAATGGGTTGCCCTGTGGAAGGCAGGTGCTGCTTGTAGAGTATGACTTCCATGACTGAGGAGGAAGAGGGCAGTCCCAGCTTTGTTTTTGAAGTCAGAAATGTAGGCATCTGAGGGAAGAAACAGGAGAGACTTAAGGTTTGTGGAGGAGAGCAGCGGAGAGGACAAGTGAATTAATGAAGTTGGGAGGGAATTGGTGTAAGCTTCTGTGGGAAGGGGAAGAATGCAAGGATGCTTGTTGAGAGAAGGAGAAATAAGAGGAGAACATGAGTGAAAGCCAGAGAGGTAAGAAGGAAAAACAAAAATAGAGGGCTGACTAACAGCTAGCAACTGCGTCCATGGAACACTCCCAAATAAATTTAACTATATGGTTGAAATAATATATTTCTGATTTGCCCATCCGATATTTTCTGGGTGTAAACTCAACTTTTAGGAGTTTTCCGCAAGAAAAAGAGTGATGTGACCAACAATTAAGTCATGTTTTTAGAAGGAAAAAGAATCATCCTTCCGTAGCCTCTTTCACACATGAAAATATTTAGATGGAAGCATATTTTTTATTTGTCTTTTCAGATGTCATGTTTGTTCACCTTGTATGCTCCTTCTTTGAAGGTGGATTCCTATCCAAACATTACCTGCTTCCTTAACTTCTTCCCAGCATTTCTAAGACCTGGCACTTTGCTGGTTTTCCCTTTTATAAAAGTTACTTCTGTTGTTACATAAGCAGAAAAGCAATCTTTCTAACAACCAAGCAGCAATCTATTTTCAGGGATGGCTGTTTAACTGCTTAAAAAGCAACACTCCACATTTCACCATCACTTAAAAAAAATATTTGTTTTGTAAGTAAATCTTTGTGGTTCTTATTTTTGGAGCAATCTAGAACATAATTTGTATGTCTGTCTTTTTTTTTTTTTTTTTTTTTTTGAGCATTTGAGTACTTATAAAGTTTGCCAAGCCCACCTTAAAAACTTCAGCTAATGAAATGGTGAAAAAGGAAGACTACAAGGGTAACAAGCTCAGCAGGTGAGCTGAAAGGCCAAGAAACTGAGTGGTTTGGCAAAGCAGTTTGGTGGCTGGAAATTTCAAGACAAATTAGGAGAAGGTCAGGGATTTAGACATGTGGACTGTACAAAATACCTTGGTCTCCTTTTCTCCCACCCCGCAGATGAGTAATCTCTAGTGATGTCAGTGGGCGTTATCCCCATGTCCTGAGGTTAAGAGATTGGGCCCCCATCGTATAAGTAATGCCTCATTTTCTCTTGAGCTAGAAAATCATCTGAGTTTCCTTTAAATGTTCCACAAGGGAGCTGAGAGGGAGAAAGAGAGGTTTAATATTCCTTTCTAGTTGCATCACTTGCGTGTTTTGCAGTTGAACTGTGAAGTACAAACCCAGATTTTGAAATTGTTTAAGTGACAACAGAGCTATTGCTTAGCTTCTCAAATATTTTGGCTGCTCACATACTCAGTCAAGCTGCAGTGCTCCCCCAACAAATGCACTCATGGGAGAGCAAATGCCAAAGAACATGAACAGCCTGAAGTAGAGAGTCAGTGCTTTTGCTGGGGAGGTGCCAGCTGTCATTGGAAACAAGTTGAGAATTTGCTGTGAGGATCTTTCTAAGGAACACCAGTTTTCAGAAAGGTTATAAAAGGAATGAAGCCCAGGGCAGCAATTCAGCAGTGTTTACTAATGAAGCTTATGCTATTTTATATTGTAAAGAAGATTTGCTCAACAGCTACTTCTGACAAAGAAATTCCTTGTTCTAAATAAAGATTGACACACAAACAATTGTGGAGAAAGAAGAGTTGTCCTGATTCTTTAGGTTTATGAGCCTTGAGTGAATTTAATTAAAAAAAAAAAAAAAAAAAAAAAAAGGCAGCTTTTGCTCAGAGAACATGAAAGCTCAAGCATGTGAAACTTTTATGAGTTACGAACATGGGGGCAGCACTGTAGGAAACTTCCAAGGAAGTTCTGTAGCTTTCTAGTGGAAATATAGCACAGAGTTCTTTCAGATGTTTAAATGCTTGCTTACATTTAAAAGGAAGAAAGAGAAAAAGAGAAAACTGGGAAAGATGGGGAGAAATGACTAGAACAAATGTTAGCTTTGCAGATCCCAGGTGGAAGCAAGCCAGATAGGGACTAATTTCAGAGCTGGCTCTTCCAGGAGCTTCAGGTCTGTCCCATGCTAGACAGAGCTGGCTGAATGTCAGCCCTGGCACTTGTAAGGTAACATTCCAGGTGGTAATGAAATTAGGGAGGGCTCGGGGCAGCCCATTGCTCCCCTTTTTTCATTGAATGACTTCCTCCAAGAGCAGAAGGCCCCATGTTAGACTTGACTCTGTCCTAACTGTTCTACAGTTTTGGCTTGAGTTTACCAGAGTCTACTCTGAGTAACACTAATTCTCTTTGTTGTGAGTAAAGCAGAACCAGAGCCCGTGCCTACTGAAGTTTAATAAAATACATTCTGTATTCATTGCTTCCTTTCCAGCACTGCTGCAGCAATTCAGATTTAATTTTTGGGTAAGAATGGTTTGCATGCAAAGAACAAGTACTACAAATTATGTGAAGATAAGGGACCCAGTTAAAAACTAAGCAATCCACAGTCAGCAGGATAACTGCTGTAGCTTTTTCATCCCAGTCAGAAACCTCCGAGAAGTACCAAAATGAGAGAGCACTTCAACTGGAACAGCACAAAACAAGTATTTAATGAAAGCAACTGGAATAACACTAAATAAACTGTTTTAATGGAGCTCCAAAGAGATATGTAAAAGCTGTGAGCAGAGTCAATTGAAGGCCTGTCACAGTGCCTCAGAAGTCCCTTCATTGCCCTCCTGCTGGCAGCAGTTCAAGTCTCTTTACAGTACATTAGAGGTAAGCGCAGCAGTATTATACCAGGCCTTTTGAAAAACTAATAAAAATGTTCTTCTTGTGAGAGAAGCCCACGGAAAGGAACAGTGTGCCCTTCAATGCGGGAATCATTTGTTTCCTCAGCTGGGATAAAGAAGGGTTTTTAATAATTTGCAAAGCCGTTGTTAATGGTTTCATTCCCTACACTTGTCTCCTAGTAGCAGAAGACAGCCATTACAATGCACTGCTCAGAACCGGGTCTAAACAATACAGTACAGTGCCCCAAAAGTTCTTTTTCAAACTCTGGCTTGCGCTGGGTAGATTAAACTGTAGCCTTATGACATGCAGCACCACCTTGCTGGGAAATTGTGCACAGAAGTTCTCATGCAGAAGGCCTTTTTGGTTGGGCAATGGTCTTCTGCTCTGTGAGGAGGTGAGTAGGGATGTACGTGTACAAAATGAAGATCTGGTCCTTTTTTTAACAGTGTCCTTTTTGCCTGTGCCATAGGGAGGTTTCTATGAAAATGCAATGCAGGGAGCAGTGTCATTCCTCTATGGTGATGGCTGACCTGGGAGAACGTAGTTTCTGCAGCACTTAGGGACCAGAATGTCTCTTAATGGGTGGCCACCTTAAAAATTAAAAGTAGATTGCCTCTGCTAAGGAAACTGCAGTTTTGCTATGTGCAGTGGACCCAGATCTGTCAGAAACCTATCCAAGGGGATTTTTACAAGGCCCACAAAACCTAACAAAACATTAGGTCTTCTTTCTCCCAGGTATACTGGAATCAGGTTCTGTAACTGCAGAAAAGATGACCCTAGAACAGGTGTGAATGCAAAAGCTGTTAAAAGTCCAGCAGTATCCGCAAGACAAGAGGGCATGGTCTCAAGTTGTGCCAGGGGAGGCTTAGGTTGGACATTAGAAAGAATTTCTTTACTGAGAGGGTGATCAGGCATTGGAATGGGCTGCCCAGGGAAGTAGTGGATTCTCCATCCCTGGAGATATTTAAAAAGAGACTGGATGTGGCACTCAGTGCCATGGTCTGGTAACTGCAGCGGTAGTGGATCAAGGGTTGGACTTGATGGTCTCTGAGGTCCCTTCCAACCCAGCTGATTCTATGATTCTATGATTCTATGAGTATGCTAGGATTGTGGATGTATTGCTACATTGTATGTAGAATATGAAAAGAATCATAATGTCACTGAAAGTGAGCGTTTGAGGTTGCACAGAAGACAAAAATCCCGATTCTCAGAATATTTTACATAAAAATTTCTAAAAAGAAAAAATTTCTTCTTAATTTCATTTTCATTTTTTCATCTATATTTTACATTTCATTTTGATTTTACTATTCTGGTATTTTTTTAATGCAACCTATTTTCACCAATCATGATAAAATGTTAAATAATTTCCTTCCAAACCCAAAAAGGAATTTATATTTTCTGCTAAATGTATTAATTCCTATCAAAGCAGCATTTTTTATATGAAGTTGTTCAGATGGGAAGATTTTAGGTGGCCCTTCTGACAGTCATTTGGAATGTGTACTTTACCAAAAGGTGAAAAAGCCTTGGAAAAATTATCCCGGTCATCTTAACTAAGGTTCAAAAAATCCTTTATGCCATAATCGCTGCTTTCTGTGCGTGTCATGTATTTTAGAAAGAAGTTATTTAAGGTACAGAGCAGAGACATTTTAAATAATAATTTTTTAATCCCTTCCTGCAAATCTGCTCTCTGCTTAATACCATAAGCATATCTGCATAGCCTTAACAGGGAGGAGAATATTAAGCTAATTTTAAGCTTCTCAAAGCTGAATTGTTTCCAACAAAAAAGAAATTTGAACATGCTATACATTAGGCCAAGGTAAAAGCAAGGATACTTGGGTATGTTACAAGATGTGGGGCATGAGAAGGCGATGCTGATCTGTAACTATTCTGTGTAACTTCTGACCTGAGTCTGATGGTGGCAGATTAGTGTTTGGGATTCCAGTGAAAGGGTTTATCCCTGGTGAGGAAAGAGGTGGCCAAAAGGATGGCAGGCATTGGATTGCCCAGAGAGCCCTGTGTGACCATGGAATAACTTTCTCACAGGCACTGGATTAGCAGGATTGTGCTGAGAAGAGTGATATAATCAGTATCAGCAATAAATGCATTCATCTCATGGCTATTGCTGTTTTAGCTCCTCATTTGTATGCACACACGTTTCTCTTCAGATCCAGACAGATGGAGAAAACTTTTAGCTCTCATTTTTGTTACATTTTAGACAATCAAAGGACCTCCCTGTGGCCTCATCCGCTGCACCCAGCCTAGGATATGGATCACCAGTGACACATAAAGATGCGTGCCTACGCTGTGTGATTCTGTACCATTGTTTTTACTGTCTGCCCTAACAAGAAACAAAGAGCAGATGTCGACCAGCAGTTGCTGGAAAGAGAAAAAGAGAGAAGCCCCAAAGCATTAATAAAACCAGTATCTTTCCTAGCAGGCTGGCTGAGTTTGAGCTGTGATCCCGTTTCCTGTTCTCCATGTGCACAACACATAAGCTGATTAACAGAGCGAGTGGCATTGCCACAGCCTCCAAAGGCCTCCACGTTTTATGTTCACAACAGCTCCTCTGGCTAGAAATAGGGGGTAAGAAAGGACTAGTAGACATCTGTTGTTTGTGTTTTGTAATGCCCCGGGTGGGGAAGCTGTGCTCCTTTGCTTTTGCAGTGATGTATAATCATCTGTTTGATTGTACTATGAAGAACTGCTGCAGAGAAAAGACTTGTGGGGTATCTGTACATTTGGAAAGTGGGGGATTAAATCATGGGAATGGTTTAAGGATCTAAATGTACATACCTGTTGATGCTGCCTAATTCTTTGGAGACGTGTGTGTTGGCATGTCTGGATCTATATTTTATTATTATCTTTAAAAGGGTAAGAAGACCTTGACACCTCTATGTGTTGAAGAAAATGTCGGACGGTAGTGATGCTGTATTTCAGAAAATGCCTTGGGTGGCTTCTCTGCCTGTGTTTATCTCAGCATTAAAGATGAAAGAAGGACAATATTGAGCTAAAACAATTACAGAGTTATGAGAGAGTATATTTGGACAGGGATTTGAATGTTTTTCTTTGGTTATTTGCAGCTGGGGTGTAGGATCCTTCCAATGGACTTACTGGCACCTGGTGATGACATCTGTGTTGCTGAAGGATACAGGTACATCACAGTCCTTGTGGTGTGCTAGGTACTGCTTGGGGCCTCTCTACTGCACCCCTGCAAAAACCTTGCTCTCTGGCAACTGTTCTTCCATGAGAAATACTTTTGAGCTCCTCAGAATAATTGGGTGGGAGGACTACATGCTTAAGATTAACTTGGATTTGTTCCATTTGAACAGTATACGTGGTGGATATTTAATGATCCTATGTTGAAAAGGACCTATTACCTCGTACCTATTGTGCAGGCAAGCCACTACAATTAAAAAATACAAGAGATCTGAAGAAAAAGCCAGATGATTCACAGGCTCAAGTGATTAATGAGGTGAATAGTTAAATAAATATATAAATGTGATTTGGAAAACTCATTCTCATATGCACCATTTGAATGTCTGTTCCTGGCAAAGTAAGTGTGAGAGTTGTTCTTCCCTCTGTGCTTCCCTCTTCCCACTGAATTTTCCAAACCACCTTTTCTTGTGAAGTCTTGACAGGCTAAAAGCTGATGTCCTTCCTGCTTGGCTCTTTTTATGCTGATTTTCCTCACACCATGGCTTTGGGCATTTCAATATTGCATCATTACTAAAGAAATGTGAATTGCCATAGAAAAAATCTTGGCTCTCATATAATGGTCTTGACCATTACCCTCTTGTCTTAATGACTTCTCGGCAGAAAGCATTGAGCTGAGCCATCCCAAAGCACCAAAATGAGGAGAGGACATGTTTTAAAGGTACTTCTAAATGCTGACAGTAAACACAATAAATAAAGGGAAAAGGTCTTTTATCAGCTCAACTGAGGATGTACCAGAAATGTCAAGTTAGTTGAATCCTTCTTGTTGCTTTCAAAGCAGTTTTTTCCCTGAGGAAAGGGTTTTTATTCCTCCAGAAAAACTCTAGACTTTTTTTTTTTTTGTTCCTTTCCTTTTTTTTTTCTTTTACTTTATTCTGGGCCACCAGGTACACATGAAAAGTCACATCAGTTTTCCTGGAATCCCGCTGAGTCCCTGTTCACTACTGAGTATAATTGCTCATTATAGCCCCATAGCAATACTGAATTAAACTCTCCAGAACAAATTTTTAAGGTTTATTTACTAGTGTATTTCATGAAAAAGAAAAATCTTGATGTAGTAAGTATATTTGAAGCTGTTAAGTGCTAGAAGGTTAATAACAAATAATCAGTAAAGAAAGAATTCAAGGGGGAGTCATAAGTGCAACCTAATGCTTGGAATCACTAATAAAGACTAGTGATGGCAAAAGGAAACTTACATTGTAGTGTACATCCTTAGTTTCTTAGAATATTTGACAGAGTTTTGCTATATTGATCAAGTTGATGGACAAAGACTAGTGCCCTTTTGGGTTACAAGTTAGATCATGGATCCATCCTTCAGAGACCAAAGTTCTGTTCTTTGTTTTTGTGTAGCTTTTTCAGCCTTCACCTGACATTTCTCCTTTTTATGTTTATTTCATCTGTGAGTGCATTGCCGGTGCTCTGGCTTTTAACCCATGCCCTTGTTCTTTGTGCAAGAGCAAGAATTTAATCATCTTCTTCAGGGGAAAACTATTTTTAAGGCAGAAACATCATCTGGTTCTGCAGGAGTCAAACAAAAATGGATTCTCTCTATCCAGTTCAGAAGTGATTTTCTTCTACAAAACTGATTAAAAAAAAAAGAAGTCTGAATTTTTATTCAGAGAGAAACACATCTTTGTGTACTTGAAATCAGTGGTGCACTGGAATAAGTTGTTGTCTAAATAAGCATCTCAAAGGAGAGAAAATCCAATGTAGTGTCTTCTTTTGGAGTTGCTACCAAGTCTGTGGATTGTCTGCCCAGACAACTGCTGTATGTGTTGTCTGAGTAGCCATATGTGTGCATACTTAGTGGGTCACAGAAATAAAATTTTATGGTACAATTGCTTTCTCTTGTTTAAAGCTGGATTAACAGGCAATACTGCACGTTCAGCTCTGGAGACTAGAATGAAACATCCCATTTTTTTGCTTAGGGTCTGAGGCTTCAGGCCCTATTCCATCCTATTAATGAAACTACAGATTTTGAGGCCACTCTTAAGACAGCTTTCCCACATTCCAAAGTACTGTCTAATGCAGTCTGTGGCATGTGGCCCCTGTAGTCATCCTGCATTTTCATCACCATTCCATGATCACTAAATATTGACTGGCAGCTCAACAGAGTGGATGGTAAAGAACATTTTTCTATCTCTTGGCAGAATTCATTGATGCAAAGGAGATATAAAAGTCTATGTAGTTTATTGCCCGATACGGCTTTCCTGGAAATACTTAGATTTTATGGCAGAAATGCTGCTCGGGTGTAAAAGTCTCTGATTTTGATAATTTAACATTTTGTTAAGCTGTGAGCTACATTTTAATGAAGTAGCTATTGTTTCACATTGTTGTAACAAAAATGTAGCTCAGGAGTTCTGTCAGGTGCCACACTGTTAAAATCACTGGTCTGGCTTTTTGCCAACAAAGTAAAAAGAATAAGCATACGAAATGGTAAATTTATACATCTAAAAAATAAATTCCATATGAAGCACAAAGGCAACATATCACATAGTGGCTATACTCTATTGAAATGAATGCTGTTTAAAAATTTTGTGTGATAATATCAAGAACATGAATGCCATATGAGGAATTAATTTTTGAAACTTACAGCATTTTTCACTGGTATTCTATTTCACACTTTTCAGCAAGTACTTTTTCAACATAGAGATGAAAAACAGCGATAGAAATAAGGGTTATAACACTTCCTTTAATCTGTGTCCTGAGAACTGAGATTTTTCTTAATAAATACCCTGAGTGAATAAATACCTAGGCACAAATACACAAACACTCTGCCTCTTCACTTTCTCTGATTTTAGATTACTTTGATTTTAGAGTTGTGTTTACGCAGCTCACACTTTTAGTCCCATCTCATTGCTTTTGGGACTGGGAACAACAAATGGTTGTTTTCCTGTACTAAACCTACTCCATGGGAAATAATGGGACATGGGAAGATGAGAAGCATGAGCATCCCCTGCACTCTGTACAGTGTTCTGGGAGAGGAAAGAGGGGAACATATCTGGAAAGGTACAGAATGAAGTGAGACTAGAAAGGTGGCAAATGGTGTAAAAAACCACCAAAGTTTTAAATGCATTAAAAGAAATACTCTTTAATGTAGCATATAATCAACCCATGGGATTTTCTGATGTGGGATGTTACTCAGAACTGGTGAGGCCACACCTCGAGACCTCAGTTCAGGAAGGAGATTGAGGTGCTGGAGCAGGTCCAAAGGAGGGCAACCAGGCTGGTGAAGGGACTCGAGCACAGATCCTATGAGGAGAGGCTGAGGGAGCTGAGGCTGTTCAGCCTGAAGAAGAGGAGGCTCAGGGCCTCATCACACTCTACAACTCCCTGAAAGGAGGGTGTAGCTGGGTGGGGTTGGTCTCTTTTGCCAGATGACTTTCAACAAGACAAGAGGGCATGGTCTTAAGTTGTGCCAGAGGACGTTTAGGTTGGATATTAGAAAGAATTTCTTTACGGAGAGAGTGATCAGGCATTGGAATGAGCTGTCCAGGGAAGTAGTGGATTCTCCGTCCCTGGAGATATTTAAAAAGAGACTGGATGTGGCACTCAGTGCCATGGTCTGGCAACCGCAACGGTGGTTCAAGGGTTGGACTTGATGATCTCTGAAGTCCCTTCCAACCCAGCCAATTCTATGATTCTATGATTCTATGAGGTAAATAGTAATCAAGTTTTCAAAAAAGGAAATAAGGATTTGTATAAATAGTAATACCACTTATAAACAGTAGTACCACTTGAGGCCTTATTTGGTAGACCAAAGATATATAAGGGTTGTGGCAATTCTTTCTTCTCAGGGCATAAATTGAGAAGAAAGGATTTTCTGCTTCATTGTGTAGCATAGTTTACAGAGTTGGCCAGAAGTATGATATGAACCCAAACTCTTTTTGGTTTTGGTTAGGTATCACTTTCTAAATTGCAGAAACTTCCAATCAGCTCCTAGCCAGAGTAAAATAATTCTCACTCTCTGACTTCACCATTTCACTTTGTCCGGAGAACCATTAGTGAAAACTTGGAGGTGAATCTACCTGTACCTTTTCTTTAAGTTAACTCACCAAAGATAACATAAAAAAGAAAAAAGAAAAGAGAGAATCTGGGTCTCATTAGCCTGTCATTTCTTTTTTTTTTTTTTTTTTTTTTTTTTTTTAGAAAGAACTTAAAACTTCTGAGAATTTCTGAAACTATGAATGACTAAATCAGATAGCATAAAAATTACAATTTCTAAGTAACTTTTTCTACCTGCTTGCTGCGGTCTTGCAATCATGTCTCAACTCCCAGGATATATTTTAGTCAATCCAGTGGTTTGTTTTTTTTTTTTTTTGTGTAGTTTTGAATTATGCCAAGTCCCTTTTTCATCCATAGGAAGGTCTTTCCATTGCTTCTGAGGCCTGTTGTTTTTTCTGCTCCTCCCAGAAATTTCTCAGCCTCCTCTGTAACTTTACACTCCCATTTTAGTGCTGCAGCTCTCTCCTCCCAAGTCAGCCTGCAGCCTGCAGTCTTCTTTTCCCTTTGCAAGCTCAATTACCTGTCCTTTCAGGGTAGTCCACTGCTTTTAAATGAACATAACACTTGGGGGGGGGAAGCCAGCAAATTAAACAGAAAATGTCTTGCATGAACATGTAGAGGATTCTTCATTTATGCCTTTTTTTCCAAATCACACCATAGCATTGGTGATCTCTGAGGGCACGTCAGTTCTAGGTAGTGAGTTGTAGAAGACAGATGCCTAACCTGCAGGGTCTTGCCCAGGCTTGGGACTGGGAACAGAAGAGCCTTTAAGAGCTCTGATCTTTATTGTGCTAAGAGGCCAAGCTTGATAGCTTGAATGCAAAAAAAAAAAGTCATTAGAAGTCATCCCAGGCAAGCCAGTGTGTCTACATTGCACTCATTGTACACACAAACTGGTTCAGCTGCTTCTTACTGAGCAGGAAGGTATCTTTATACTCCTGCCTACTGTGGGCTGGGTTAGAGATAACAATGGATGTACCATAGTCCAGGTTACATTTTCAGATGGATGAAAACAATGTTTTCTATAGCTCATATTTTTAGCACTTCTGAGGAAGACATAAGTTCTTTTTTTGGGCTAGAAATAAAAGTAGTTGCTGGATCATGACCAGCATGAATTTCCCACTATGTTTCCTAAATTAGCCAGCTCTTCATAGGGAGACCTCTTGAAATTACAGAGACCTATGTTCCCTTCATATATCGCTTTATGTGTAACTCACAGATTTATGGAGAGCTTAAAGTGGTATCCAATAAGAGCCACACATTAGCAACCTGACAGTAAAATACAAGATATTTTAATAGCAGAGTGGTCAGGCCAGCACAGCTCCCTTTAGATATTAGTGTTAGTGGTGTTAGTTTATTTAAGCAGAGCAGAAACATAAAGCTGGCAAAGTAATGCGGATGAGTTCTTTGGAAAGCGTATGTGATCTGGGGTGCATGTGACCAAGGATGTCCAGGCTGTACCTTTACATAGACACATGCTTTTATGGCCTTGATGTACCTTAAGCAGAGTCATATGCCAAAGGCTAGTTTGGCAGTGCCATGTCAAGTAAGTGCAAATTAAGCTTAGGTTAGTTATGACTAGAAATGAACAGGAGAATCATAGTGTATCTGTAGGATGGTAATTCTGACTTGATTGCCTCACCATCTTATCTCCATCACTTCTTCAAACCTAATTTGAAATTGTTGGAAAAGAGGGGTGATCCATATTCTGGTTACTTAGTTTGCTGTCAACAGATGCTTACGAAGAACTAAAAGATTACACCTAAATATGAGTCTGGCTGGATCACAGCTTTCCATTGTTTCTCTCTGTACGCAGAGGTGAGCTTGCAGGGTGTTGTGAGAAATTCTGAGCTAATGTCCATGTCTCCTCCAGTGCAGTTCCTGACTTCTTGAAGGAGACTTGAATTCACTGAATATTTGAAGAGCTGCTTAGGTGCATATTTAAAGCTAACTTTCAGGGTCCTTCAGATATGAGAATCATGTCAACCATTCTTGATAACAGAGCCTTGGGCCTGGTGTCCTGTGGAGAATAGCTTGAAAAGGTGGCAAGGTCACAGTTAAAAGTCACTTCCTCATACCATGAGTACAATCTCCTGCAAAGGTGTGGAAATGCAAACATAAATCATCTCTGTTGTTTCTTGTCTCAGAGGAACGTGATTGCTGTACAAAAATCATCTAACGTGCTTGTTACTGGATGTTCTACATTATGTATGGTCTCATCTAATATGTTGACACTCTGTACATTGTGTGTGTAACATTACACAGATTTCTCTATAATAATATTGAACCTGTGTCTTTTTGGAACTGCTATTATATTACTGTGATGTGTTGCAATACATTCAGAACTAAAGTATGATGTATATCATAGTAGTAATTTTGCTGTTCACTTGCAAAAACTATTCACTATACAATTAACCTTGTACAGCTACAAATTCATAGCAGATTTGAAGCAAATTAGATAAAGTATTTATATGAAAGTTTGAAATGTGTAAGTTTGAATATTACCTAGTTTTTTCAGTGCTTCCCTAACTTTTCTTTTTGTCTCCTTATAACTATAAAATCATTTGTCCTAGAACTTTAAATTTATTCAATGTGTTGGTTTTGGGAAAGACTGATGTCTTGACTAGTTGCAGAGGCATTGTTGGCAGAATTAATTACCACTAATGTAATTAATAACATGGTTTCTGAATACCTCAAGGGCTTCACAGTGCTGATGAATTCTTCATGTTCCTAAAAAAGGAATTGAGTTCTGGAGCATATGGAAAGGGGGTATACAGTCTCATTCTTGCTTATCAGCTGCATGCATTCTTGAAAGCCAAACTCACAGTTTTTTAGAGCATAGTTTCTGGAAAATTTATGCTGGCAAAACAGCTTTAGCACATTTAAGGTGGCCAATAGGGTATGGTCTAAATAGGTATGCTGAGCTGAACTGAGCATTAGTTGTACAGGAGCAGAGCCAAGGATGCAGAAATGACCTTAATCTCTTCTTCACTCGTGGTATTTAAGTCCATGAGTAAGTGTGCAGATGAATGTTTGCTTTTAAGATTACTACTTTTTTCTAAGTATATTTATATTTTTCTAAGTAATATTTAAACTTTTTCCACGCTTTTAGAAGTTTCTTCTCTGTATTTATCCACATACAGGTGAACCAGAAGACAGACTAGCAGCTAGAATGATATTTAGTCTAGCTGTGTAACTCAGGGCATGCCTATTTGCTTTTCTGTCCATCTGTTTATTCCCTTTCTAACCTGATTTACGATTTGGTTGTGAGGATTTATTCACCCACATTTAGAAGTTTCTTCAGTGTCCTGAACACCAGGGTACTGTAGCAGTGAAGCACAATGCAACTTTAAAAAAATATTTCCTTTGCTATTTCCATGACAGGGCTTTCAGTTAGTTCAATGCTATGAAGACCTTAAAAAGTGGAAAGACTAACTAACTAATGATGCTGTGCAACTCATGTAGTATGTTTGAAATGTGACAAGAGCAATTAGACGTGGCACTAAGGAATAGGGTGTCTCTGGTTTAGCAAAGGGTTACTAAAGATCCACCCAAGGCTCCGGGACAGTTAGATAGATTGGGATGTCTAACAACAGCTTTAGAAGGAAAAACCTGTGAACAAGTCTGATGGTATTTCTAATGACTGTGATCTGTATTCAGTATGCAGGTGAAATAACTTCTCTGTTAGAAAGCTCATAGTAGAAGATGAGTGCTGCACAATGTGCAGCAGGAGGAACTGATGAGGGATTTATAAAGGACAGATACAGAAATACCAAACTCCAGCTGCAGGACCCTGCTATATACAGGGCTGATCAGATTTGAGCCTGGTTGTATGTCTGGGTGAGCTAAGGTTGGTTTCTGAAAGCAAGAGGACTTGAAACAGGCTCTGGGGCAGTCAGTTATAATGTTGTGAATCAGCTGTACTCTGCTATACTTCTATGGGTTAGTTGATAAAGTTGAAGAGATCCTGGAAGATGCAGTGAATGATAGGGATATCTAATGTATACATCTTTGCAGTATTACCCAAGCTTGGGTAGAAGTGAGAGAAAGAATGGTCTCCTCATGTGCTTCTATGGGTGTTTTGTGCTCAGGGGAGAAGCATTACTGCCTTTCTGTTAAGTGTCTGGCTGGCTCAGATGCAAACTACCATGTGGGCTAGAAGGGCTAATATTTAAGTTCCAAAAAGGGAATTCTTAAGTTTAATGAGTTACAAAGCTGCACTTGTGCCAAATCAAATCAGAAGTTGGAATTATTTCATTTCACATTATTATCTTGATTTTTCTGATGCTAGTTGAGACATTTCAGATAGCAGCTTCTGAAGAACTACACACAAAGTGTAATTCAATCCGTGCTCACAAAAGTTTTTCAAGTAGTGGCTTTGCACTCTTGTTTGGAGATCAAGGCCAGATGTAAAACCTCAAATGTCCAGCGTACAATAATTTGCCTTGACGATCCAACTACCCCTCAGTTATAAGATGTGGTGGTGGCCTGATGAACTGTAGAAAAGAATTTTCACAGACAGCCTCCAGAATGTGTTGTTGTATCCTGTGGGTCACTAAGCTCCAGCTCTGCACAGTTGGAGGAAATTAATAGTCATATTTACAGAAAGAACTGAAGCCTGCTTATACTCTTTATTGTTGCTTTGTGGGGATGTGTGTTTATTATCTGGCAACAATCCTAGGTCTTGCTCAATTCACTCTCCTAACAGTAGTTTCCTACCTGCCCAACCAGTGAATTCATTGCTGGAGTCAGACAGTAGAACTGTTGTTTCTACCTCATGCATCATCCCGAGTAGCAAAAGAGGGGACCTTCAGCAAAGTAAACTGGTCATAAGTGTCATCAGCTTAGAGGGTGATGTACAAAACAGATCCACAGCACAAAGCCTACAATTGTCTAATCTCAGCACAAGCAACACAGAAAAAGTATTGGAGAAAAGCAGTAGGGAAGACAGTCACCTTCTTACACTGGCTGAGAGCTGAGCCCATTGCTTTTTTGTCTCATAACATTGTCAGCATTGCACTTCAGTGCATTTCATCATGATTGCTTAAACGGTTTCTAAGAAAAAAATTATGTTAAGCCAACAGGTTTGGGGTTTTTTACTATTATTATTTTATTCTCTCTTCTCTGTAGGCTTTCATTACTGAAAACAGCTTTCATACCGTGATGAAAACATAACTGCATCATAAGAATATCTGTGAGTACTAAACGAACAGCACGTTTCTCCTGGCAGCATCCTTAGAAGCTTTTAATCCATGCTGGCTGCTCTTCTCCATATCATCTGTTACCTGGCAGGAGACATCAGCTCCATTTCCAAAGCCCTTAGAGTGGTGTTCCCAGCCATGGAAGCAGTCAGGTGGGGCTGAATCCTTCCTATCCAATGACTGGCCCTGGGGGACTGTCCCAGAGGGATGTGCCAAGCCTCTGGAAGGAGTACAGGCCCCCAGCAGTATCTCTGGCTTGCTTTTGTTTAGGATTTTCCTTCTTTTTATGAGTGCCTTTGAATGAAGATGATTTCTTGGTGTGTTGAATGAGCCTATGGAATGGAAATACAATGGAAATACACTACATGCTCATGCCAGTGAGTACCAGGCTCATGCCAGTGTTCCCAGTCCTAGTCTGGGGAGGTGGTGAGGGAAGAGTTGCCAGTGCTCTTTGCTATCCTTGAAGGTTCTCTCTCTGCTTTTTAGTGTTTTTATAAATGTGTGCTTTGCAAAGTATAATTCTAAGCCACCAATCTGTCACTAAGGTGATATCTTCCACTGGTTGTGAAGAAATGAGACGAGACTGTTGGGAATAGAGTAAAAGGCAGAGCAGAAATTCAGAGGTCTGCAGGCAGTCAGACCCTTGTCAGCTGGGGAATTTTCTCCTTGAGAAGTTTTTTATTTCAACAGAACAACAGATCCAGAGAAGACAAGATTCATTCATTTTTCTAAGCAGTTGTAGCTGTTTTCCTCTACTTTTTTCATGTTTCCCCTCCTTGTCCCCCACCACTGGCCTGTCTAGTTAACCAGGAAATCAGCAAGTCAGGAGTTGGGAAGTATGGTATAGTTCCTGTACATACCACAGAGGGTGCAGTGTCAGCAAGCTTTTGTGAAAACTTGCAGCCTTAATGATTGATTTGGATGGGTTTATTTTCATTTTGAGAGCTAATTTTAAGGACACAGGCCAATAACATTTTATTTTGAAGAAAACAGGTTAACTTTTTCTTTTGCCTGAAGTAGGCTGATCCATCACCTGACAGGTCTCCATGTTTACCTGTATGTTTCCATGAATCTGTCACCAGCAGCAGTGAAGGAACCACTTTTCCTGCTTGAAGGTTCTGAAGGTCCACATGACACACTTTGGTCTTCAAATATTACTCCCCTGGCATTAAATGGCAACAAAATTCTTTTGAAATGCAAGATTCCAGTCTTTTTTTTTTTTTTAAATCCACTAACCAGGTGTTGTTTGGTTTTGGGTTTTCCCCCTTGCCTTTTCCCTCATTAAAATATAAAAACAAAGCAACACTGTAACAGTAAGTAAGGAAGAATTATAGGATTTTCCCCTGGTTTGAGTGTCCAGGGAATTGCTTTCTCCTGCCCAATACCACAGCAACCTGAGTAGAAAGCATCGCAAATCTGCAATCTTGATGCAGAGGTATTTGCTGAGAGATCTTTCTTTAAAAGACTATACAGCAGAAGTTGAAAACCCCTTCTAAATTACTTCCTGTCCATTGGAAAACGTTGCAAAGTCAAAATATCATACCAATCATCACTGCAGAAAATACATTTCTTTCATACATTTCTTTAGCTGCTGTTCTGCCATTTATATCCACATCTGTAGCAATGCAGATGTCAAATTATTCTGAAAGTAAAATGGGACAGTAAGTTTTCTTGTTCATTACATGTTAAAATACTGTCTGGAATTAGTCTCTCTGTCTAGATGGTTGTATCAAAAAACGGGGAGAAAAGAAATATATTTTCATTCTTGAGTGGTCATTTTTCAGGAATCATTGTGGTATTTTCTCAGCTCAGTAGAATAGTCCTAGTTCTATTGTTTCTACCCTTTTGTTACTGACTGTACTTGAATGTTTTAGAAAACTGAGAGTGCTCAGTTCTGCTGCTAGTATTCCAGCTTAGATTCAAGAGCTTATTGACTGAGTTTTGGGTCCAAAGTCTAGTCTAAACTTAGTATGTATGTACGTTTCTTCCTTTAGCTCTAATTGGAGTGGATTTATTTATCCTTTCCAGACAGGCACTTCTGAGACACAGTAGATGAACAATAATAGATTATAGCTTTGTAAAATTGCATCTTCTTGATTTTCAGTGATAGGCAACACATAGAGTTTGTTTTGTTTTGCTCATGCTAAAGTGATCAGGAATTTTGCTGTTGATCTGAAGTATTGAAATCAGTCAGAAAAAGTACTCTTGTTGTAAGACCTGTACAGAGCAGGACACTATTTTTCCCATGTATAATGTGGTTGAGTTGCAGATCTGGAAATGTCAATAGAAAACATGCCAGTGTGACTGAAACAATGACACTAACATCCTTGCTAAATTACTCACATTGGTCCGAAGCCTGCTTCCATTTTAAATTCATACCCAAGGCTCTTAAGAAAAAATCACTACTGCTCAGTTTCTAGATCTTTTTGCTGCATTACCAATATATTAACTGCTCAGGTTTATAAATGTTTCTGAGCAGAACTGGTGTGTCTCTCTAGGTGGTAAGTGGAGGGTAGAGATGCTAGAATTCAGATATGGGTGTTGCTGATAAGAGACCTGGGGTAGTGCTCTTTCCCTCTTCTCAGACAAATCATGTTTACCAGTATTAAGTGCATGAATCAAGTTGCTTACACTGTGTGCACTTGGTAGATACATCAGATTTCTCTTATGCTTCGGGTTATGTTGAATGCTAAGCATATATTACTGTATGGTGCTCTCCATATGGATATGAAATCCAGAAGAGAAGGAGCTTTCAGATATGATATTAATGACTGTGGTGTTTATTCCTCATCAGCCCCCTAATGTGGTTTGACAAACTGCTTTTGCTTAAATGATGACTCAGTACTGTGCTGGTTTTGTGGCTCCTTGTAGCAGTTGGTTTACCAACTGGCTAAGCATGTGCCCGAAAGCAATAGAGCAGATGCAGACTACAGAAGCCCTAGGTCATTTTGGAGCCAGGTTTCTAAAGGTTTCCATCAATTTAAAAATAGGAGCCAGGCACCTAAGTACATAAAAAAAAAAAAAAAATCTTGTCCCTGTTTCTCAGTGTACCAGTCATGGATAGCAAATAGTAATTTTCCCTGAATCTTGAAAGCACAAGGCAAGCTCTGTGGATAGAGTAATGGTAGTAATGTGTTTGGAACAAAAATAATTTACAGCTGGCATTTAAGCCACTGCTGGCAATGACCATCTAATTGAAGGGATCTCATTTGTTACACAGGCCACACAGGAGCTCATTGCAGCAGACTGTAAACTAATTGCTACCCTTGTGTAAAAATTAGGAGAATAATTAGGGCTTTGTTTTATTTCGGATGCTTCCACTTGTGTGTACCAAATCTGAGAGGATCTGCCATGAGAAGGTCAAAATACTGAGGGAGAAGCAGAGACTTAGATGCACCAGCCTGTCCTTCCTCTACACCACAGACATGCTGGTGTAGGAGGATCTTGCTGAAGCCTTAGACGAGCAGGAATCCATGGCTACATGGTCAGAATTGTTTTTCTGTTGTGCTGAGTACTTTCTGTTGCATTTAAATCTGTCTTCAACAGAATGGTTGGGGACCCTTGAAAGAAAGAAGGAAATATCAGTAGGTGAGCCTTGTAGATGGCATGTATGGTTAACTTCTATGGTTCTTCCTCTGGAACCAAAATTCTACCTCAGGGAAGAGTCAAGGCCTGAGACCATGGCAATGTGCATTCAAAGCAGGCCAGAAATACTTGAAGGGGGCCTAGAGGAAGGGGGGTGGTGGTGGGCTGTTTGCAAGGGCCTGTAGTGATAGGATGAGGGGCAATGGTTTAAATTAGAGAAGAGGAGATTTAGACTGGATGTTAGAAAAAAAATCTTTACCATGATGGTAGTGGAAAAATGGAACAGGTTGCCCAGAGAGGTAGTTGAGGCCTCATCCCTGGAGATATTCAAGGTGAGGTTTGATGAGGCTCTGAGCAACCTGATCTAGTTGAGGGTGTTCCTGCTTACTGCTGGGGGTTTGGACTAGATGACCTTTAGAAGTCCCTTCCAACCCAAATTATTCTATGGTTCAATGAACTAGGGACAGCAGTTTAGCTGCATGTCTCAAGAGAGGTTCCTTGATGCAAGGATGCCTTGATGAAGATAGAAACTAACTTAGAGAGTCTCATGTTTAAGCCAATTCTAGGCATTTGTTTTGCTAAGAGGGAGATCTGTGTTTCATGCTCTTCTCCAGGATTCCTTTTTTCTGGATAAATTACATACGCTGAGGCTGAGCTGGCTAAGCTACTTGTTTTGCTGAGCAGGTGGGAAGAAAAATACAGCAAATCTCTCTGATCTAGTGGTCATTCTCCAGGAGCATGGGTAATGCTACTGCAGGTTGGCTTTTTCTTCCATGCTTTCTCCATCCCCTTCAGAGTTGAGGCCAGCCTAGTTCAGCAGTACTGTTGTCATTTTGCTTACTGCATCTCAGTACTGAAATGCATCTAGAACTTTGTCCCCTGGGAAATGGGAAGTCTGTTTTAAGTATGTGTTTCTGCTTTTTGTCAGAGTTACTTTTGTAGTGAGGAATCAAACTTCTTTCCCAATTAAAAAAAACATGCTGTGGAAGTATTTTTTTCATAGGCACTGTAGTGATTAAATTGTATGGCCATACCATTTGGTCTGGAATCCAGTCAGAGACCTTCTCAGTCCCTGAGTGTTCTGGATACAAAAGTAGCTCTAGTGAGTGTTGCTTTGTGCTACTGCACAAGTACCCTTGTTATTAATCTGTAATTACACAAACAACACATGGCAATGACAGCACTTATTTGTAGTGACTACACAGTAATGATACTCAGCTGATTAAAAAAAAATTAATAGTTCTTTGCAACAGTAATGAAAAATTAATAGTAATATTCTGTAATTTATTTGTGATGAGAGTGAACACTGTGGGTCAGTTAGTGCTGCTGCTCACTTGCCTTTTGTCTCATAAAATGAAATTATACGACCATATTAAGTCTGGCTTTTAGAACTCATTGTGCTGAAATCTGTTTTTTTTTTTTACCATGAAATAATTACTGGGATTTGAATAGTTTGATGGTGTTAGTCAGGATTTATGCTGATGCAACTGAGATCATTTTCAAGCTCCAAGGTTTACAATTACAGTGGGAAAGCATGTAGAAGAATTTGGGGGTTGATTCCTTACTGCACAGTTTGTTGTCAGCCTCTCCTTGTAGGCTGACAGTGACGGATTGCACTGTCAGACTGGAGCTTGAGTGTGAGTGAGTCAAAGAGCCTGGGCTTGCAATGCTGGATTTCTTGAGCAAAAACCTGATGGTAATGGAGAGGTTACTGCCCACCATTTCCATAGATGTTCCTCCTGGGGAGGAGACACTAGGAGACACTAATTGAAGCACAAGCCACATTAAATACCTGAAATTTCCTTGGCTGTAACATTGTTTAATTTTGCAAATGATGGAACATTTTGAGGACATCTTTTGCTTTACAACTTATGAGAGCATTGGTAGGAATTATATTCCCCTGGTGAATACTTCTAAGTAAAGATACGGCAGAACGTCAGCATCCCAACAGGATACTTACTGTCTGAACACAACAGAAAAGCAGTGTTTGGAAGGGACTGGGAGGAGAAAAAGAGGCTTAATGGAATTGTTACAGTAGGATGGTGATTAAAATTCCCCTGGCTTCTGAAATGGGTATTTAATCTGGTATTAAATGAAGCCATGTGTCTGGCTTTTAAAGCAATAGTTAAGAAAGCTGAATGAAGAAGGCCATCCATATCTCTGACTAGCCGTGCAGCCATGCATACCTGTGAGTGCTAGTGAATCTGCTATCACCCTCCCATTTGTGGAAAAAAAAACATAAAATCTACAAAACCAAAATGCCACTTGTGTTATCAGTCCAGAGGTTCATTGCTCTCTTTTAACTCTGATAAAAAATTGTAAAAGTAAAAATAAATGTGTTTGTCAACATAAAATAGAAAAATCTAGCTCTACGCAAGAAGATTAAGCTGTAGGACACAGCAGGCATTTGTATGTCTTACATTACAGTAGCCCTACATTTCTTCTCCAGTAGATTCTTTTATATAAATTTTATCGGTTTAAAAAAAAATAGTAAATAAGGCATTCTATGTCATGCAGTAAAATGAGTGAGAAAAGGTTTCACAGTGTTAAAGCAAATTTTGATTTGTATCCCATAATGCTATAAGGCATCTGGATACTTTTTTTCTCTAAATAGGATGACCCTTCTGTAGTTCTCTTGAGGGAAATTGTGGCTTCATTAAAATCAAACCCAAAATTCTTACTGACTTCCGTAGGACAGAATTTTGCCTTGGCATACTTTCCTTGAGAACCTTTCCTTTTTCAGACCATGGCTCTGTGGACCACTTAAACATATGGTACCTCTCAGAATGTCTATTTGTTAGCAGAAAAATGCACTTGAAAATATGTTCATCACCAAGATAGGTAAAACTAGCACCACTCAGAGACGTCAGCTGAGAGAAAACACATTTTGGAAGAAATTTTCCAGCTTTATTTGTATTATCCTGTGAATAGTTATCCTACGTGTAAGAATCCAATGGGTGCACTTTTCCTTTAGGTTTGCCTAGTAGCATTTCATCCCTGGCTTCCATATAAGTGGGAGTGCTTTGATGAATATTGCTGTGCAGATAATTAATTCCAGTATTTCATGAACTGTATATTAAAAGTAGAAGGGAAAGAAAAAAAATAAAGACGAGGCTAAAGAAAGTGGAGTAGCCAGTTCAGAAGCATGTGGCTTGTAAAAATTTGTGCTGTTGCAGTTGTTCTTCCAAGGAAGAATTTAATTACTAGCCTATACACTACTTACTTCCTTATGCTGTTCAGATTTAAAAGACAAAAAAAGAGGAAAATACATCTGTTTACTTATACTTCAAACATTCTGCCCCAAAAAGGAACATTTAGGTCAAAAGGTATTGTTCTGCTGAAGGGAAATCCAGATGGCTGAGGGCTTCTCCTTAGCATCAGCATCAGCTTCTCTGAAGGAGTGGCAATATGGGAATTTCACAGCTGATGAATAAATGAGAACATGCTACACCTCAAATGAATCATCCCAAATATCACCTTCCCTGGCTGCAGCTTTTTACCTCTGGCGAATATCTGGTCACTACTGATTTCTGCTGACAACTCAGAGCTCTTTGCTTTGCAGCCCTTGCAAAGAAAATTTAGGAGAATTCAAAGTGGTGCAAAAGCAAAGGCAGTCAGGGGCCTTGGTACTGGAGTCACAGAGATCATGAGACACAGCTCAGCTCTGCAAGTGGGTGGGCAAAGAGACGTGTCAGGCATTAGGCTCCACACTATAGATCTCCTGTTGTCAGTGGCACATCCCTAAGTCAGGAATATAGTTACAGCTGACCCCAAGGAGCTTTTGTGGGGAAGGCCACTTCATACCAAGAAAGCTCTACCACTTGTCAGTCATTTTTTTAATTTAAAAATACGTATATGTGAGTAGAGTCAACGTAACACAAAAAATTTTTCTATGTGCATCTCTTGGAGGAAATGTGAATATTATATTTAAGTCAATGAAATCTGCACTCTGATTGGGAAATGTAAGTCCACATACAGGCCTTTGCATTGAGAAGGCTGTGGCAGAGGAATGGTTTCTGCAATTTGCATTCATCTCATTAGTTTGTTTATAGAATGCCCTAAAGAGACACTTTTTGTGTGAGTCAGTATGAGCAGATGGAGGAGACCTAGTAATAAAATGTGTGCTTAAGAAAGACATAAAACTTTGCATGATGGCAGAGAAAATTGAACATAGATCCCAGTTACTTTTAAGATAGTAATAGCTATACCAGTGTTAACAAGGGAAGCATTTGTCCTGATGGATATTGATAATTTATTTTTACGTACAAATACAGATATGCTGGTAGTATACAGTAGTGATAATTAGGGCTTCATAGTACAGGATATACTGTATATCTCTTTAGAGGTATGAAGTACATACATGTAGTAACCAAAAGCTAAAAGAACAAAAGCAGTGAGAAAATTTGTGCAAACTTTTTTCCCCATGGCATTTAAATTCTAACAAGACAGTCCCCTGATATTTCTTCATTAGCTGAGCCCAGCGTCCCAAGAGAAGGTGAAAGGGAGGAGAATGGGTGTTCCCTTTTCCTGTCTGTAGTGAACCATTTTCTCATACCTATGACTAAGGAGAGAATTTTGCAGCTGAGTCTGGTTTTCCTTTCTGCCCACTGAGTACATTGATAGGAAAAAGCACGGCTCAACTTGAGCAAGGGAGAGAAGGAGGAAAGGGAGCTCTGTGTTCAGTTTCTCGTGCAGGTGTGAGGTACAGATCCGTGATCCTTTAGAAGTTGCCCAAGAAGGTTCAACCTGGTTTTGAATCCTTCTATATTCACTCTGACTTTTAATTTCCTTTCAGAACAGCAATTGTTTAAGAATGTTGTTGTATCTTGGGCTCCTGCTCATCCTTTTCCTGTGGTCCTGATCTAGAGAATTCCATGGAAACCTGCTGCTGGTTATTTCAGTGCCTCCTTGGCTGCTGCACTTCTCCTAGATCTTTCCTAGGATCTTCCCAAGTCTTTCCATCCTGTACTTCCTGTAGCTGCATGTGGAGGCCTGACAGGATAAATATAGCCTCTAAAACACTCAAACACTTTGAAAAGCTTTTTGCACTGGTTAAAGGCACCTCTGGTGTTCCATAGTGCCAAAAGTAATGGACCTCAGTCTCAAGGCAGTGTAGCTGGTTGATCCCAATGGTGGCATAACAACACCAGTAAACTTTACATCAGATATCAGCTGTTTGAACACAAACTTGAAGGATATACTGTTATAAGAAGACAAAAAAGAAAAAGCAAGCTTTTGAAATGTGGTAAACCTTAAACATTGCTGTTTACAGGCCTCAGGCTGTATTTATATCTTGAGCTTTTGCATCTGAGGTAGGACAGGTTGTCCAGCTGGTGAAGAGTCTACCCTTTGATACAAGCAGATTAGCTATTATACACCCTCATATAAAAGTACAATCTATTCTTAGTAATGGTATCACCTTTAAGACACTGAAAAATCCTTAATGGTTCATAACCAGCCTAATAAGGTTTGCTTATGCGTGGCTCACAGTGCAGCTTATGTCTTAATAGACAAATTGACTCCTGGATACTTCATAACCCATTCAAGATTATTTATATCCCCTCCCATGTGAGATTACATTTCCTTGATGGCAATTACAGCAATGGCCTACCTGCAACAGCAGTGGGAAAAAGTCTCTGATCTTTCCATTCACAGGCAGGAGCCAGAGAGGAAGAGCAGAGCAGTCCAGGGAGCTGTCTCCACTTGGCCCACAGAACCTGCTTTGGGAGGTTCTGTTGTGCACAGGGGTCTTCTGAACCATGCAAGCAAGCGTGAGGGAGGCAAACCTGCTTGCTGTTGAACCTTGAGCACAGAGAAATAGGCAGACTTGAAAGAAATGGAACCTTCTGTTGAATTTAAATAAGATAAATATTGCATAAACCTGCTGGCTATCTTAGTTATTTATGAACTCACAAAAGAGTTTGATTCCTGAAGCAGAAAGGACTGAAACCTCAAAGCTTTCCATACCCGAACCCTGTGACTTAAGGTCATAGAATAGTTGACCTATAGATATTTTCCTTTAGTTGCAGACCATACATTCAAAATTATGAAACTCTTATCAGGGAGAACTTGCAGATATGGAATATGTGAGTGGGTATTAAGCACACTTATAAATATTGCTGGTGTCAGGCAAGCTTATTTATATCAGTTGTAATCTGATGTCAGCTGCAAGTTTTGCCTGCATAAGAATGATATTCAAATTTTGACAGTACTTTATGTAACAGCCAAACTATAAATGTACCCTTTAGGCCACTAAAATTTAGTTTTGAATTCCCCACTTCCTGAGACATTTCAGAACTGGGAATTTTACATTGTTTACTGCAGCTATGGTTAGTCTTGAAGAAAAAAGATGTGTTCTCAGGGTCTGTAACTCAAGAGTCAGAAATGATGAAGCAGGAAAACTAAATTTATTTGAAAGGCTACCAAGAACCATTTTAGGTGTAAAACTGAATCTCAAATTCAAGAATCTTGTTTAACCAAAAGACCACCTTTTCCATATATTTTAAATAATTCTGAAAAGGGTTTTTTAGAAACTAGCTTCAGACTATTCTGCTTATTCTCTGGAATTTATAAAAAATTTGTTTCAGAAATATTGTTGTACACAGAGAGAACCATATGGAAAGAGTTTCACTTTTTTTTTTTTTTTTTTTTTTTTTGGTATCACAGCTGGGATTGATTAGTGTGACTTGGGTTTAAAAAAAAACAACAAACCACCCCACACACAAAATAGGCAAAAAACTAGCTCCTTTGCAGTAGTGGTTGCTCCCAAATTAATGGATCTGATTTCCTTTCTAGTATTTGCAGGACAAGAAATGAATAAATGACCATTCAGATTCAGTTTGTTTTAAGAATATTCCCTTCTGTTGAAGCTTATTAGGTTTTTGTCATTAAAAAAAAAATAGTATTTCTGGATCCTTACAACTCCTTCTTGAAGTTTTTAGTGGAAGTAATAGAATTTTATTCTGCTTTCCAGATCATGCTTTTATCAGATCTCGGTTCAGAGCTGTGACTTATATTCTGTGAGGTCTTGCCCTTTTTTTTTCAGCCTTCAAGGAGGCACAAGGAGCAGGAGCATGATCATCTAAACCCTCAGCTTATGTCTGACAGCATTGTAGGACACGACTTCATTATGACTATCACAATGTATTTACTGCTGTCATCAGAGCTTGACCTCACGTTGACTTTCAAGTTTTCAGTACTTATATCTAAAGAAAGCTGAAGTAGGATCAAAACATAAAAGTGGACAAGTTGCCATAATGAAGAAGGACTTCTAAATACACTGGCTCACCAGGCACCCCAATAAGAACAACAACTGAGTAGAAGCAGATTTTTCTTGTTCTTAATTCTGCTATAAAATACCTTTTCATAGGTTATTGTCCTCAAAATTTTGTATTCACAGTCAAGCTCTGTACTGTACTGACTTTAAAAAAAGACCCAACCTTCAAACTTGGCCAGAAGAGATATAAAGTTATCCCCTTTTTCTCCTGAAAATAAAAAGCTTTGGAATACAATAAAGCAAATGTTTTAAGCCAGCAAGGAATACTACTCATAAAGTAGACTGAATTTAGACCTGGTAATAAAGCTGCTCATGAAAGCAAATAAAACAAGTTTAAAAAGAAATAAAATAATCACTCCACCACTCTGTACCCTGTTGCCCCCATCCTGCTAGTTTGAGGAGTGCTTGTGTTTTGGGGAGGGAGTTGCTAGGCTGGTCCCCATGCAAAGCTCTGAGTCTCTCCAGCATCCCTGTTCAAGGAGTCTAAGGCAGAAGCTTCATGGAGATGCTCAGTGCTGACATGTTCATGTGCACCAGTCAAGAAATTAAGTGGCTCACTGGTTTCAGTGCACTGCTTTTCTGAAGCCAAGATGTAAGAAGTAATGCTAAGCTGGCTGACAAAGAAGAGGGAGATCTCTACAACTCCCTGAAAGGAGGGTGTAGCCAGGGGGCGGTTGGTCTCTTCTCCCAGGCAACTCTCAGCAATACAAGAGGGCATGGTCTTAAGTTGTGCCAGGGGAGGTTTAGATTGGATATTAGAAAGAATTTCTTTACTAAGAGGGTGATCAGACATTGGAATGGGCTGCCCTGGGAAGTAGTGGATTCTCCATCCCTGGAGATATTTAAAAAGAGACTGGATGTGGCACTCAGTGCCATGGTCTGGTAACTGCAGCAGTAGTGGATCAAGAGTTGGACTTGATGATCTCTGAGGTCCCTTCCAACCCAGCCAATTCTATGATTCTATGATTCTTAACACAGCAGCCGGGAGATGGGAAAGGAAGGTGGTTACATCTCCTGAACTGCAGCCTAAAGTGTGCCTGTGCTTTTTGTCCAGCAAGGCTTGTGTTCCTGGAGATTTCTTGCAAGCTGGGGTCTTTGGCCTAGGCTGAACACATCTCAAGAGGTATTTGCAAAACCAAAGACTAATTTAACTGAACAATCTATCAGAAGCCGTGGTGTTTCTAGTCTGGGTCTTAGGAGGTCAGTGCAGACTCAGAAACTTGGTAATGGCAGTGTTAATGTAGAATGTTTAACTATTTATTGTAGCCATATTCCTGAGTTGTCCTTTAAGGAATGTTTTGTGATAGCAGGCATCAGACCCTCACTGCAGTCTAAGGTTCTATTAGAAATGGGGAAGTCTGAACTTAATGTAACTTTCAGCTCTCTATGTCTATTAGCTGAGCAGTTTTTTAATCTTATAATTACACTCTGCATCTAGGAAGATTTCTTGGATCTTAATGAGCTTTCATAATTCAATTTCGACGGTGCAGGAGATGTCTGAGATGTAGCTACTGAACTTGGGAGAAAACAGTCTTTCGAACTGAAAGCATTTAAGTCAAATAGAGTTAGTGATGTGAAAAATGAAAGGCAGGATGTTGCCAAAATTTTATCAGTGGCTGAGGATTTCAACCGCTGTTTAAAAATTATAGTCCTGGTGCTTACACTGTAAATGTATGTTATAGACATACCCTGTATAGGGTAATATATACTTAGGAGTGGGATGTAAGTACTTTAGTAATGTACAATGAAAATGTGCCAGTTGAAACTGCTTCACCTATCATCCCTGGGCTGATATATGCTTCTGTAATAAAAAGTGCATACAAAAAAGTTCAGCATACAGCTTGCCTTAAAGTTCAGGCTTGGAAGCTGACAAGAGATTAGGTTTTTTTCAGAAAAAGATGGTTTTAGGATATCGGGAAATATCTTAACTTGTGAATATGACTTAGAACTCTTCAGTCAACAGCAGAGGAGGAGAGCAGTTCAGAATTAAATTCAAAATGAATGAGCAGCCAAAATGGAGAGGGAGGCTAAGGAAGGAAGCAATTTAAATAGATCAGGAGGATTATGTCAGAGCAAGGAAGGTATCTTTAGACAGCAAAACCTTTTATTCTGTTCCCCTCTACTAGTCTTCTGCATTACAGTACCTACTGTCAACTAGTGGAGGAAGGAAGTGGTAATGAAAATAGCTGTTTTAGATTATTTTTTTTCTCTTTAGGTTTTTAATTTCTGGAGCGTTGCCTGGCTCATGGAAATTGGTTCTGAAAGGCTGAGCAAGGCTGAAAGAACAGGAGTTAATCTCTTGACTGACCTCTTAACTCAGGCATTGCCAATATAAAAATTAATTAAGGTCTTTTAAGTAATTGAGATCCATTACTATTACTTAATAGACCACATTTCACAGAAATAATTCATTCTTTCTTGAACTAATAAGGTATGAATCATTTATATGGCACCACAAAGATATGTTCCGTGTGCCAAACAACGCTGGCTCAGGTGCTGCCAGCGTGACGTTGGGGCAGCCTTTTCAGTGGCATGGCTGTCATCAAAGGGGGACCTCCATAGCCAGAAAAAAGGGGTAGGTATGGGATGCACCCCTACTTTGGGTGGTTGCCCCTGTGTAACTGCCCCTCAGTGCAGTGTGCTGGAAGACAGACATCACAAGCTGCCTCCTCTAGGTGTTTTGCCTGCCTTGGATATTTTAGGAAGTGTATAAAAGGCAACATTTAGCAGTTAGACAGCACTTGCTACCTTCTGAGCTTTGTATGAACATTAAGTAGTAAATGTGTTGCCATAAATGTGACAAATGGAGATAAAAAATAGGACATTTTTGGATAAATTGATAAGTTAATCAGCTGGAAACTTTAGTGAGCAGGGAGATGATCTGAGCTCAAGCTATACCAATTGAAAAAGATGCAAAATGGAATCCAGAAGAAATAGCAGAGTACTACTCTGCAGTTGGATGGTTTCTAAGTCAGTGTCAAAGTTGCCTTCAAATGTGCTACAGGTAGTTGGGGAGGACAGGATGGTAATATACCTCTTGGTCTTTGCTCATTAAGTGCTTCATGACAATGATGTCAGCAGATCATTCTTGCTCCCTCTTATGTCACTGTGGGACTTCCACCTCTGTGGATTGTGGCCAAGTAGGAAATTCATGATTCTTTACTAATTTTTATGTAGGACTAAGCTGTTTAAGTCAGTGTAACAGCAGCTCAGTGCCCACAGACCTGAGCTGTGATCTGCAAGCAGTGGCACTGTGGCACTGTAGAACTTCAAAGTAGCTGCAAAACTCACTGAGGAAGCTCTGTCAATAATCAAAGTGTCAACTCAGGCTGTGGCTGAACTTCTGTCAGCACCTACACTAGTGGGTATAAAGCTGGTTCTGATGTGTTTGCATTGCACTGCATAGAAATGATTCATAGCAGACCTGGAGAACTGAATGAAGGCTGTTGTACGTGCACACAATTTTCACGGGTTTCAAGTGAACTTGATGAAATCCTGGAAGAATATTCCATTTTAAGCCTTTTGGGTTTAATGAGTAGAGAGACCACATTAGGCTTAAGAAATCTGAACTAGTAAGAGCTCAAAGTTGGGAAAAATGTTCAGGGAAAGGATTTTAAATGCTTACCTTGTTCTGTTCCTTCCCGTTGTGGCTGCTCATGGCCATAAATCTCAGAGTTAGGATGCTGGGTTAAATGGACTCTTGAACTGAACTCTTATGGACATTCTTTTGCTTTGATGTCAAGGAACCACCTTAGCAGTGAAATCACCTGTCAGAGGGCCTGGCTAGTCATAAGGTGGCAGCAACTGAGCTATCTGGGGCTTTTCAGCCATTTTCAATTGCCACAGTTGATGAATGAGAATTCCCTTTCTTCCCAAGCCTAGGAAACTTCCGGTTTTTTTCCCCAAAGGCTTCTTTAGTGCGAAGGAACTTTACAGATGTTGTTTTCAAATAATTTGCAATGTCTTTGTCTATTTCTGACTTCTGTACATGTCTGACACCATTGCTTATGTGTTTCTTGAGCACTTAAACTGGAAGCCAGAAGAGTGAGATTCAGAAATGCCATGTTCTTATAGAAGAGACACCAATGTACATGAGGAACCAGAACTGGGATGAGTGCTTATGTTAGTTCCAGGATTTGTCTAAAATACTAATTATCTCCCTAGGATTTTGAAGGGATGGGGATCCAGTAGCTGGCTGTTCCAGTAATGATTCTGTGGCTGTTAACATGTGGTGTACAGCCAGGCTATGTTTTTTGGGTTTGTTTGGGTTTTTTTCCACAGATAGAACTCCCATATTTTTCCAGATCGTTCATAGAACGTATGAAAGAAATGTACATCCAAGAGCAAAGCTGTAGAGAATCCCCCATCATGCAGCTCCAGCTCATGGTTCCCTTTCCAGCTGGCTCTTGAGAACTTTACTTAGTCAGGCTTTAACCAAAGTAGTGTGTTCATTTTTCTGTTCTGTCCTTCAGTGTGCTTAATTTAGCTGTGGAACTTGCTGATGAAAGACCATTAGGACTGGATTTATTTTAGGATTTATTTGTGAAATCCTGGAGTTGAGGAAGCTTACCTTAGAAAGGTGGACATTTTTGGTTCAAAGCCGTATTTTGCTATAGGCAAAGTAGATATACATTTGTCTCCCATCTCTTAATAACAAGTTCTTAATAATCAGGAAATAAGTACTTCAGAACTTCCTTCCTTGAGTGTGTATTGATGGAACTGGTCTGCACTATTTTGGTTTGGATGAAATGTCTAAATAGTCATGGAGACAGAAAACAGCTGAGTGGGGATTATGTTGTAGCATGAAGTTGAGATATTCCTGTGAGAAAGAAAAGGATGTGGGTCAAAGCTGTCCACAGCAGAGGAGAGATATCTCCAAACTTATCTATTAGAAAGAGATGAGAGGCAATTAGTAAATTAATATCACCAGAAAAATCTTTCTCAAGAGTGAAAGTATTTGGCAGTGTCAACCCAAATACATACATTTGAAACAGCTTTTTTTTTTTTTTTTCCCAACAAATTTTCTAGGTTTGTTTTTTGATGGTTTTTTTTTTGTGTGTGTGTGTAGGGGTTTGTTTGGTTTTTTGGTTTTTTACATAGTTCTAATGGGGAAATTGATCTAAATGCTGATTTGAATTTTACATTTCTAAGTAAGTACTGTATGCTTACAAACGATTCAGACTAATTAGCAGATGCAGTTTGAAAAGCAGATGTTATTTACTAAGGGCAATAGAGAGGAACTTATGGAGAATAGTTTAGAACAGAAGAATAGAAGCAAAGAGACCAGAAAACAATCTGGTTTGGGTTTTGTTGTGATTTTTTTTTTCTTCCACTTCTACTAAATTTAGAAGGCAAAGCTGCATTTTTTCCAATGCTGTCAAAAGTGAAGTTGCTTATAAAATGGGAGAGATTTAAAGTAACTCACAAATAAATAGCTGCTGTAGCTAGAGGGAAGGAATAGCTTAGAAAAAGGAAGAAAAAGAAATCCTGCAGTCTAAAAGAGACTTAGCTGAGTCTAAACATGAACTTCAATGTCACTGGGTCTCTTTTTTTCTTGAAATCATTCACCTGACCCTGTGGGAGCCAGAAAAGGGAAATTCACTCCAAATTCACAGTGCAGTGAAGGTGATCCTTTAGCATTTTAACTGAGCCTAGATCATCATCAGTAGCAACTCATGTTCAGTAAGTCCGACTTCTGCCATGAACAGCAGTGTTGAGTGATATGATTCAATCTTTCTGGTTAAACTTTAAAGCATGCTTGAAAGGTCTTTGCAGAAGAACTTGTAGACTGGATTTTGGAGTTGCTGTTTCCTTACCTGCTACACACATTGAAACAATTGCTCTCTATTTAAGTCTTTTTAATTATGGAATTATAAACTACGAGTTTTATTTCTCAGGTTTTGTCATAGTCTCAAAAATGGGGAAGATGCAAAGGTAGCAGTGTAGTCATTATCACGAATGCATCTGACATAACAAAGTCAGGGACAAAACCAAAAAGTAATAAGACTTTTTGGAAGAGAAAGTGTTTAGATGCATAATGACAAAGAGCTTGACTATCTCGAAATTCACTAGCTTAGAATTCTAGCTAGGAGGAAAAAAGCACAGCTCTTGCATCGGACCAAAACTCACCATCTCAAAGATGATGGTTTTCCTTCCTCTATGCAAAAGCATTGCTCAACTTTTACAGAGGCATGAAAATCCCCTTTACCCATTGAAATGACGTTTCTATTTGTCTTTCCACACAATTCAAAATTTAAACCTAGCAACATGGAAGCATTTTCTTTTGTTGATTGAAACAGGAACATCAGTGGACCTTGACTTTGCAATTCAGACAAGTCTGGACTAGTTGAAGCTACACAGATGTACATTTATGGCCAACATCAGAAGCTGAATTGTTAATGCTCACCTGTAATTAAAGAATCCAAGGAAAATTTGGTAAGGAAATCTCATCTCCTACCTTGCTGCTGCACCTAAGCTTTGTTGAAAAGCCTAATGCATTTTATGCTATTACTGAAAATTACAGCTTGAAGTTTTGATTCATGTCTCAAGCTTAGTTTGCTATTAGTAATCCTTGGATAATGTACTGTGAATATTTCTAATAGACCCACAGAGCCTGGTTTTTGTTAAAAGCATTGGGTTGATAGAAAGCTGTTTCCCTCAATTTAGTGGTTTTTTGCAAGCTGCATATGCTGTAAAGTTGTTGTTAATGTGACAAAAGTGTTTACTTGCTCATTAAGGAACTTGTGTGCTGGGAGAACCAGCAGTGGTACAGTTGGGTCAACAACAAGAAGGCCCAGAATGTGAAAGTGGAGGGTTTTCAGTACCTGGGGCTAAAGAGACAGGTACCATGCAGGCCATCAGACTTGTCTGGCTCATGAAAGGCTTCTTTTGTGGATTTCTGTATTAAGTGAGTAGCTAGGATTTAAAAAAAAAAAAAAAAAAAGGTGAATATGACAAAATTCTGCAAGCACTGGCTTGTAGATCTGTACCAAGCTGCTGGAAGGAGAGAGGTTTTGTAATTTTGTGGCTCATTTAAAGAGAAGTTAAAGTATAACTGAGGAACACACCTGAGTGGAAGAGCTGAGACGTCTTGTAGGAACCTGGGTTTTCCCCTCTGTAGGAGGAAGGAAAGCTGATATTGGGTTAAGAGAACCTGTGTACCTGTCCCATGGCCCTGCCTGTCTCTGGCAGGAGAGCTTGACTCTCAGATTGCAGAACGCAGCAATGTGAAGTTGGGTTTGACATCAGGGTTGTACCCTTGAAATCTCACCTCCTGTCTTCAGCTGTATCACTCTCTAAGGTGCTGCCTCTCTTTGCAAACCTTTCCTCTGTGAATCCAGGTCATAGTCTCTACCCTGATAATACTGATGGGAGAAATGCTTCAATGAACAAATTGTCAAAAAGACAAAATCTGTTTTGGCAAGTAGCCCTTGAAATTCACGGATTCCTTGAACTGGCCCTGGCAAGAGTATCTGAAACAAATACTATCCAAGGAAAAGAATATTTCACCTCTAATTTATCATGTTGTAACAATTCGAATCGACTTCAGTGACAGCATAATAGTGAAAGTGATTAACATTTCACTCTCTACCAAACAAAAACATAAATTCCCTCTGACTGGCAGGAATGAATAGTACCTACAAATAGGTGGGAAAATGGATCTGGCACATTTGTTGAATTTTAGGTGGCTTGGACACTGCACACAGTGTGTACCCTGAAAAAAAAAGGACCTTTTGCAGTTTCTGACATTTGATCAAGGTGGGCTTACTCACCATTCTGCTTTTGTAGTGTTTCATACCAGTCTTACACTTTTGCAAGTCCTCAGCTAAAGGAGGCCTTTTCTACCACTGTTGTGCCCTACTGCTTTTACTTCAGTAGCAAAGAAAGTAGGAAGTTTTCATGTGTCTCCCTGTTACTAGGGGACAGTTATCCAACATGATGCTTGTCCTGCATGGATGCCTGCTCGAGCCACAGAGACACCAGATGACCAAGTAGTTGGCCTGTGAGAGAAGTGCATAGGATGTAGCACTGCAGACAGCACAACCCAGATGTCTGGCCACTCAGTGCCACTCAGCTGTGCTCTTATAACAGGAGTGTGTCAGAAATAGCAATAACATGTGGAGCATGAACAAGATTTCTGTAACCTTATGAAGTGGATCTTGATGAGACTTGATGACTTATGGGTTTGTGTGCTGAGTACTATATAACCTTCTGCCCTCCAGAATGATCCACGCTCACTCCTGGGGCTTCATAACCATCTCTCACTGCTACAGTTTGTAGCCTTCCAGAGCCCTTAATGACACTTTCTGAAATAACTCTTTTTTCTGTCTTACCCATTGATCTCTATTTTTCTCCAGACCTTCTGTGCAGGAACACATGCAAACAGTAGTTCTTCCTCTTGTTCTCTATATTTCCCCATGTTTCCTAGATATTTTACTGTATGAATCTGTGAACGTTGATTAATTCTATGGAGTGCTGAATTCTGCCAGTCTTTTACTGGCAAGTATCTCTGAATTTCACAGAACTTACATAATTCTTAGGAGAAGGGGCTTACAAACAACATGACTGAAGGAGTACAAAAGGTTTTGAGATGGCTCTTGAATAACAGAAGTACACACAGCGTTCTGGGATAATCAACAAAAAACCATAAGGAACATCTGGCAGATTTCACCAAGAGTCTAAAATGAACATGTTAAATGTGAAAAATATTAGAAAACATCACAGAACATCTTTATTTTCCATTTACCTGTCAGCTTTTTGAGCAGGGAGTGCTGTTAAAGCCCTGCAGCTCTGACTGTGCCTGTGTGATTTGAATAGTAAAAGTTTAGGGTTTTATGCACTTGTTGATTAATGGACCTGAAAACAGGGACTGTGGGTTGTTGGGGATTTCACTCCCCCTCACCCCCTCCACCCCGAGCTTATGTTTAAAGTTTAAGCTTGGGCATGAAGAGAGAGGGAGGAAAGAAAGAGAATCCAAGCATCTCCAAACGACCAAGCCCCAGCTACATTAAAAAATAAATATCAGACAATGTGCTCTGGGTAAGACTCCCCACTACTGGGGATGTATGGAATGGAGCACAAAAAGCAAGGAAGAATTTCATGAGAGCTGAGGACCAAACATTCCCTGTTGATAAGCCTCCAGAGATTATTGAGTTCAAATATTTGTTTCATCCATTTTGGGGGAGCAGTATGAAACTTAGAGACAGAAGCAACATTAGTAAGTCTTCATTATGCAGCAGAGATGAAAGTTGGGTACATATTGAGTAAGGTGAAAAATGGAGTCCTGGGTTATTAGGAGGTCTTTAAGTTATTTTCATGTCAAAGTTATTTTTGCTCTGAAAGTTTCACTTTCCATGAAGCCAAATTGAGATAAATCTGAAAAATTATAGAACTTTAAAAGATCACTTACTAAAATGTTCCTGTCATTCACAGTAATATGGACTGAGTCAACTTGTTCCACACAGTGACCTCGACTTTTTTTATATACCAGCAAATTTTGTACAATCCTAGAGGTATAGTCTCGTGGGTCATTGTCATTCTGCCCCCTTCCCCCCTCCAATTTCTGGCAAAGTACTACTCACTGAATACTGTGCCTGGTGCTGCTTTCTTTGTGTAAGAGGTAGATGCACATATTGTCCAGTTGGTAATAGAGAATCAATGAAGTACAGTTTTATTTGTGTTTGCAGAGACAAAATCAAAGAAGATAGTAGCTTGGTTACTCCAACTGAGATAGTAATTAAGATAAAACAGTACTGTTTCTCGCATATTTTAAGAAGCCTGGAGGAATTAGCAGAGCTTGAAGGAAATTGTGGGCTGGGAAGAGATATTCTTCAAGGGTAAACATAAAAATATCATATTTTTACCAAGTATTATGGAGAACTAACAAATCTCTCCTGTGTTTGGGTAGGTAGGTGGGGTGGGTGAGTTTAGAGAATAAAGTTTGCAGGGCAATAGGGAAATAAATTATATTATTTAACCTCTTTTCCAAACAAGCATTTTTAAAAATCTTGTATTTCTGTTGTTCTCCAAATTTTTTTATGTATCCCTTTATTTTAACTAATTCAGTTTTGTGGATAGCAGATAACTATAAAAAGAAATAATAGCCCAAGCTGTCCTTGGAGCCATTCACTGGACCTTTCTGCCTATTCCCTAAGAAGGTGTCCTGGATTTAAAGACTGTGTGTGTTAAAGAAAGAAACACCTTCTTTCCTGACACTTGCACTCCTTCAGCTTCTGCTGAAGGCTGACAGCCATCTCATTCCCCTCAGTGCTATACCACCAGCTTCCCTGGAAGCTGAGCACTCCATTTGACCTCTTTCCCTGCTCTTCCTAAGGCCCTCATTTCTGAGCTGCAACACCACCGGTGATCCATCCACGAGAAGTCAGGTAGGGGCTGAAGACATTTAATTGCTAAAGTATCAAGCTTCCATTGTCAGCTTTAGGCACTTGTCCTCCAGGTCTTTGTTTTGCTGGATGGTGGTTTAATTTTTGCTTTTGTGATATGGTCTTTGCAGAGATTATTTCAAGTTTCCAGTGAAACAGTAGGAAAGTAGATACTCTCTGTTCTTCAGAGGAGCTATGCTGGTTTTAGCTGATGTTTGCATATTTCAGCTATCATGCTGTGCCTGTTAATCAAAGGTAGGGTACATGATAAGATTCTCCTATCACACATCAGCTGATTGTTCTGCAAGGAGACCCCAATTAGGGGCTAAATTGTACCTTTTTTATTACCTAGAATGTGCTATCTGTGCTTCTCATACGCATTTTGTCCAGTAGCTGACCTCTTACATTGTGTCAGTCCTTTAATATCAGATGTTGTACCCAGCACCACCTCAGGGGCTGCATGGAAAACTGACAGAAGGGAGCAGAGCTGCTGAAGAACGAACACTTTGTGGCTAAGAAGCAAGTCCCTTGTCATTTGGAAAAACCTGCTTGAAATGGCTGTGGGAGAGCTTAGAGACAATGTGATTGTGCCCAGTTGCTCTGTGGTAATTGCAAAGGCCAAGAGGCCTTGGGGTCAGTGATTTGCTTTCCTCCTGTCTACATGGCTGTGCCACAGGCAGCCTATGGGAAGTCCATAGGAACACGCTCCAGCAGCATGTTAAGCTTCTGGGTGCACTCAGCCACATGATACTGGAAATCTCTCGAGAGCAGTGCCTGAAGAGCCTTGTTGCAGACTCAGTAGGTGGGAAGAGCAATGTCTGTTTTGAGACCAGGAAGACACAATCAGTGGGTTGATTCCCTTCCCCTGTCCCTTTCCCTACCCCAAGTTTGACCCAGAGGCCTTTTCTGTGAAAGCATGTGTAAAAAGATGCCCAAAAAATGGTGTATTTGGAAAGATTAATGTATTGTGAGATTGCAAAGGATGCAGAGTTTCTCATTTACAGTGCCCAAGGACATGGCATCCATTACTGTGGCTGCTATAAGTTTGATTCCCGTGTATCACTGAAATGTCGGCTCAAAGGATGAATCTGTTGCTGTTACTGGAAGTTACACTTTCCAGTCTGAATCATATATTTGCACCTCTGAAGTCTCACTGGGTAATCAAGTGGAAAAGCCACTGATGCATGAGCAACAGTAGGAAATCATGGGATTGCAAAAGTCTGACCCATTTAGAGAAAATTAACTGCTTGTAGCTGAAATAGGCCACCCTGGACACAAAATGTGAGACTACACTACCAGAATAAACCGTATGTCTCAAGCTAATTATTCAGACACTTCTAGCAAGTCACTCCAGCTCCTCTTCATTTTAGCTTGCCCCTTATATGATTCTTACAGTCCTTTGCTCTCTGGAGCTTCCTGAAAAGGAGAAGTGGAGATTGAGGTGCTGAGTTCTTGTCCCATGTATCTGGTGGCAGGACACATGGGAATGGTTCAAACCTGTGCTACAGGGGGTTTAGATGGGAATGAAGAAGCATTTCATTACTGAGAGAGCAGTCAAATACTGAAACAGGCTTCCTAGAGGGGCGGTCAGTGCCCCAACCCTGGCTGTGTTTAAGAAGCATTTGGACAATGCCCTTAATAAGTAGGGTAAACTTGGTCAGTCCTAAAGTGGTCAGGCATTTGGACTGGATGATCAAGGTAGATCCCTTCCAACTGAAGTATGACTCTCCCTTTCCCCTACCCTCTCTCTCTCCGTGCCTCCTAACAGTAACACAGTGTTATGAGGAAATGGGCACAAACCAGAATTTTAGATTTGAGTATTGAGTTGTGAGATCATTCAAGAGAGATGTGGAAAATATTTTCCTGCTTATCCCAGCCTCTTGTCTGTTTTAAATGTCATCAAGTCCCTTTGGATATGAGCACTCTGATGTAAAAGTAGGCCTACCATATGGGCTTTGTGACCTATTCAAGAATAGTCAGGGGTATGAGAAACTCCAAAAATCAGAGCAAGGGAGCATCTTGGTATATAAGTAGCAGCTGAGCAGTACTATTTGCCCAGTGACCAAAGGGTCTTCTGATGTGATGAAAATCTTTGGCAGCTCAGCTTTCCAGGTGAAAGCATCCAGTCCCAAAACTGGGAGGTGTGGAAATCATTCCTCAAGTAGGTGGCTTGTTACCCGAAATTGTTGTTACCCAACAATCCAGGGCCCTGGAACAGGACAGCAGTAATTCTGAAGGAGTTGTGTTGATGTCTGGGTGCTGGGAATAGGCCTAGTCAGCCAAAGCTGCAAACCTTTAGGGACTGTAGTGGAGAGGAAAGTCAGCAAGAAGGTCATGATGACAACCCCTGTTACCACACAGAGGAGCTGTGTCAGAGAGGCTGTTGCCATGACATCTCTTTGGATAAATATCTGGAGTCCTTGGACTTACTGACGTGGTACAGCTCCAAAAGCCAAAAACTCTGTTGCTGCTTTTATTAAAATCTATTGCTTAAAGGGCATTCACCACCATCTCAGCTGTGAAACAACTGCCTTTGAATAAGTCCGGTGTCTCCGAGAGGAGACATCCTTCATGTGAGATACTGTCTCACGGAGAGAAGAAAAATGGTCTTGTGCCTTAATCTGAAATGAAGATCCTTTCCCTTGGCTTCTAGAGACTCTAATTTTGTCCTCTGGCAGGTCACTTTGAAACAATCTGATTTTACTGGCACATAACCAAAGCAACTGCCTTGGTCCCCAGGCTGTGGGTGTGGGTAAGAAGCAGAACACAGTACACAGAGGGAAAGACACAAGGTTACCTTTCTCTGCTGAGGACTCCATGTACCTGCCTTTTATTTTGCTTTGCACCCGAAATTGAAAAAACAAAACAACAACACAACAAAACATCTATTGATTTCAGCTCCAGCTTCCAGTAGCATACAACCTGTTTTTCTGGGTCGTTTAGCTCTCAGAAACACCAGGTCTAAAATGACCTGTCCCAAATTTACTAGTGCTTGACATCTCTAAAAACTGCACCGGGCATTTGGAGTCAAATAGTGATGTGGATTTTATAGGAGGCACCTAGTCTTGGGCTTAAAGTGTGTTATGATGCTGAATTAAATGCTGCTGGTTAGAGCCCATTAATATCTTTACTGCTGTGTTCTGTACAAGTATTAATACTAACGTGAAGTCTTTCTGTGAAATGTGTGGCTGTGTCAGTGCCATGTGTGAACTGTAATTCAGGGCTTCTTTTAAGTTTTGTCCCATTGGTATTCAAAGAAGAGGAAAGACTTGTGTGTTAAGTGGATTTAATTCAGGTGTATTTACGAAAATGTTGTGGAATAGAAAAGACCATCTGCTATTAGGAGAGAAGTTCATCTTGCTCCTAAAATACTTTTATTATTCAGAAGTCCTTTCACACAGAGGTTTCTGTGTTTCCATTACAGTCTTGCTGTGTCTTTGATTTTATCAGCTTGCCTCTAAATTCTCTGTCAGGGTTCAGTAAGCTGCAGACTATTTGGTTAACTCAGAACCTTGGAAAGTAATTCTGAATACTGTGTATGAGTCACTATTCTGAAGGTAAAAGGATGAAGAGAAAGGAGTGAGTGTGGAGAAAAACTGAGTTGTTAAATGTAAAAGGGGAGACTGACGTGCCCATATACATGCAGCAGCCCCGATTCTCCTGAGGTGGGAGACCTGGACTCAGGGGGTCTGCAAAGACAGAGGCCAGTAGAGTCTTTGTCATATCTGAGTCTAACAAGGTCAGGTATGGAAGCATCTGGAGGTGGTAGCATGCTTCTTGTTCTTAAAGAAAATTGGTCTGATCCCTGACTTGATTTTCAAAAAAAAGAGGAGGACAGCTTCTCTGATAGCCAGCAAGTCTTGCTTACAGGCTCCCACAACTGCAGTGTTCAGAAACTTGAGAGCTCAGTAGGGGCAGCTGGAGCTGGAATGTTCATGCTCATATCCCTGAGAGAACATAAACCAGAGTATTCCAAATTTCCTTTTCCTAAGGCCAGGCCTTCTCTAAAGTTTATAGTGAGGGAGTCTCCTTCTTTGAAGAAGATGTAGTGTGTTTTGTGTGAAGTTAGTTAACCACTGCATGTTGCTGGCTACCTTGCATGCTGACCCATGTGGCCAAAGTGTGTCTGCTGTTCTAGCCTACTACACATGCCCTTGATCGTGCTTTAACTTCCTCCAGCTCCCTTCCTTATGGCCTTGCTACCAATATTTCGTCTTCTTTAACAAAAAGGATTTTTTTATATGCATCCACTGGTCAGCCATGTTCTTCTCTTTGCAGTGCTGGTTCTCTTTAGATTCTGCCTCTTCCGGCCTTTTTGTTTTCATTTTGCTGTACTATTGAATGTACATAAACCACATTTATCTTCTATAATACCCACATAGCTGTAAGCCACTCTTTTACTGTGGGAAGCAGTCTGTGGGCTAGAAGGGAGTAGTATGCTGTGGGGCAGTTTTCTGGACCTCATTATCCCAATCCAAACATGGATTCAGAAGTAAGTTCAGGTAGCAGAAAGCAACTCATCTTGTGCTGCAGTGGAGTTAAATCAACTGGTCACAGTGGCCCTCTTTTGGTTCTTTTATATTTCATGTATCTGTATGAACTCTATCAATATGTTTTTCCAGTTGCAACTGGAAACAGTTGTGTCCTTTATCCAATCCTGATGAAAAATTCCACTCCAGTTCCTAAGATCATAAGTGAAAAATTTTTCTCAAAGAATTCATTTCTAATGGTAAAAAAACAGATACTGCCACTGCACATGAAATATTAACAAGTGTCTGAGGCAAAAGGATTGTACATGTTTCCGTGGACTTCTAGGTACAGAGAGATCAATGAGGAATGGAGGTTTAAAACCAGATGATATGACTTAAGATAAGCTAATTGCCTGAAACAGTTATATTAGGCTAAAGATGTCAGTTGTTGAAAATCTTATCTGGATAATGGAAAACATTAGTCCTTACTATGCTCTTAAGAAGGGGACACATCTCAAGGGAGGAACTCATGAAACAATGTGGGAATCCTAATTCTAGTGAACTGCCAGGACCAGATGGTGTTAATCTCAAACTGTGAGTGGTCTCAGCTCCAAAACTAGAAAGCTTCTGGCAAACACATGCAATATATCCCTTAAAATAGGAGTTCTTACTTGTTGCTGTAAAAGTGTCACCAGGGAGCATCACTTCCAAAATGGAATAAAGAGTGACCTTGGGAGCTGCAGGTGAATGCACAATATCCTACACAGAGGGGAAGCATATACACAGAAATATATACTTAAGAAAACATAATTACATTATCTGACCAGTAACACCATTTCTGCTTAAAGCCCTTAGCTGGTTTTTGAAGTTATTTGAAGACTTTATTTCAATGAATGAGAAGAAAAATCTGGCATATGTCATTCAGGTTTTGGGGAGATTTTGATGACATATGTAAGAAGAAGTTACTTCATGTTATGCTAGGCAGGTAAATATTTATCCCTAATTAAATACTGGCTACACATGGAATTTTTTAAGTCCTGACTGTTTTTCCAGATGTAGGTGACCTAACAGTGGCATACAAAGATCTGTGCCAGGATTGCTCTTGTACAGTCTTGTTGGTAATTTTAAGACTGAAGTGTGGTCATATCACCATTTACGTTAGGAAAACTAGAGGAAGACACAAATCTAGAAAGACTGACTTCAGTCAACAAAATAGTATGTAGAGTTTAATTTGTATATGCACAGACTCAAGTGCAAGAGGAAGAAAAACCTGTGGTTTTTTCACAGATGGTTATGAATCTAAACAAGGAACTTTCCTTGAGAAGCAGAGATTTAGCAGTGTTTATTGCAAGCAGTTCTGCCTGTCTCACCTGGACAAACAGAGCAATGAGAGAGTCTTGCTCTGGGTTCCCAGAAAATGAAAGCTGTAGTCAAATGCAGCAACAGTGTGAATATCTTTGAAACAAGTGAAAGGAAATAATTCTGCAAAATTCAGTGCTAATGGCATGTCATAAAAAAGTAAGATTTGGAAGATCTAAAGGATTAGATCATTCTGCTACCATTAACAGCTTTACAGCAGGCAAATTATGTGACCAATATCAAACATCAAATAACAGGTTATAAATGTCACTTCTGGGAAGTAAAATGAAGAAAAACACTTTCCATGGAGCTGTACAGTAAAGAGGCATAATTTTAGGTGTACAAAGGTTACTTTCCTCTTACAGAAAAAACTGACCTGAACTGGTGAGTTCATATTCACCTTTCCTGTTGAATTCTGATGACCCATCTTGGGCTTTTTGTATTTCTGAGGAATAGAACGCCTGCCTGTGGGCTTGAATTGACTGCTTGTGTTTCCTTCTTAAACATTAGCTTTTTATAGAGAATGGAAGTTCACATGAAGTCAAATGAAATTGTTGACAATTTGAAATGCTGGCAGCCTCCTTTGCCCTATATTATGTAATGTGGAAAAAAAAAATTATTTTATGTGTTAGAACAATGATTTCCAAAGGAAATGTACCCCACTCTGCTAAGTGTTTTCATTCAAGTCCCAAAAGTCAGGTGCAGTTACTTTATAGTCTGAAAGACAATCTCAACCTCATGGTTACAAAATTTTCCAAAGCACTGAATTATATATTACCAGGTAATAAAAAATGTAGCAGAAGTATAGAGATAGTTTTAAAAATAAAACTGGAAAAATAATAATAATTTCTTTCAGTAACAAGAGCCATTGATGTAACTGCTGTTTGCTATAGGGAGTCTGATTGCCCTTTTACTCACTGTATTCCCACTAGACTGGAAGAAATACGTCTTCTCTTGGTTTTTTTCCTTTTTTTTTTTCTTCGTTTATTCCTTGAGGGAGAATTATAAGACATTTCACAGCAGAATAGCCTATTGATGTAATAACACATGTAGTGCTTAGTTAACACACGTTTAAAGACTTGCAGCAATTACAAGCATTTTTCTGGTATTAAGTTTTAATTGCTGAAATCTGATAAAGCCAAGCTGAAGTGAGATCTTCAGACACCAGACAAAATGATGAAAGCACTTAAGGGGTTTATAAACATGTGATGTGTCATTCTTCAAATGCTGCTTGACAGCCTTAGCTTGAAGTCCTTTAAAAACTCAGACTGGGGCTAAAGTTTTCAGATGCAGCAACATCTGTGTGTGTTTTTATATGTATATGTGTGTATGTATAAGTATGACGCACATATATGCATGTGGCAGATACACACTATAAATACTATTGCACATGATTTAAAGAAAGCATTATCATGGGGGCATACCTATGGGATTTTAGGACTGGAAGTATTTGACTTTGAAGGAAGATTTCAAGCAAAATACTTTGCATCAATAGCATGTATATTCTGAACATATACATACTCTCTCACAAGCTGCCATTTCCCTGTAAAAACTGTGGAAGGCAAAGAAGTCCACAACAAACTTAGAAACCATGAGTTGCGAATTCGGTGATTATATTTGAACAGCTCCTGAACTGTTCTGTCTGGATAGGTAGGAAAGCAGTGGTACTAAGCAACAGATGTAATTCTGTTTTAATCTATATTAATTTTATTAATATTATTGTATTAATATTGATACTAATAACTATATTAAATTATCTTTATTAATAATATATTAATTAACAGTGTATATTAGAAATCTCTTGATGTCTGGGAAAAATAGCAAAGCAGTGAACAGAGACTTAATTGTCACTGATTTTTTTTTTCCCCCAGAAGCTTTACCTTCTAGAAATTAAAATACCTTTCTCTAGGCTGACCTATCATATTAAGATATCCTTGATATTCAGCCTCAGTAGCTAACTTTTCTCAGTGGCTAAATTAGAAAGCACTGCAAATAAATCATGCACTATGTTTAGAGCCCTTCTGTCTGTCATGATCGAAAGTGTTGTGATAAAGGTAATGGATTGCTCCTCTTCACTTGGTGTAATCATTGGGAGCATCAGGAGCTGCAGCACCCAATGTGACCAGCTGAAATGCAAGCCTTGACATAATCAGTTGTGACCCTGCGGGGCTGGTTCTCAGGCGATGTGGAGCAGTTGATCCGAGATCCTTGCTTTGTTTTGAAATTCACTCTGAAGCACTCAACATAGCTGACAAACGAGCTCATTTTCTGGGTGTGGTTCTCCAGGGCTTGGGAAGGACAACAGTGAGGTTCTCAGGAAAAGCATTTTTAGAGTGCTGAACATTTATACGGTGATAAATTGTTTTGACTAGTTTATTGGTGCCAAGGGTGCTTTTGAATGATGCACAGCCACAGTCCAGAAGAATGAGATGAGAATGAATGAGAATGTCATTATTGTTCCACTTTATCCATCCCTCTGGATCCCAGTCAGTTGAAAGCAGAGAAGCAGGAAAAAAAAAAAAAAAAAAAAAAAAAGCATAAATTTAAGAAACCAGTCAGGTGGTTAATACATCACCAGGTTTACAATGGGAAAATGGAGAAAGGGGGCAAGCCAAGGCATATACATATGGCTCTGGATTTCTTCCAGAGATTTCTGAAGACCTGGAATACTGTTGCTGTTCACTGGTACTCTGCCAGGGAAGGGGGCAGGCAGAGGATGGGGTGTGTGTGTTTTTGTCTCACCCTCCTCAGTATGAAGTCTTCTTTCCTCTGCCATCAGCAGTGCCAGTGACTTCGCCTGCTTGCGAAATCACCACCTCCCCTGTGGAATGATGAGGTTGTTCAAATACCAAGTTTGAAAGGATGGGCTGCTACGTGACATTTATTTTTGTTTTTCTTTCTGTTGTTAATATTTTGTTTTGTGTTGCCTATGAGGAAATGTTCTAAATACTTCTTTTGTTTCTGGAATGGCAATGTCTGAAAAGTCCCCCTCTGATTTTCATTTGTGTATGGCTGCGGGGTATTTTTAATTTCCTCTGTTTGCCTCTAGTGGGCTCTGATCTGTGCTCAAAGTATAAAAAAGCCTTTTGATAATGTGTCATCCTACAAATAGTCCCTAATAGGTCTAGTACTTATTATATACAAAATGGTTCCCTGTACATTTAATAACTTTTGAAAAGTATGGTTCATTTTGAACTGATTTATTTGCAGTTATGCCCACAAACAGGATTTATAAGTATTGGCTAAATGTGTATGTA